>NC_061829.1:16268521-16271021 GCF_019202785.1 Penaeus chinensis | reverse complement strand
GCACTAGTTCCAAAATACAGTAGTAATCAAAAAATGTTCTCTCTCTCTCTCTCTCTCTCTCTCTCTCTCTCTCTCTCTCTCTCTCTCTCTCTCTATCTCTCTCTCTCTCTCTCTCTCTCTCTCTCTCCCTCCCTTCCTCTCTCTCTCTCTCTCTCTCTCTCTCTCTCTCTCTCTCTCTCTCTCTCTCTCTCTCTCTCTCTCTCCCTCCCTCCCTCCCTCCCTCCCTCCCTCTCTCTCTCTCTCTCTCTCTCTCTCTCTCCCTCTCACTCTCTCTCTCAGACCCACCTGTGCTCCGTTCTTCGTTATGAGATGCCTCCAGAGATTCGCTCGGTCGCCGTACGTCGGCCGATACACCATCAGCATCTTTTGGTAAACCGACGACATGGACTGAAAAAGATGGAACACGTTTTTACCTCATTATTATTCCGAACATGAGGTATTTTTAAGCGGCATGGACCATATTTCGCTAAATATGTCTGTGTACTTTTATAACGCAGAATAATACTATTATAGTACATACCAGTATAATTACACGGAAGTAATAAATGAAACAATAATATTGCTTTTCTCTCATTTTACGTTGTTAAGTATACTTTTCCAGCGAGGACATAAACTTAACAACACTTTAGGGAAAACTTAGAGACACATCCTATATACCTTGACGTCACAGTTCCAAGGGGCATTGGTGGTTCCCACAACAACAATCCTGTCTTCGGGTCCGATGTTCTTCAGCATACGTGGCATCTCCTTCCTCAGGCGCCGCGGGTCTGATTTGTCCGTCTTCGGCACCTGGAAGAACCTGTGTTAGTCTTTTCGGTAATTTGGACCCCGAGAAACAGGCAGAGGGGGAGGGGAGGCAGGGAGAGAAAGGTCGGGTAGGTTGGCAGGCAGGGGGGAGGGGGGATGTGACGTCGAAGTGACAAGAAAAGGCTATATGCTATTTACTACTCCATCGATGTTGTTAATTCGCGCTATAACCTGGCGGAATACTGAAAGTAACGAAAGCGTTAGGTTAACAATACTGTTTTGTGTGTGTGTGTATGCATGTGCGGGTGTATGTTAAGTATATTATGATATACCTATATTGGAACAACCTGCACATACTACTTTAAACTATGAATATTGTGACTGGATGGATTTCTGATCACTGACTTAAACTGAATTGCAAGAGGTCGGCATTGTGCTAAAACACGTTCAAGGTTCCACAGAAAAACACATATATCGGACTTGCTCTTTATCATTCACGTGCTATGGAGAAGTCACCGGCACGTTAGCAGGGATGATCTCTCTCTCTCTCTCTCTCTCTCTCTCTCTCTCTCTCTCTCTCTCTCTCTCTCTCTCTCTCTCTCCCTCTCTCTCTCTCTCTCTCTCCCTCTCTCTTTCTCCTCCCCTCTTTCTCCCTCTCGCTCTATCTCCTCCCCTCTTTCTCTCTCTCTCTCTTTCTCCCCCCCTCTTTCACCCCTCTCCCCCCCCCTCTCTCTCTCTCTCTCTCTCTCTCTCTCTCTCTCTCTCTCTCTCTCTCTCTCTCTCTCTCTCTCTCTCTCTCTCTCTCTCTCTCTCTTTCTCTCCACCATTTTAAACACGATGTCATTTGTAAACACATATATCACAGTAAACACATAAATCACACACTCGTGGATCCCAGGTTATATAGGTCATAAATGACAAAACAAACAAAAGGCTGTGCAGTCTCTCTCCCTCTGCAACGATACAAGATAAGACGATATGTATATATGATCAAATTGATTGTTACCAGACGTGCAAGATTAATCTGAAGAAAAAAAACAGGGATCATCACACAGAAGAAAATAGGTCACTGCAGGATTAGTTAAAATAGATAGTAATAGAACCAACAAACAACAATTCCAACTAAATTGTAATGAGAAACTGTCTACATAATGACCCCACAATTTCTCTCTCTCTTTATATATACGCTAAGTTAGACCACCGATTTGGAACATTAGTACATGTCAGCATGTTTATCATTAGATTGTGGAAACTTTTTAGATGGATACTCTCCTATGAAACTTTAGAGTAACAACGGTGACTGAAATTGGCGATTGCAAACATGCAAGAACACTAAAGAAAGAAGAGATCTCACTTACTTTCTTCAGGAACATTTTGTCGGCATTATCGATGACTACGAGCGTGGGTTGCAGCAGCCGCCCCACCTAAGACACAGTGTTGTTAGTCTGTTTGTTTGCTTATCATGGTCGCTTGCATTCTTTTTATTATTCATTATTTTGTTTATTTATTCACTCATTCATTTATTGTTACCTGTATTTGGTTATGGCTTTAAGTATCAGTATTACAATATATAAACTCACAAATGGTTTTATTGAACGGTCTCTTTTTCATTCATTCTGGTTCTGATCTTATTTTTTTATATTATTTTGTTTTTGTTATTTATCACTCCACCTATTGTATTTAGCTATCTCCCTTGCTTTTCGTCTAGCAATCTATCTACACATGTAATTATTTTCCTCACTATTTCTTCCAA
>NC_061829.1:16261021-16263521 GCF_019202785.1 Penaeus chinensis | reverse complement strand
TATTTCCAGGGTACCCACATTAGGCCCTCTTCCTTACTAATGACATTAATCTATTGTTTTTCAAATACAACTTTAATTTGTCCCCAATTCCCCCACACATAGCTACCGAGCAAATCTGAAACAAGGGTAAATTAATTCTGTAAAACAGCATGGACTTACTTTCTTCTCAACAGACCGAGCGTCCTCACTGGTCATGTCGTCGTCGGGCCTCGCCATTCCCACGATGCTGGAAGATCCTCCCTCCTCTTCGTCAGGAAGGTCGGGGAACTTGCCTGTCTCGTGTCTGAAAAAAAAGACAAGCGTTAACCACAAGGCCTTTGATTCTCGGCTGTACAAGAATGCTAATATGGGTGTTCGCGCGCGCGCGCGTGTGTGTGTGTGTGTGTGTTTATGTCACGGTATACCAATAATGGAACTGCCTTTATACTGAACGTTCAACAATATTGTACAAACAATATACTAAGACGAAACATGAAAAATCGGTTTCCACATTTAATAATACCTTATTGCAAAAATCAGAATTTGGTTCGTTCTGTAAAATTCAAAGGACGACTATAGTACTAACAAAATCCATATAACAATCAAACTTGCTTTTTTATGAACATCCATTCCCTGATCTTGTCTTCCATGGTGGTGAGGAGATGCGCCCCTTCCTCGTAAATGATCTTCGTCTGTATACGTTTCTCGGTTTCCTCGAGCTCCTTCTTCCTCTCCTCCTGCGCCTGGTACCTCGCCTGCTTCACTTTCTCCAGCTTGGACCCCCAGCTGCGGTCCAGGATCGGGTCGGGGCGCTGCAACAGAACACGTTTTGAAATAATCCGTAATGTCATCTCGATGAAATCTTTCTGGACTTTATTTCCAGTAATAAACTTCGTTTTTGTGCTGTCGTATGCTGTTGTTTGCCATAACTGCATGATTTGCCATTGTTACTAAATATCTATTGATTAGGTGTCAAAGATCATCTCTTTTATTTTGTCATCTTCACGATTTCTCTTCGCTCAAGACTTACCAGGCCGAGGAAAAGCTCTTCATGGTGCCTCATCTTCCTCACGACACGGCGCGCCAGCATGCCTCGGGTCACTGCTTGCAGCTTCACTACAGCTGCCTCCATGGACATCTGCTGCCGTCCACGCCCTCGCTCGCGTTCCTGTGAAAGCCAAAAATCATTAAATAAAATTCAAAATCAAACACACTTCACAAGAAAAATTTAGTAGTATAGCAGTCACATTTATCGCATGGACCCAGATCAATAAACATGGTGGTCAGAAGCACAATCACGGCATCCAGCCTCGCACAATCAATATCATTACAGACGTGTCACGCAAGGTTCTGCTTACCTGTTTTGCGAGCATGTCCCTGCGGTGGTCGGCTTTGGCGCGACCTTGCTTGGCTCTCTCGTGCTTCTGAAGGAGCAGGATCGCTTCCGAGACAGTCAGAGGAGAAAATTCATCCTCTGACACTGCTTCCAGTCCAGCTCGGCGAAGGCAGTCGTCTATGAAAATGTTCCGCTGTGGTTGGAAATCGAGAGATCCATTAGCTCGGACATGATATCGGTTCACAACTACGAATTCGAACGACCATGACAAAAAAGAATCCAGATCTGCAATTTATCAAACAGAGATTTCGCAACCTATCATCCCTGATCCCACTTCATTTTTTTTATTATGTGAATCCGATATTACTTTGGCAAAAAAAAGAAAAAAAAAATCCAGAGCCTTTACCTTACATTCATATTATCTCTCTCCCCCGCTTTTCAGACTAAACCTACACGTTTCCCACCGCTATTTTTTCTGCTTCCCACCTCCTTAAACGACACTGTACCTCGTTAATGAGTTCGTCTCTCTCCCTCCTGATGTAGGTCGGTATAGGCACCTCCATATCCTCGGGCGTCAGGCCAAGTTCCACCATGATGTCGTCGCAGTGCTGGATGTCGCTCAGGTCCAGCGCGACCAACTCGTGCTGGGCGGCAGGAAGGGCGTTGGGGGAGATTTTTATGATGAAAGAATAATTTTGTAATGCTGTACGCCTATGCATATAGGAAATATACGCACATACACGCATACACACACACACACACACACACACACACACACACACACACACACACACACACACACACACACACACACATAGACACGCATATACATATATAGATATATATATAGATATAGATATATATATATATACATATATATATATATATGAATACATATATATATATATACATATATATACATATACTATATATATATATATATATATATATATATATGTACATATATATAGTATATGTATATATATACATGTTTATACTATATATTTTTTTTCTCTCTCAATACACACAATTATTTTTTTCAAGAACACAGTTTCGATATTACAAAAACTGAACTCCGTAAGGAAAAATGTAACAGCATGCAAAACCATGACTGTCACTGAATAGGATTCACCCCGGTAGATAGCACGAAAAATGAACCAAACATTGTTCTTATGAATAATGTAC
>NC_061829.1:16238521-16256021 GCF_019202785.1 Penaeus chinensis | reverse complement strand
AGGAGATGTCTGATGAAGATGATGGTATGCTTTACCATGTCACACATGAAGGGTAAATATTTTTATTTTTTTGTAATTGTTCATTTGATTTACATATTCTGAAATTGTTGTTAATAATTAAGAACTTCTAACTTCTGATTTTATTTTTATGGTAAGGTTTCATCTTGTTGCTTTTCATCCAAAGATGAACTATTAAAAAGTATCTTCTATATATAGGTTTGAGGATGACCTGCCTGAAGAGCTGTTGCTGAAGCACATTCGACCAAGAGCCTTTCAGAAAGTCAAATTTCAGGATGTTTGTAAAGGAGACCTTATTATGGCTAACTATAACATAGAAAATCCAGAAGAAAGAGGACACTGGTATGATTGCAAAGTAAGTTTGTTTTATTTTCTATCATTGTTTTCATAGATTCTCATTGTTTTTGCTTACTGTTTACTACTTTTTTTAAAATAATTATATTTCCCTTCAACAGGGCACGGTTGTTGATATTGTCCCAGCAGAAGAGATTTTGTTTAATATCTTATAGAGAGAAATACCTTTGCAGTCAGTCTTTCTTTTAATTATCCATTTCCCAGATTAATATATTTATTTTTATCTTCCAGAAAAAAAATCTCTTCATGATTTATATAGTTTTAGACACTGAAGTAGTTCCTCTCACTGTTGGTCATCTAGGTTAAAATTCAATGGAAACAGTTCATATGAAAATTAACTAATGTACCTGTAGCTAGTTGATACAGATTACTACTATTATATATCTAGCTAATTGATAATGTTAATGTATATACATAGTTTTGATTTTTACTGCAGGTTTCAAAGGTTATGAATTCAAGGACCCAGAAGGCAGTGGTTGCAACTGTATTCATTGGAGCAGACTCCTCACTAATGGATGACTGTCACATACGCTTTGTTGATGAACTCTTTAGAATAGAAAAAAATATTAAGTTAGACGAGAGGAATGGCGATATGGAGAGAAGAATCGTTGAAGGGTCTCCTGTTAAGCGTAAGTTTTTTTTCTTTTCTTTTCTTTGTTTTTTCCATTTCTTTTCTTTTCTTTCTGTTTTTCATCATGGTACAGTGGGATTGATTTTAATTATGATTCCAGAAGTGGTCAGTTTTTATAGATACTATACAAAGGAGAAAGTTGCAATTCACTTTACCTTTGTTAGTTACACTTGATTTTCACAAAAGTAATCACTGGATATTGACATAATTAGTCACCATTG
The DNA here is from genome assembly GCF_019202785.1 of Penaeus chinensis. Lineage (NCBI taxonomy): Eukaryota > Metazoa > Arthropoda > Malacostraca > Decapoda > Penaeidae > Penaeus > Penaeus chinensis. The sequence goes on along the minus strand of NC_061829.1, from coordinate 16,254,797 downwards.
GTTATATTTTGAAACTAATCCTTGTCATCATCTTTTAGTGGAGAGATATTTCTCTCTTCCTTGTATTCTTCATTTCTTTATTTATTTTTTATTCAGTGAAAAATCTTGTCCTAATAGGTAAAAATGCACCAAACTGCGCAACATGTAAGGACAACCCAAAGCGCAAATGTAAGGAATGTGGTTGCCATGAATGCGGTGGAAAAGAGAATCCAGAGAAACAGCTCATGTGTGACGAGTGCGACATGCCCTACCACATATACTGTCTCACTCCACCCATGGAAGCCATACCTGATGTGGATGAGTGGTTTGTATAATATCTTCTTAGTTTTCACAACTTATCAAATTGTTGCATCAGCCCTAAGTAGTTAGGGATGTATCTAATTCTATGTTTTAAATTGTTGGTGTTATAAGATAAGAATAGATGTGTATATGATAAGATATTTGATATTTCCTAGTGTAACTTTGTGATCTCTGAAATGCCCACATGTTTTTTAAGATTACATCCGTCACTGGTAAGAGGCTTCAATAAATTTGAAAGGAGAGCTTCTCTAGCACTTATTAATAATGAAATAAGAATGGTATTTATCTGGTGTTTTATATCACAAGCTGAAAGATGATTGGAGGGAAACTGCAGAAATGTAAAAAAAATTTAACATGCTTTATGCTTTATCTTAAAGAACCAGCATATTTTATCTTTATTTGTGTTGAGTTGAAGGTAAAGGAAACTGATACTATATGAGAATTAGATTAAAATTTGGTATTGCAATTATTAGTGTGCTCGTGTAGATTCAATGCAAAATACACAGAGTATATATCAGGACGTGATGTCCATGCCTAAAAAGATATAGAGGTAGGTAGGGATATTACAAACTCACCTATGGATATAAGCTTTGTACAAGTTGTACTTCAATGTCTGAAAAAAAAGAGAGATAACTAATAATCTTACCTTTTCAGGTTCTGTCCATTGTGTAAGAATGATGATTCAGAAATTGTCAGAGCTGGTGAAAAGTTGAAGGATAGCAAGAAGAAAGCAAAAATGGCTTCTGCTAAAGGCAACACATCACGTGATTGGGGGAAGGGATTCGCCTGTGCAGGAAGGCAAAAAGTTTGTACTATTGTTCCACAAAATCACTTTGGAGCAGTCCCAGGTGTTGAAGTGGGAACAATGTGGAAGTTCAGGTTACAGGTAAAGTATAATTTGCTCCATTATTATTTCTGATATTACTGACATTAATGAAAATGAAAACTTTCTCTTTCTCTTTCATTCTTTCTGGTCCTGATAATGTATTTTTTCATTATTGCATGTAGCCCTTTTTCTGGGACTGCTAATGTACAAATTGTAAAGCTTTCTTTTAATTACATTATTATTTTTCCAGTAATTCATTCCCATTTTTATACTTTATAATGAAATTTGCCATCTTCCATTCCAATGTCAGGCATCAGAAGCTGGAGTACATCGTCCACATGTTGCAGGAATTCATGGACGAGAGAATGAAGGGGCTTACAGCATAGTTCTTTCTGGAGGTTATGAAGATGACGAAGATAATGGAGAAAGTTTCACGTACACAGGCTCTGGAGGCCGTGATCTCTCTGGCAACAAAAGAACAGCTGAACAATCTAGTGATCAGCTCTTGACTAGGATGAACAGGTAAATCCACAGAATTAGTATAGTATTTGATTTTTTAGTTTAGAAGAGGACTTGTTCAGGATCCATAACAAAAACTACAGTGAAGGGTATATGTGATAGGGATCTTGAGTTTTTGTGAAAGCTTCAAAGCCATGGCAATGACTTGTTGAAAATGACTGTATTATAAATATTTACTAAATGGTAAATTAATATATTCCCGCTATATTAATAGTGGATTAATATAGCAAAAAATAAAATATAATAATAATAATGCTGGTAGTAGTTTGTAGAAAAAAAAATTGGGTTTGCATTCCATCTATCCATTTGGTCCCCAACTAGTGATCACAGAGTTATCAGGAGTTATAAAGCTGTGTGGGAGGGGGGGGGGGGTGTCATAGACCAAGTTGCTTGGCATTCATCAGTGTTAATATGAAGAACAGAATATGAGCCATGTCTGCAAAGAATGTTATATCACAATTAGGTTGCCTAGAATTATGTAGTAACAAAAATAATAAATGGAATGGTTAATATCAAGGGGTCATGCTTGCATTGAAGTTAAAAGAAAGAGTTGCAAGTGTAATGAGCCTAGGTAGTATTAGCAATATTTAAGCTTCGTGTGAAGCTCATTCTAAAGGATTCTCATAGGTAGCCATTTTATAGATATATATATATATATATATATATATATATATATATATATATATATATATATATATATATGATAGTAGACAAGTTAATGGTTAGTTATTTGGAAATGTTTTCAGAAGTTTTGTTTCATTTGTTTTATACTTGTTAGAACCTAATTCAATTGCATTTTATTTCTGTTGAAGCATTTTATATTCTGTATTTCCACTTCTTAGTATTTTGTATAAATAATTAAATGACATTCTTCATACTGTTGTCTGTTGCAGAGCTTTAGCTCTGAATTGTAATACACCCATAAACAAGAATGGAGCTGAGGCAAAGGATTGGCAAAAGGGGAAACCTGTACGTGTTATCCGGAACTGCAAAGGGAGAAAGCATTCAGAATATGCTCCAGAAGAAGGAAATAGGTGGGCAACATTTTTATCATATAAGATGTTAATTAGTTTCAGTAATTCGGTAAAAAAAAAAATAATTAATTAATAAATAAAAAATATAATAATGAGATATGAACATGAATTTATCTTCTTCCTTTCTATCAGATATCTGTACTTCGAAGGTTATAGTTTTAAAAGCATCAGTGTAACTTTGTATATAGCATATCTAGTCAGCACCATCATTAAGATTTATGACACTTTGTAGATTATTTTGATTAACTTTCCTGCAATCCATCTCTGCTCTTAGGTATGATGGACTTTATAAAGTTGTGAAGTACTGGCAAGCAAAAGGGAAAAGTGGATTCAAAGTGTGGCGGTACCTCTTACGAAGGGATGACCCTATTCCCGCCCCATGGACTAAAGAAGGTAGAAAGAGAACACAGGAACTAGGTTTAGAGTTGGAGGTAAGTTGTATGTTCTGACTGATTCAGCCGGTTTTACTGTTTACTAATTCACATTATTTTGATTGTATTATAAACTGATTGGGATTGTATGCATATAGAATTGATAGATTTAAGATATTCTCCGTCACATTCTTTGAGTATGACTAGTACCTTTTATCTGTGATTTGATTATTTCTTGTGGTCTAGTGTTCAGAATTCTTTGGATACACTTTTGTTAATATCTTTTGTCTGTTTCATTTGGATATCCCTGTTGGCCAGACCCCCTTCCCCAGTAGTTATTGTATAGCTAGCATCACATAAAAGACAAGTAACTTGGTCATGATCATTCACTGTCTTACCACACAACTATTAAGATCTCATAATAACATTCATCATTTAAAATAAGTGTAAAATTTTATAGTTTGCCAGTGAGCGACAAGAGTAATTGGGGATTTCAAGCACTATAATGTATATCACAATGTCATATAGGGCCCATCACCTCTCTCAACCCATACTGGTCTGTGACCAAGTCAGTTGTTGACAGGGAGGCTTGATGTGTGACCCAACCCCCATCCTCTGCATCATGAGTATAGTGGATTAAGGGAAATTTATGCGCTTGTAATTAAATTCCTGGAGATATGGCCTACAGACTTGTAGATGAAGCAGAATTTGCATAGGTGAAGATTGAAAGTAGATTTTGAGGAGAACATGGAAACCATGTATAGACCATATTCACTGTGACAAATGTAGAAAAGCAATGAATATCTTTACAGTGCAGGAGATTTATTTGACTGGTTTCGATTATATATTCATCAGCCATGTATGTTTGATATATTATGTGCGGGTGTAAGTGGTTTTGATATGGGAACTGTTTAGTGAGAGCAATTTTTTTCTTGGCACAAAAAAGACCCAGATAGGGTATGGAATTAAGGAATCAGTCAATGTATATTTCACTAGGTAAACTCTCCCATCACAATTTAAACTGCTGCAGGAAGTAGATTAGGTACACATAGAAATAGTTGTATGTTGTGTCAGTTGATTATTAATTTTGTTGCAAATGATAACATATGTACACAAAATATACATAATTGACAATAATTGCTATGTAATCAATTTGTAATTACATCAGTAAACTTTGATTTCAGTATCCAGAGGGCTACCTTGAAGCTCAAAAGGAGAAAGAGGAATCTGCAAAGAAGGAGAGAGATGCATCATCTGGAAGTGATGATGAAGGAAAACAGAAGAAAAAGAATTCCAAGAGAAAGAAGAGCATGGAGACTGAGGCAGAGGCAAGTACACCATATTTGCACTTGTTAAGCAAAAAGAAAAACATTTATTTTAACTTTTCTAAAAATATGAGGCATTACTTTAGAAAATAGGTTCACTGTTGATAACAATAGCAGAGCCCTTAACCCCACCACCACCATCATTTATATACCATTTCCTGTCCCCAATATGGTCTGTGAACTAGAACTTGAGACCAACTGAATGTTGTGCTAACACCAGTTTGGAGCATTTACTTCATCTTAATACTAAAATATGATGATAATAAAAAGAGATAGGCATCAAAATTCAAGAGATGCCTGATGCACAAAATTAAATTGCTGGATGTAAGGAACATGTGCAATAGAACATAACCCAAACAGATAATAGGTGGTGCATGACTTATTTATTATTGAATCTAGTAAAATTATCCCTTTTGATATCTTTATTGTTACTGCAGTCTTTTAATCCTTAAATTTATCTGCACTTTTTTCTTTGGGTTACTTTTAATTGACCAATTATTTTTCTTTGTAGAAATCTGAAAATACACCTTCAAAGTCAAAGAAAAGAAAAACTACAGGATGTTCTTTGGAAAAGGAAATTGAAAAACTGATTGCCAAAGATGAAAGTAACCATAAACTTTGGGAAGAGAGTAAACAGCTCTTAAAAGAGGGACGATCAGTAAGTAGCATTTCTCACCAATGTCTTAAATAATTTGTGTGTTGTAGATGCATCCAATTGATAATGAAGCTCAGTTGCTACCATGAGAGCATATAATATGTTGAACTTTAGAACATATATATTGTTTACTTGTTTTGTATTTATATAATTGCAGTATACTTACAACTTATCAACTTCGATCATATAATTTTTTTTACCATATTATTGAGTGAATAAGCAGAAATTTATTTATTTTTGAATTAAATAGTAGGTGATGATAAGCATCACTAAAACTACAGAATGCTGGTAAGAAGGCATACCTTAAAATATTTGACCATCCTTCAAAAACAACAGTGTTATGAAATCTTCAGCATTAGGATAATAGATTCTTATATTACGGAGATAAGTGTTAATATGAAATTGAATTTCTTTCAGAGCTTTTTGAATGCAGTAGAGGAAAGATTCTTGTGCATCTGCTGTCAAGAACTTGTAGTGAAACCAGTTACTACAGAGTGTAAACACAATGTCTGTCAGGCATGCATACAGAGATCTTTTAAAGCTGAAGTCTTTTCATGTCCAGCATGTAGATATGATTTAGGTAAAGGATATGCAATGACAATTAATAAACCATTAAGCGAGTGCCTAATTAAACTCTTTCCTGGCTATGATGTTGCACGTTAGTATGTTGTTTAAGAACGAAAGAATTCCTTCATTTATGTCATTGACATTTCTGACTATTTTTGCACACAAGAATTATCTTATTTAAAGTAAATTTCTAGTTACTATTTAATGACATTGATTTCTTCCTGTCATTTAATCAGTATTTTGAATTCTAAAGGAAGTTTATGTATTCCATTTTTTCCATGTATTTTCCAAAGTATATCCATTTGTAAAATCATTCATTTCTAACCTAATTTATCAGATAGTTGTGCTTTGGTTCATAGTTTGCCTTGGTATGTTTCAGATGTTTATTTAGAAAAATAGTGGTAACTGATGTCTTTGTATTTACCATCTAGTTCTTTCAGCATCTCCAGTTATATTTTGAGAAGACATTGAAAGCTATGCTACATTCCTTTTTTTGTGGAGGGATTCTGTGTATATACATCCCAGTGCCGATAGGTATTTTTATAATCTTCAAAGAAGGAGTTTTTACTTTTTTGGTACTTTCTTTATTTACAGTATGTTATCTTTTGAAGTTGGAAATGTAATATTAGACATCCAAAGTCCTCTAGACAGTGTGTACTAGTAGAAGGAAAAAATTGTTACACATGTACACATGCTCACACATATACACGTGCACACAATTTTTAAAATTATTATCAGTATTTTATTTTCTTCCTAACATTTAGTTTTTATGCCATCATCCATAGTTCATTATGTATCACATGTAAATAAATATAGATAATGGAAGTTCTGTAATTGACTAATAAAAGAAATTGTAAAGTCATATGCTGAAGTTCTATGATAGTACCCAGTCCTTAGAGCAGGGGTTCCCAACCTGGGGGCCATGGGGTACTTTCTGGTGAGCTATGGAGCAATATGGTAATTATGACATTGCTTTGAACAGGATTTTGTCTTGCCTACAGTACCTACAAATATTTCTCTCTCACATATCAGTAAATTGGAATCTTTCCATATAGTGTTCTTGTCCTGTAGCTATTGGCTCCAGATATATGGTTTCAATAACTTGAATCTCGAAAGATGAGACACTGAACAGGGCCATGGATATTATCATATACTGGTTGGGCCCACAGAACAGAAAAGATTGGGAAACACTGCCTTAGAGGATCAAAAAATGAGCATATTCCTCCAGTTTATTTGCAGTTGACATGGAAAATACAAAGTAAGTCTTTCTGCTACACTATTTTACCTCTAAAGGACCAGTAAAATGCAATTTTGTCTACTGTAGTATGGATGAATCAAATTTTTAAATGACTTTTGTCAAGTTTCATCCAGTGCACATATCCTTGAGAAAGAGTTATGTATTTCATCTCTTAATGGTTAGTGGGTAATATGTAATACAAAACACTTTTGTTTTATAAGCATTTACTTCATAGCCTAAAATACACTCACCACATTTTTTCCCCCTAGCTTTTATTTTTGGATAATAAACATCATTTGCCAATCTTGTCATACTCATTTATACTTGAACATATATTTGGCAAAAACCTAAATAGTAGCCTCATAATTCTGGTTGTCCACATATTTTCCTATAAAAATCTAGAGAAAAGCAGAAAAGAAAAAAAACTGGGCCGAATTAAACTTGACAGCATGCAAGTCATATAGTGTATCCCAAACAAAAAGAATATAGCCAAGTGATATATGACCTGCATTAGAAACAGTTGACCAGATACTGTTTGCAATGTCTAGTAATCATAGGAGAATGCTATGACCATCTATTGTCTGGAGTAAATGAAGATGTGCTACCTTGTGTAAACAATTTACTGTGAATGGAGAATCAACAGTAGAGCACTAAATGTTAAATTATTCATCCAGAAGAATCCAGTAACAAAATAAAATCAAGAGATAAACACTACCAATATATAAATATGGATTTTAATTTGGCATTACATATGTAGATTGTAATATTGATTTTACATGGTTAAAACTTCAGGATAATTTCAAGGTTTGGGAATGTTACAGAAAAGAGAATAGGCGGCAGTTATCTTTTTGGTACACAAACTTTGTAGTGTACCTGCCACATTTGTTGATATGCGAACAGACATCACTGGTGAAATATTAGAAAAAAAGGAAAACAGCCTAAAAAATAGTGTGTTCATCAGTGCAACAACAATTGCCTGTAAGAAAACTGGTTGAACTATGCCAAGAATTAGTAAACAGTTAAGGAAAGTAATATGAAAAAAATCCTTACATAATCACAAACCAGCATAATGAGGCAATTTGAATAACAAATGAGCTTTCAGGCTTAACTGGGCACTTCAGTCATTCATAAATTTACGAATTATGCATTATGCTCCAAGTTTAGAATACCACAAAGCATTTTTCCTCCTATGGACATCCTCTTACTTGATTCATTTCATTTAATACTAGAGGTAAGTGATAATTTTCTTGTGTTGTTTTTTTTTCTTATTTTGGAGTTTCTCTTGTACTGATTTTTCCTCCAAGGTTACTGCCCATCCAAATTTCCTAGTGCTAAAACTGAATTTTCTATTCTTTTAAGTGATGGCTAGAGCTGTCTGCCTCTGTGGTTTATTATATTGAACTTAAGCAATTGAAATTGATATCATGAATCATTAATAATTTTGATAACAGCCACAATACTAATTTGATAACATTACTGAAGTACTCCACTTTAAGCTTGCTACTTCAGTAACTTCAGCATTCTTACTTTTCCATTCACTCATATATTATTTCACCTGTTCTTTCCTTGTTTTTCTCCTTCTCATTCCCCACTCTCTCCCTCGCAACCCTTTCCTTCATTCATTCATTGTCTCGGCTCTTTCTGTCTGGCTGCTTGAACTGTAGGTATCAGTAGCTTCCATGTCCACTACTGGATCATCCTAATTCTAGAGCTCAAACTGATTACATTCTACTGTTAGCTCTTGTGCTACATGCATCATCATGAACATTAAACAGATCTATGAAAGTATCAATAACATCCCTATCACAGACACAGTAGCAGCATTGGCTTATCATCTGTGATATCATCAAGGCTTTTTGCATGCATCTTTCTTTGATACACACTTGGCTCAGCAGGGTGATTTTTATCAAAATTACTTTTCATATTAAATTTATTTGTTGATGAGTATTATCAAATTGTACAACAGATTATATATTGTCAATATAAATATACAACTGTCAATCACTTGCTTAGTTAGTGTCTTCCCTTAGAACTGTAGGCAAGGTGTTTTTTTTTCTCACTATTGCAAGTTTATATATATTTTTAATTTCATATAGTTCCATTTAGTTTCAATAAATGCAAGTAAATCCTCCAACTGGTAAATTTTAAAAAGTGAGGCTCAACATTATATCAAATTTCATATATACTGTAATCCCTTGAGATGATATTGATTAAACTCTTAGCTCTCTATATAGTATGTTCATACATATCTAAGAAATGCTCTTTGACAAAGTTAAAATACTTGGCAAACAACTCTACTTATGCAGTGCAGAATGGCATACGATGAAGTGTATTGATTTAAAGTATTGGGTAAGTTTCATAGACAATATTTACATTTTTACATAAACTTAAATGATAAAAGACAGTGAAACCCATACTCTTTTTTATCATTTATGCTCCATGAGTTTTTTTCCCAACTGCCTTTTCCATAACTTTTTCTCATTTGATACTTCATATTGTCACTTAACATCATTTTAATTACAAATAAATAAATAATTGATTGATTTGATATTTTTCAATTTTCATATCAAATGAGCACATTTTCATACCATCTGAGCAGTGTTAATCTTTAATGTATTGCTATACACAACAAAGAAAAAACTGATAATGAACAGCAAAAAAGGTCAGCTTTATTAGCAACATACCAGTAAGAAACTCAACCCTGACTATATCTACTTTCAAGGCTCATTACACCACACACACATTTGTCAGTGGAAGCTTTGTGACCCTGCCAATATTGCCAGAACCCAAGTCATTACAGACATTTTTGTCAGATAAATACTGCACTGATTATCATGTATGTTGCTATTTATATACAAGTTCCATGGCACAAGAAATTCCTAAGTTAATTTCAAATTGATCTTTGAGCTGTTATTGTTTGCAGTAATGAAAATTAAAAATACAGAATGTTGATATATTTATTATAAAGTTCAAAAAAAAAAAAAAAAAATGCAGTCATCTGACACCATATTTGGAATAATAAAAACTTTATTTGTAACCTTAGACACTGGAAGGTATTACACATTTCTTTTTGGAATATTTTCTTATCAACAGAAATTGAAGTTTTCTTCAGATAATATTAGCCATGAAAACCAAGTTTAAATCAGTTAATTATGCATCTAGCAGTTGACAAAAATACAAGTTTAGGTGTATGGTTTTTCATATGCAGGCTTAAAACAAAATGCTAATTTTATTTCTGAACCTAGGATAATATAGAAAACTGAAGGCTTGTCCACACAAGAGGGTATGATCGGTAGGCACCTGTAAAGATGATGTTACAGGCAAGAAAACATTAACTCTGCTTACCAAGCAGTTTGTTCGTCTGTGATATCATCTCCACTCATGCCCATTGATCATATAAATTTGTGTGAAGACTGATGAAAAATTCTTAATTGATGAAAACTAAATTTTTAACCATTTTCACTGAAGGGGAAAAAATCTACAAATGCAACCTCAATTCTTGAACAAAATACTGTATGCAAGGATTCATATTATTTAATTTCCTATGAAGAAGACTTTAGCAAGACCCTAAACTGGCGTCAAATTTCAGAGGACTATCTTTTGCATTCCCAAATAAAGTAAAACAGCATAAAGATAGAACTGCAGCTTCATCCTATGTCAATAACTGTATGCATACAGTATTAAACTTGTAAGGTTCAAATCATCTAACTTTATATCATTGGTCAAAATATTAGAAACAATGTATTAATTCTAGGTACCATAATCCTGTTTTCAATCTTTTATTTCTTATTTTGCAAAAAGATCAATCATTTTGCTTGTCATTTGTTCATATTTCAAATCTTTGTTTATGTATAAAGCACACTAATAAATTCTGAAAAAATTTATTGAATTTTTGAACCTTCATGTATATTCATAAGTATATTCATTGTGCCCAAGACCGTAACTGTTGTCAATTCTTAATATATAATGCCATCATCTAGCAACAGAGTAAACTTGGGTAGCATGGAGCAAGCTGAAGCCAAACATGCAAAGTAAGAAAAAAAAAAAAAAAAAAAAAAGTAAAGAAAGAAAATGGACGGAAAGGTCTACTCTACTTTGCTTTGTCTAGACAGATCAGAATCTTTTAATTCTCAAAGTAAACAAGATTCCTTGCCCAAAGCTACCCAACTCAGTATATTTACAGTTAAACACTGCATCATGATTACTTATTCACAGGCATCCTGGTAATGATCTGGACAATCAACAAGGTTTGTTTCTAAATTTTTGTTCAGATATATATGCGATATATATATATACTATCACACATTCCACTTTGTACTATGGATCTGCCAACAAATAATGCAAATAATTCATTTAAGTTTGTGCCTGTAACAACAGGAGATGCAAGGTTTTCATTATAATGTACTTATTCCTTGCCAACTTCAAAAACCTAATCCCTTAAATATTCAAACAATACAAGTTTAATTAAACAAAAAATGAGAGAATTTCTGTTTTTATTGGTCTATGTGTTAATCAATATCAAGTACAAAAAGCGTGGCAAGCCTCCGCCAGGGTAGTGACGGCCATAGTACAACACAAAAAACCAAAGACAATATGGGCTTCAGACATATGTACACATTATATAACCATCACTACCCCGTCAACCACCTTGACGGTTATTGATCAATATGTACAACAAAAGCTTTTGGGAGAACTGACAAGAAATTCTTAGCAGAAAATCTTTAGAGAACAATTTTCTCAAGATTTTCCCTTCGGAATAACAAGAATGAAAAGATTTCAGCTCTTGTGACAAAAAATTGAACTAGTCAATTCTTGTACCAAACGTCAATATAATAAAATGTTCATTAGAGATCTAGTCACAATGTTATGACTTTCCCACCACAGCATTCTTGATGGGGAAGGAAAACTTGCCATTTTTAAAGAGAATGATGCTTGATGAGATTGGAACAACGGAGAACTCTTACGCATAGGGATCCCTAACCTCTTGAACTCGGCTCAGGTAAGGGTCCCGTAATTAACTAGTGCTACCAGACTAGCAAGAACAAACCCAATGCAGATTTGCTCATTTTAGAAGCAGCACTAGTAGGTGTCTCATTTGGACTTATCCCAGGCTTGGGAAGTCACGTTCATCATCCATTTTCGGAGCCTCTTGACGGGGCATTCCTCGTCCACCACGGGTGTTGGGGTTTCCACCACGGCGCTCCCCACGGCCTGCTCCGCGGCCTCCACCACGCTCCATTCGCTCACCACCACGGCCACGGCCAATACCACCACGGCCACGTCCCCGACCACGACCCCTAGCTGGGGAGTCCGAGAACTGGAAATCAATATCAAGCAGAACTTTCCTGCGACCATGATGCACTTCCTCCTCAGATTCTTCCTCATCAGATTCAACCTCAACCTCCTTTTTCTTGAGGACATAGGTCTTCTTCCACTGGGCCTGATTTTCTCCCTCACCAGCACGTCGGATATTGAAAGATGGCTTGTTACGTGCACCCTGCATTGCTTTCCATTCATCAAGAGTCATTTCCTTCACATTCTCCTCTTCCTTAGGTTCCTCGCCTTCAGCATTAGCACCGGTGTCATCAGCAGGCTGTGCAATCAAAATATTCATATTAATAGAAAGCTTAAGAGAAAGAAAATGTAAAAGTATACTCTACTTTATATAAACATTAGGCATTTAAAGCTTTAAGAAGTCCTTAATGATTTTTAATTTTTTTTAACAAGAAGCTATTACAAGATTTCTGCTTTAAAATAGAACTATCATTCCCTTTCCTTTACCTTTTCTACGTTCTCTGTTGAAGAATCATGATCAGAATTTCCTGCAGGTGTAGCATTAAGCTGCTCTTCAATCTGGTCTTTGTCAGATCCCCAGTTATAAGATCCAGAGCCATCACGTTTGTCCACAGACTTTACTCCAGTTGTCGCCATTCCACTCTGTCGGTCAAATTCACGTTTGCCGCGGTTGTCAGGGCCTCCAGGAGCTCCACGTCCTCTTCCACGCCCACGTCCCATTCCACGTCCACGTCCCCTTCCCATTCCACGTCCTTCACCACCATCAAATCTTTAATCATGGAAAAAAAGTTATGTAAGTATAAACCTTCATTTTACAATACTTCCTAAACCTTTACCACATGCAATGAATAATGAACTACGATAAATATTAGCACAACATTGCTTTAAGGATTACTGTATACTGTATTATAATTGTAATAAATAGTATCTAGTAAGTTCTATTACCTAGGTGGAGGTCCATCTCTGAATTCCCCTTCCGGTCGGTTACGTCTATTGTTGCGTTCTTCACGGTCAGAAAACTTAACACGTCCATCGTTCGTGTTGGCACGTCCATCATTGGTGCGTGGTCCTTTTTGCTGGGTAGCTATAAGAAAAAAAAATTAATATTAAATAAATAAATGAATACAAAAAAATGTTCCTAAAACACAGAAGACGGAGGATTTGCAAAACTTTACAAATACATCATTCAATCCCTAAATAATGGTATCAAATCTCTCTGCCCTGCCATACTTTCTGCTCAATGCACTCTAGTGTATTGCAACACACACATACACATACCTAAATAAATATATATATACACAATATCTAATCTGATAAAAGACTAAAAAGTATTTTCCACTAACAGAAACACCCTGTTAATCTTTAAAAATAATAATTCTGCGACTTGCTGAAAGATGACTTCTGCAGTTAGATGATCAAAAGACACCAAGACCAACACACTGCATACAGTGGCAAAAAACAATTTACCATCTTTACTATACAAGGAAGATCAAGTCTGAATTTGTTCCTTAACCAATTCTAAATCACCATGCAGATATACAAATGCCACAAATCTAGACACTTTACCAATTACATTAAGCCATTCAAGTCAAACAATTATATGTATATCATGTTAATTACAATAAATAAACAAACATATCTTCTAAAAGCATACAAAACAGCGCAGTCCTGATCATACAGAACTCCCTTCACAGACTTTACATAACCTTTTGCACCTAGCAGGTCTAACTTACCACTGTATCCAAATTACACTCACTATGCACAGGTAGCCATTTATAAGGTTACAGTGTTGGTTTATTGATTTCAAGTCACTGTTTAGAATGCACCACAAATCCCACAGGTTTTCCTTCCAAAAGTGGGGCTAGGAAGAAACTTTGGAAAGCCACACGTATATCATCTTCTCAATAGAGCCTAGCAACCTTGAAACACAGGCAAAACTAAACATAGCACTTTAAACACCAGGACCTAGGCCATCAAAGTACTTATTTACACCTGGTTGCAAAAAATGAATTACATGTTTATGGACTCTCACATTAACATGCAATATTCCCAGAGAGGATACATGTTGACTATCACCTACCATTCTAAGCTGAGAGAAACTCCCTATACACCACTATTACAACTATTATGAGAATGTTTCTAAAGTTGGCTTAAGACTACTCTTTGGGTGTAACCTAGATCCAGCGAGATCAAATTTTTGTCAGGAATAATTGTGTGGCACAATACCTAACGTCAAGGTTCTTAGACTATGCATATATCAATGTTAAAGAATGATTCCTAGTTCAGACAAAAGAAAAAAAAAATTAAGTTTATCAAAAGCACAAGTATACTGGTCAATGTTACATTAAATAAACAAGTATTTCAGGTCAATACATTTCATCTACACACTGATTAAAGAAAACATGAAAGGAAAGATTATCTTGAAAATTAAGTTTAAGATTTTAGACTTAAATCATAATCCTGGGGTTTTGCCCCCAATTCCCCCATCCAATCACCATGGGCTTTTTGAGTGCAAAGACCATTTCATTTATCAGTGAGGGTAATCTTTTCCTATTTTTACAAGTGTCCGCAAATAGTCCTTTCCACTCTTTGTGTGTGTGTTGTGTGTGTGTGTGTGTGTGTGTGTGTGTGTGTGTGTGTGTGTGTGTGTGTGTGTGTGTGTGTGTGTGTGTGTGTGTGTGTGTGTGTGTGTGTGTGTGTGTGTGTGTGTGTGTGTGTGTGTGTGTGTGTGTGTGTGTGTGTGTGTGTGTGTGTGTGTGTGTGTGTGTGTGTGTGTGTGTGTGTGTGTGTGTGTGTGTGTGTGTGTGTGTGTGTGTGTGTGTGTGTGTGTGTGTGTGTGTGTGTGTGTGTGTGTGTGTGTGTGTGTGTGTGTGTGTGTGTGTGTGTGTGTGTGTGTGTGTGTGTGTGTGTGTGTGTGTGTGTGTGTGTGTGTGTGTGTGTGTGTGTGTGTGTGTGTGTGTGTGTGTGTGTGTGTGTGTGTGTGTGTGTGTGTGTGTGTGTGTGTGTGTGTGTGTGTGTGTGTGTGTGTGTGTGTGTGTGTGTGTGTGTGTGTGTGTGTGTGTGTGTGTGTGTGTGTGTGTGTGTGTGTGTGTGTGTGTGTGTGTGTGTGTGTGTGTGTGTGTGTGTGTGTGTGTGTGTGTGTGTGTGTGTGTGTGTGTGTGTGTGTGTGTGTGTGTGTGTGTGTGTGTGTGTGTGTGTGTGTGTGTGTGTGTGTGTGTGTGTGTGTGTGTGTGTGTGTGTGTGTGTGTGTGTGTGTGTGTGTGTGTGTGTGTGTGTGTGTGTGTGTGTGTGTGTGTGTGTGTGTGTGTGTGTGTGTGTGTGTGTGTGTGTGTGTGTGTGTGTGTGTGTGTGTGTGTGTGTGTGTGTGTGTGTGTGTGTGTGTGTGTGTGTGTGTGTGTGTGTGTGTGTGTGTGTGTGTGTGTGTGTGTGTGTGTGTGTGTGTGTGTGTGTGTGTGTGTGTGTGTGTGTGTGTGTGTGTGTGTGTGTGTGTGTGTGTGTGTGTGTGTGTGTGTGTGTGTGTGTGTGTGTGTGTGTGTGTGTGTGTGTGTGTGTGTGTGTGTGTGTGTGTGTGTGTGTGTGTGTGTGTGTGTGTGTGTGTGTGTGTGTGTGTGTGTGTGTGTGTGTGTGTGTGTGTGTGTGTGTGTGTGTGTGTGTGTGTGTGTGTGTGTGTGTGTGTGTGTGTGTGTGTGTGTGTGTGTGTGTGTGTGTGTGTGTGTGTGTGTGTGTGTGTGTGTGTGTGTGTGTGTGTGTGTGTGTGTGTGTGTGTGTGTGTGTGTGTGTGTGTGTGTGTGTGTGTGTGTGTGTGTGTGTGTGTGTGTGTGTGTGTGTGTGTGTGTGTGTGTGTGTGTGTGTGTGTGTGTGTGTGTGTGTGTGTGTGTGTGTGTGTGTGTGTGTGTGTGTGTGTGTGTGTGTGTGTGTGTGTGTGTGTGTGTGTGTGTGTGTGTGTGTGTGTGTGTGTGTGTGTGTGTGTGTGTGTGTGTGTGTGTGTGTGTGTGTGTGTGTGTGTGTGTGTGTGTGTGTGTGTGTGTGTGTGTGTGTGTGTGTGTGTGTGTGTGTGTGTGTGTGTGTGTGTGTGTGTGTGTGTGTGTGTGTGTGTGTGTGTGTGTGTGTGTGTGTGTGTGTGTGTGTGTGTGTGTGTGTGTGTGTG
>NC_061829.1:16226021-16233521 GCF_019202785.1 Penaeus chinensis | reverse complement strand
TGCTGAAGGGACTTATCACATCAAGGGTGCGACTTTGACGGAAATGATCACCAGATTCATTATCACATGACAATGCTGGGCACACGGTAGGTTTCTAATAAGCATTTAAATATTATATTGCTATCTAAGGTTTTCTAAGTTGCTCATGATATTTACAGGGTTGAAGTGTACATTGTCTTGGGAAAAGATCAAGTGGTCCAGGGGTAAAGGTTATGTTTTTTAGTGTTACATGTATTCTATATTTTTTTCAGATAAAAATACGAATGTAAAGATTTTACTAGGGACTGCATTATTCATTGGTAAGATGAAATGAAATGGGGAAGCACACACTTCTCTACCAGCAAAACTGATATAGCAAAGGATCCTCCACTTACATATACATGCCATGTAGGGTATTTGCTAACATACCTGCCGACACCAAGTCCCAAAACCAGATTATCATGCAAAACCAAAAATCCAAACTAACATTTAAAACTTCTATTTATTCCCTAGACTTGGGGGAAGGGGAAGGGGGGTGGGGAATGGAAAGGGGGGTAGGGAATGGAAAGGGGGGTAGGGAATGGAAAGGGGGGTAGGGAATGGAAAGGGGGGTAGGGAATGGAAAGGGGGGTAGGGAATGGAAAGGGGGGTAGGGAATGGAAAGGGGGGTAGGGAATGGAAAGGGGGGTAGGGAATGGAAAGGGGGGTAGGGAATGGAAAGGGGGGTAGGGAATGGAAAGGGGGGTAGGGAATGGAAAGGGGGGTAGGGAATGGAAAGGGGGGTAGGGAATGGAAAGGGGGGTAGGGAATGGAAAGGGGGGTAGGGAATGGAAAGGGGGGTAGGGAATGGAAAGGGGGGTAGGGAATGGAAAGGGGGGTAGGGAATGGAAAGGGGGGTAGGGAATGGAAAGGGGGGTAGGGAATGGAAAGGGGGGTAGGGAATGGAAAGGGGGGTAGGGAATGGAAAGGGGGGTAGGGAATGGAAAGGGGGGTAGGGAATGGAAAGGGGGGTAGGGGACTCCAATTTACATCCAAATTTTATAATAGCCCTTCAATGCCTCTTTACAGAAAATGTGACCTTAAGAACTGGCTGTGCGAGGGGGTTGTGGACTTAGTCTCTGAGTGGTGCCATGCAGCCGATATTTTTAACATTTTGCCATAAATATGAGGCCGCAGCAACTATACCCATGCTTTTTAAGATTAGCAGGTTTAAATAGATTTTAGAAACACATTTGTGATTTTTTTTTTTTTTTTTATTTACCGTAGACCCTAGATATTTGTGAGGATTACCTCCTAGGATATTAGTTTTATTTGTGAAAATATATGGTCAAGCCATAATATTAATAGAATTAGTGATGAAACTTTTTATATAGATTCTTTAATAAGAGTACTTCTGAGTACTTTGGCATATCATACTCATGCTCTACAGACATATGGATTTCTTTAAATCCTAGGGCTATTTTTGCTTTAGTAAAGGCTGCCTCTCCTTGCTCCACCTGACCAGGTGAGAATGACCAAGTGGCAGTCAATACTATTGATTTTCCCACGAGTGGTGACCGTGCCACCGTGACACTCCACATTCTTGAATAAATGGCACTGGCGCCACCGGATCCCCTCGCACAATATTACCAGGAATGCAATCCGCGTGACCAGGAACCCTGCGAGGGCGCCGTTCTGCCTGGCGGGCGCCGTCCACACGGTGTGACTGCGCTATTAATAGCTTCCTTCGGCCCGTGACACCGCGTGTTCCCAACTCTCAACTGGCACCACATTATGACAAGAGCATCCCAAAAAGCTGGCAAAATTGCTAGCACGTTGCAGCCGAGATGCAGCGCATGCAGGTGACCGCGACACTGCGCCCCGAACAAAGCGCCGAGGTGCGCACGTGCCGCCACGGCCCTCCGCCGCCGCCACTCGGGCCATCTTCCCTCGAAACACTACTGACATGCCTCTGATAATGTTCAAATGTTGCAAGCACTCACCGGGTACACTCGTCTTGTCGGCAGCCTTAGGAGCAGGTTCGGTCTTCACACCTTTCTTAACTACAGGAGCCTTAGCCTTTGCGGTTTTCCCCTTGTTTTCCTTCTCAGCGGCCTTATCCTTCACCTTTTCACTTTGTTTTAAAAGATCCATTGGGTCGACATCTTCATTGTAGAAGAGTTCGTAGCGGTTACGAACCCCTATGCCGTAAGAGTTCTCCATGTTCAACAAGATCCTCTGATGACGAGGATATTATAAGATTTGTGGGCTGCTTTTCAGCCTTCTCTTCTTCCGATCATTCAAAATGGCGTGAGTCGACTGCTCGGCGGACTTCGGGTTGCAGTCCTAACGGGCGTCTCAGGAACATGAATTTAAAGGACACGTCATAATAACACTGCATATGTAAGATATAAGTAAATCAAATTGAAAACTATATTTATCATTTATTCTAACAACATATTTTTTGTATTTCAAATATATCTAGTTAATGAAATAACATCGTCAAAACAATAAAAACATTAAAGCCCGTCAGGTTTATGGGCGGCGGGAACTATTTGCCTATTATTGAAGTTTTATTTTCCCGTACATGCGACTCGTCATGATGAACTGTATACTCACAGTATATCGTAGGAGCTATTATATTTACTTCGTATTATTTAGCTGAAGGTATAATTCTTGTATTAGTAAAAAATAACAGTGTTTACCGCGCAACTGATACAAAATGGTCAGCCAATCAGCGCTCGAAGAAAAGCGCGCGAAGTTTTCGATTTGTTTTGGCGCGAAAGCCATTCGCGCCGCGCCAGGCTCATGGACTTGTAGTGTGCAGACATGTCGGAAAAGTGTCGTGAAGATTCTCAGTTTTCTACGCCAAAACGGCGTCAGAACGGGGCCTTTTCAGGAATGTCGTTTTCTGGGAGCCCCCCCATGACGGATAATACGTTATACCCGTGGAACTGGGGAGAAAATGCGTGTAAAGTGGAGTTAAGTAGCCCGTGCTGCAGTGGAGGGAGCAACCCGTGCGAAAGCCCGGACCCGAAGAGCTGCGACTCGAAGCGAGGGCGACCGAGGGCGGACGCCATCAACACCCTCATCATCGAGGGAGCACAGTCGCCCAGCAGCATCAAATGCCCGATCTGCAACCGAGTTTTCCCGAGGGAGAAGTCCCTGCAGGCTCATCTGCGAACGCACACAGGTAAGGCGTCTCCTGGCATTTAACTCGCCATTTTTAAACTGCACCTGTTCTATCTCCTCAAAACGAGTGAAATTCACTCCATACACACAGGAATACACCAAAACCCTAAAATATATGGAGTTTGTGCAGCCCAAAAGTTAAAAATTTCGAAAGTGGGTCAGGCGAGATGCACAACAACTTGGCGGGAGAATGACGTCAAGATTCCGGTAACGTTTTTAAACGGACTAAACGGTCCCATTTTCGCCAAAGCACGGCGATTTCCCTCCGCACGTCCTCTCTCAGACGATCGTTAGTTAACCCTTCAGCAAAGGCGATAGAGAGACGGAGGAGAAAAAAGGGGGCGAGTATTTAAAAAGAAATTGTCTCGTGGCGGATTGCGCAACGGGACGCCGCCGCAGGACCTCGTGGCGGGAAGGGCGCTCTAACCCTCGTTCTAGGGCGCCGCGTTACCCTCGGCTGTTGCAGAGCGGCCGTTGCGCCTTCCTGGAAATCTTGTCTTTGTTGCGGTGATTTAGAACAATGCAGTGAGCAGGTTCATTAAATGGCGGGCAGATGAGTGATATTTAAATATCGTAAATCTACTTCGGCGTGAAAGTTTTTATTTTCTTGTGCTGCGGTTAAAATCGTTGCGTTGATTGATTCCTCATTTGAAAACCTAAAATTTTCCGTGTTTATTTTTTTTTGTTTATTTTTTTACCCAACGATGAGCGCAATTCAAAGATCACCTTACTTCCTGTCTATGTAAGCCCCGCTATTACGATCTGCTATGACCTGACGTCCCCAGCACAAGAGATTGACCTGACCCCATGTAACTGAACAGGTCACTCATGGCGCGAGATTAAACGACCATATCCCCCATAATTTAAAGAGCGGGGGCGGGGGGTGCCCAGGGGTATGTTGGATGTTAAAGGCTCCCGTTGCCACTTCGAACAAATTGTCGACATTAAATCAACTTCGAGTTTTTTCCAGTATGGGGCAGTTTATTTGCTTGAATTATATTTACATAATTAGGAATGGAAGGGATTAAGACAAATTGGCTAAGATTAAGATTCGAAACCGGGCAAAATCGCAAGAAAAAAGAAAACATTGTTGTGAGTCATGTGTTAAAAGGCGGGAGCGGAATGCGCGGGAGAAACACATGACGCCGTCTTTGTTGAGGTAAAAGGGCCTCTTCTGGCGTTTTCCCCCTCCAAGGTACTGTGAGACGTTGCTTCGTTGTACTTTGTTTATCGTTTGAAGATTAAAAAAAAGAAAAACTAGATTCTCGTGGTTTATTTGTTTCGATCATTGACATATGTTTCTCTGCGTTATTATCCTAAAAGAACGAATTCATATCGATTGTTCTTCGTATTATTTTGCTTTTACCGTTTCTCTGTGTGTTATTTAACAAGATGATCGTATGGTTTGATTGATCAACAGTACTTGTTCTAAGGACGTAATTACTTAACAATTTTACCATATAATTCATATATTTGGTGAATGGATAGGAAGTAGATTTTGTGTATTTAAACGTACTCGCATAATCCATTTAAATGTACCTTTAGTCATTTAAAGTTCTCATCCTTTAAAAGAACGTATAGCATTACATATAAATACTTGTTTATTTTTTATGTTTATCTCTCTCTCTCTCTTCTCTCTTCTCTTCTCTTCTCTTCTCTTTACATATCAGTTATGTATGTGGAGCAGTATCATAGAATAAGTGTGTGCTTTCTCAATATCTTAATAATCTAAAGAAGTTGTATGTGAGACAGGAGGTAAACTATATATACACAATTTTATATATATACACTTATTTACTTATTTATAATGTATCACTTTCCAGTTTATTATTTGCAGTTAACGATGTGGAAGTAATAATCACATAATTTTATTGTTTTAATTAACTTATGATACCTTTTCCAGGTGAACGTCCCTACCAGTGTGACTATCCAGGATGTACTAAAGCCTTTACTCAGAGTGGGCAGCTGAAGACACACCAACGCCTCCACACAGGAGAAAAGCCCTTCATCTGCTCAGCACCAGGTAATACAATTGAGCTGAAGTCCCTTTTTTGTTCTCCTTTCTTTCTTTTCTTTTCTTTATTTTTTTCTTCTTTTTTTTCTACTTCTTCCCCCTCTGTTCTCCTCCCCCTCCTCCCTGTTACTGCTGTTTGTTATTTTTCCTTTTTTCATATTCTTCCAGTTTTATTTTTATTCTCATTAAAGCAAGACATGTCTCATCTGAGCTTAATCAATTCTTTCAGGATGCACATCCCGATTTACCCACGCAAATCGTCATTGCGCGGAACATCCTTATGCAACCCTTCATAGGACTCCTGACCTGAACATCAATCCCCAACTATCCCCTGCAGAATGCACAGATGATGTAAGTATACGTGTATTATCATTAACGCTATACTATATAAAATCGGCATTATACTACTGTCCGACCGATTGCGTGATTCCATTTCATTATTTGTTTCATTTGTCTTATCAATTCTCTGACTCCCCCAGGTCCTACGATGGCTGGAGAAGTATCGCAGTGAGCGCATGGAACGAACACCTGCCAAGTCCCGCAAAAACAAGCGAGAGTTTGACGGAACCCCCGAGACGCCCCAAACACCATGCACACCGTCTTCTGATTCTGATATCATGTCTCCACCACCTGTCAAAAGAACAAAATCACGCCGTGGTCTGGGACCTTTAATGGAACAACAGCAGAATCACCTTGATCACCGCCCTGGTCCGATTTTCCAGGCACACAATCGTTCAGATGAGAATGCCTACATACCTTCTGGGGATAGTTATGGAGGTGACGAGAACAAGTACGGTGATTACCAGAGACCACCGCGACCAGTGCCAGCGTCGCCAGCCCATGCCCGGGTTCTCAGAAACACAGAAAATCTACAAAGCCCCTTGAAGACGAACAATAGTTACCGCGGATTTGACATAGACGGGATAAAGCCTCTTGTAGAAATCGACGAAAGTGTGTATGCACAAACAGCCCCCGTGAGTGGAGACTTTACAGTTGAGCCGCCACATATGACCCTCCTGGAGCCAGAAGTTATCCTTGCTATGAATTTTACCAATGTGATGCAGTGTGAATCTGAGAATCTTAATGTTCTACCACCAGATCAGCTTCTTGAAGGTGACCACGTTGTGGTAGAATTACCATGGCAGGTAACAAGAGATGGAACAATGATCCAAAGGGAAAGTCTCCCAACTGAAATAACTACAGAACTAAAGCCAGTTATGGAAAATTATCAAGAACAGTTGCCAGAGGTGGTCTTGTCACTGCCAGTGACTCATCAACCAACTGTTACTGAGGTTTCACCCGAAGCAGTGGATACTACCCCAGATAAGTCACAGCACAACCCGGAGAACTCGCAGTCGGAAGAGACATGGCGGATGAGACAGCCAAAGAAAAGGTGGCTCCGAGAAGTACGTCTTGAGCAAGGAGAGATCGAACAACCAAGACAGCCATCAGATATTGAAAACCAGGCACGACCATCGGTGTTGGTTAAAACATCGTCCATTTCCACAAACAACCAATTGATGGGATTATCCCAAGCAGGGGAAACAAAGGATAAATGGATGGGTGCCATGGCTCTTATCCAGCTGGCTGAGGTCCAAGAAGAGGGGTCTCAGCCTCTCAATCTGTCCACGCCACGATACACCACGCTTTAATTGATATCCACATGCTGCTTGGAGTATACGTCTGTTAAATATATATGATGGTAATACTAATCATATTTTGTGCATATGAATAAGCAATCTTGAAGATGTAGAGAAAGTCCCCAATTTCGAGCATTGTCAGCATAAAGCCCCAGAAACTATTCTATGAGATGAATTTATATTAAATACATATATATATCCCCTTTTCCTGCATAAGGGTGAGGGCTTGGGGACGACCTATACGACTGTAAAACGAGTTTCTGGGAAAAAATGTCAATTCATTAGATTTGCTCAACAGATGACAAGTATTATCATTTATACATAGAAACAACGTGTGCGTTATAACGTAATCACCCACCTTGGAATCCTGAAAACCGGCTATTAGCATCAATACCCGGTTGTGCTTGTCAACTATTTGGGTTGTAAGTTGCTATGCGTCTCTTATTGCTAGTCGTTTGCGCAATCAGTAACAACAATTGTCAAAATGCTTTTATGCTTTACTATAGTTTTATATTCAACTTGTATACTTTCAGTTTTATGAAATTGAAGATGTATGACCACCTATATAAGTTTATGAATCTCCAAAATGAACAATTATACGTGTGGCATTGGGAGATTTTAATTATAATTAACATTGTACCTGGAACAGGCCTTTACTCGGTATAGCTTACTTTATATTTTATTTGATATTTACTA
>NC_061829.1:16196021-16206021 GCF_019202785.1 Penaeus chinensis | reverse complement strand
GGTGAGATCACAGAGCTCAACTTTTGGTCACGTGTACTTGACGAGAGCACCATCAGGAAGGTGAGAGAAAGCTTCATATATGTCTCACACACATTCATTCTCTCTCTCTCTCTCTCTCTCTCTCTCTCTCTCTCTTCTCTCTCTCTCTCTCTCTTCTCTCTCCTCTCTCTTTCTCTTCTCTCTCCCTCTCTTTTCTCTCTCTCTCTCCCTCTCTTTTCTCTCTCTCTCTCTCTCTCTCTCTCTCTCTCTCTCTCTCTCTCTCTCTCTCTCTCTCTCTCTCTCTCTCTCTCTCTCTCTCTTTCTTTCTCTCTCTCTCTCTCTCTTTGCAACAAGATTATTATTATCGTCATTATTATCTTTATGATTCGCTTCGTGCGCTGCCAGCAGTCTCCTAAAGTCGAGCGCCTAATGTAACCTTTTACACTGCTTGTCATCGGGGACAGTTTGCTTCATGCGCGGAGGAAGAGACGGGAGACGCCCTCGCCTGGGCCTCGCAGATCTGGGACATCTCCGGCAAGGTTAGGTGGGTGGTCAGGCGGAAGGACGACATCTGCCGGCAACAGGAGAGGTTCTTTACCGTCTTCCCTGATCGATTCTCTCTCAGCGAAGCCTTACGTTTGTGTCAGGTAATCTGCATTATCGGAAAATGGGATTACTTGATTACGCACTTTATCCTCATCAGTGTTATTTTCCCTTTAGGTATTGGTAAATTTTTGTCATTAGGGTAATGTGGGGAAAAATGAGACACTTAAACAAATGAATATAAGAACGCTAGGCTATTACATAATATTTCAAGTATAAGATTTACAATATCAAAAGCAAAATCTCTCAATCATGTTCTAGATTGGAGAATTTCAATTTTTATTTTCAATAGGTCTCTTGTCCCATTTTACCCCGCATTCTTGGTAAAATGATATACCCCATAAATCCATATTCATGACTTAAAAATCAACATTGCTTTGTAAAATTTAAAAATAGCATTGGCAGCATGCTCCATAGCATCATCAGGGGGACATGGACTTATGGTATCCCCAATATTTGGTTTAAAAAATGTGAAAAAACTGCTAATTGAGGTTCATGAACTAAATAATTGTAATTGGTGCGAACTAATGTGGTACAGTCCAAGGGCTCATCCCTACATCCCCAGCCTCATACCTTTGCTCCCTAATATCATATGAATTACAATGTCTCTGATTTTATATCAGTACTTTGATGTGAAATTCTACAATAAAATATAACACTAGGAAATTTGAAAAGACAATACCTTTACAGGAGCATGCTTCGTGAACCCACCAAAACTTCTGGCTGCTTTTCTCCGTGACAGTTTTACTTCTTACTGATTCCATGGCCATTTTCATACTCTCTTCACTCCAGCTTGCTATGGAAGTTTTTCTTTGATAATTACGGGCCATCTGAAATAACAATTATTTTAAATATATTTAATTTCCTTACAGAAATGCCAAGCAAACAATTTATCCTGAAATAAAAAAGTCAGCTTGGCTTGGCTGCTGTCGCAGTTTTGTTGCTCCATTAGAGGGGAAAAGGTGAATAAAATACGGAGCTCTGCTGAGCTACACGAGTATATTCTGGAGGAGTGTACAACACTAATGTTTACATAAGGGTTACGTACGCATGCAATATATGTAGAGGGATACGTTACTAATATTATAATATAGGGTAAATATATGACATCCCTCTTTTTCAAAAACAAAAGACAGTGGGTTAGATTCTTATCATATTTGAGATATAGTATTTGGTAGTTACAAAAATATGTGAGAATCTGCAATGTATCAAAAATAGAGTTTTTAAAATAAGATTTAGCACCTTTGTCAGTAATTTTCAAAACAATTGGGTAGGAACATAGCACTTTGTTTTCAGTAATTTTCAAAATGAATCAGGTAAGAACATAGCACCTTGTTTTGAGAATCATATTAGTATACTGACCATTATTATAGCACTTTCCTTAACACTATTGAACACTACACATAAACACTGTGGAGACTGAAACAGATTATAAGTTCAGTCTATTAGGCTTCTTGATGGTACGGCCACATCTTGTTCTTGTGCCATCGCAAGTTGATTCTTGTTCTTGAGGCATTACTTCAGGAGCCTTGCTCACATGATCTTGCTTGTTATCTATATTCCATGTGGTTCCAGTGTTGGCTGGTCTTTTGCTCCTCGGTCGTAATACTGCTTCTGTGTGTCTTGCTTCCTCTTGAAGTTTTCATAGACATCTTGCTTTTGCCCTTTCTTTGTAGGCAGGTGAAGGGGTAGGTTACTCCTAATCTTCCTCCCGATCAGAAGTTCTGCTGGACCAATATGTTGGTTGTCCGTTGCTGGCAAGCGTGATAGATCATCTGCTAATAAGAGATCTCTTCCTGGCTTGTATTGGATCGTGACATAGTGCTGCAGCCTAATCAGCATACGCTGCAGTCTGGGCGGTGCGGCTGTCAGATTCTTTAGTTGAATCATTTCCAGAGGTTTGTGGTCACTCTCCACCTGGAATGCTTTGCCGTATACATAGGTATGAAATCTTTCACATCCAAATACCACTGCAAGTAGTTCCCTTTCGATATTGGCATAACGTTGTTCTGTTTCAGACAGAGACTTGGATGCATAGGCAATAGGCTTGTCATCTTGCACTAATGCAGCACCAATACCTTTTTGGGATGCGTCTACTTGTATGACTGTTGGTTTATTTGGATTGAAATGTGCCAGTGTTGCATCTGTGCACAGAATATTCTTAATATGTTCGAATGCCTTCTCGTGGGTTGGTGACCATGTAAACTCTATACCTTTTTTTTAGGAGACTTCTAAGTGGTGCAGTTTCATCAGCTAGGTTTGGGATAAATGGTGACATATAGGTGACCATTCCCAAAAATTGTTGCAACTCTGTAACATTTGTTGGGCTCGGCAGTGCTTTAATTGCAGATACCTTGTCTGGAACTGGGTGAGAACCTTCCTTGTCGTAGACAGTTCCAAAGAATTTCACTTGTTCCTGCTTGATCACACACTTTGCACTGTTGAAAGTTAATCCTTTCTGCTTGGCAATCTAGAAGAGGTTATGCAAGTTTATGTCATGTTCCTCTTCAGTTTTTCCAAACACAACTACATCATCAGCAATGCCAATGGTACCAGGACAGTTTTCGAGGATCTGATCCATTTTTTGCTGGAATACATCTTGTGACATAACCAGGTCAAAAGGCATTCTGATAGATCTGTAGCGGCCAAAAGGAGTGCTGAATGTAGTGAGAAACGAGCTAGTCTCGCCAAGCGTGACTGACCAATAGCCATTCTTTGCATCAAGTTTGCTGACATATTTTGAGTCTGCAAACTTGTGTGTGATTTCCTCTTGTGTAGGTGTCTTGTGATGGCTTCTTTTTATAGCTTTGTTCAAATCCTTTGGATCTAAGCATAAGCGCAGGCTGCCATCCTTTTTCATGGTGCAAACCATGCTGTTGACCCAATCTGTAGGTTCCGACACCTTTTTGATAGCTCCTATTTTGTTCATGTCTTCGAGCTGGTTTTGAAGTTCTTCCTTTTTGTGTATAGGAAATTTTCGCTTTGCATGGACAACTGGTCTTGAACCAAAAGAAGGGGTAGGTTACTCCTCATCTTCCTCCCGATCAGAAGTTCTGCTGGGCTTGGCAATTTGCAAACCATGCTGTTGACCCAATCTGTAGGTCGAAGAAACAGACAACACATCAAGCAGACGCCACAACCCAAGCATCCACTTCCAGATGAACACCATGCAGAAGAGTCTACTGGAACCACATGGAATATAGATAACGAGCAAAGATCATGTGAGCAAGGCTCCTGAAGTAGTGCCTCAAGAACAAGAATCAACTTGCGATGGCACAAGAACAAGATGTGGTTTGCCTGCTCCTCTCTTGGTATCTCTTGAACCCTCTTTCAGCACTATGTGGTATTTTCCATGAAAACTTCCAATTTTATCAAACTGATCTGGGTATGATTTCTTTAAATCATCCACCGACTGGACGGCCGTGGTTGGTTGAGGATGCATCCGTGCCTCATGAATTGTCACCATGCCTAGGGCTTTTAGGCTTGGCAGACCCAAAATAATAAATGTAGAAATCTGTATCGATCCAGTTTTTCTCATCGAAGGTGCACTTTAATTTGATCGATCCAAAATGCTTGAGTTTCATATTGTTAACTGCAATCAAATTCTTCTGATGGTTGTTGGTCAGATAGGTTTTCGGCTTCCCATGAGCATCTAATAAATCTGGAAACATAATTCGAAATGCTCTTATCGGGAGCAGATTTACTCCAGCCCCTGTATCGACCTTGATTGTCATCGAGCCAGTCTTGTTGCAGGGGGTTCTGACTTTGATAGATCGTAGAGCTTCACTATCATTACTGTTTGACACTTCTGCTACTATAACAGAACTTACTGTGAAATAATCCTCATTGGGGTCATCTTGGCTGAACTCATGCACGGCAGATGTTCTGTTAGCTTTCATGGGTTTGTCACTGTTGAAGTTTCTATGGACTTTATTTCCAGCATAATGCCTTTGGCTTGTGCCCTTATTCATGTTTGTTTTATTCTTATTTTCTGGTACTGACAGACACATTTTTTGCCAGTGGTTCATTTTGCCACATGTATTGCACCTAGCACCATATGCTGGGCAGGATTGTGGGGGGTATTTTTTGTGTGCTCGCCCACATTTGTTGCATGGTTTTGCTGCCCTTGCAAACTTAGGGTATCCCACAGCATCGACAATTAGGTCATGGTTGACTGTTTTGACTCTCATGTCTTTGTTATCTCTTATGGTTGCTTCATGAGATCTGGCAATGTCAATGGCTTTGCACATCATGTCTTCACCTTCCATGATAAGGCTTTTCTGCAAATCATTACTGTATACTCCTTCCATGAATTGCTCAATGATTCTTGCTTCATGTTCTGCCTCAGTAAATTTGCATTTCTTTGCTTGAGTTTCACATCTATTCAAGAACTCATCACTAGATTCAATTTCTTTCTGGGTGTATTTTCGTAGGCGAAGTCTGTCAACATATTTGTTAGTCTTTGGTTTTACCTGGGTCTGAAAAACATCCCAAACTTTGTCAGGGTCATTCATATCTTCTTCAGTCAGATTGCTTGCCTCTATCATTTCCTCTCCAGAATTGCCTGCATACAGAATGATGTGGTTTGCTTGCTCCTCTCTTGGTATCTTTTGAACCTTGAAGTATCTTATACAAAGTTTTTGGAAAATCATTAGTGCGCCATATGAATCGCTAGTTTTCCAATTCATACTTGGTAAGAGTTCGGCGCCGGCCATTTTGATGGCTATTGACGTGGCAATGCGAGTATTATGACATTTACGGTGCACCAAAGTTGAGCTGTGTTGGGTACACAGGAACTATGAAGCGAACTGTGACTTACTTTCGCATGTTTCTTATATACTTCAGTCTTATTTGGCTTGATACTTTCACTGAGAGCGAATCATTTGTGATTTAGGTGCGACGTGGCACTTGTCTCTTAGCTGGTTGGTCGCTTACCTCTCGTATTTTAAAGTCCATATTTCGGTATCTCCAGGTTGTTATTACCTCTTTCCCCTCTTTATCTATGCTTGGAGACGGAGTACGGCTGCCACCATGTTTTATATGTTGTTTTGTTGCTCCATTTGAGGGGAAAAGGTGAATAAAATACGGAGCTCTGCTGAGCTACACGAGTATATTCTGGAGGAGTGTACAACACTAATGTTTACATAAGGGTTACGTACGTATGCAATATATGTAGAGGGATACGTTACTAATATTACAATATAGGGTAAATATATGACAGAGGTAATTTCTCATGCTGCAGACTGAGTTGAATTGTTTTCGGAGACGGAGACCAGATATTCAATACGAGACACAAAGTGTCTCAGTTTACCCAGTGCCGCATTTTGCCCCCCATTACCCTTTTGAAACCTTTACCAATCTAAGATGAAATCGTATCAACATCTGACCTAAAATTGGCCGTATCTTAGGCATCCACTATAAACAGACTGACCCCTGCAGGTGGTTGGTGGGATCATCGCCGTGCCGCAGACGGACGAGGAAAACGCGTGGTTATACAACGAGTCAAAGATTCACGACGCCTACTGTTCGCTCGGACAGTCTTCTTACTTATGGCTGGGCGCGAATGACGAGAAGCAAGAGAGGCAGTGGGTTTACTGGGGCACCGGGGAGCTCATATCTTGGGAGAGCAAGTGGCGAGGGGACGGCCCCAACGGAGGGACGGTGGAGAACTGCCTCGTTATGCTCTCCGGTAACTTCCCCGGTCGCTGGTCGGACATTGCCTGTCTGGACACCTACTCCTTCTGCGTCCCGTGCGAATTTGAGACGAAGACGTCTATATATCTGAAGGGCCCTGCCATGTGCGAGGGATCTCCGTTCAACCTGCAGTACATGTTAGGGGACCACGTGGGAGGGCGACCGGCCCTAATAGGATTCCTTCACACTGACATCATTTGGGACCAAGAACGGGGGTCTTGGGTCATGCGTTCTCTCAAGGTGAGTCTCTTCCAGGTAGTCAGAGAAATTGCATTACCTTGGTGTATCCAAAAGGGGCGTATAGGTACATAGCTACCTTGGTTCTTGTAGTTCAGGGATTCACAAGATCTCGGACAGTTGACTTTTTCGTGCTTAACCCAGTAATATGGTTTCCATACAAAGCATATGCGTATTATATATATATATATATATATATATATATATATATATATATATATATGTGTGTGTGTGTGTGTGTGTGTGTGTGTGTGTGTGTATATATTATATAAGTATGTATATTATATATATATACATATATATACTTACATACATATATATATACATATAAATATATATGTTAGGTATATATGTTTGTGTGTGTGTGTGTGTGTATGTACATATATATTTATTTATGTATTTATTTACACATATATACACATACACACACGCACGCACACACACACCCACACACACACACACACACATATATATATATATATATATATATATATATATATATATGTGTGTGTGTGTGTGTGTATGTGTGTGCGTGTGCGTGTGTGTGTGTTTGTGTGTGTGTGTGTGTGTGTGTGTGTGTGTGTGTGTGTGTGTGTGTGTGTGTGTGTGTGTGTGTGTGTGTGTGTGTGTGTGTGTGTGTGTGTTTACGGTAGTATACAAAAGAAACTGATACAACCCCCAGGCAATCACAACATATGTTATGAACTCCTTTCACGCAGAACTCAGACGCCGTGGCCACGTGGACCCCGATCCACGAGGGCATGTATCCCTTCGGCAATCAGGAGTGGATGCTGGAGACCGAGGTGTGCGGGATCCCGGCCGGCGGGAGTGTCAACCTCACCCTCTCAGTGTGCGGCGCTGGGATGTTCACGTGCAAGGACGGGACCTGCATTAGCCTCAAGCAACGGTGCGATCTGCGGGTGGACTGCGCGGATCAGAGTGATGAGTTTCAGTGCACGATTGTGGACCTTCCTGAGGGTTACCACATCAGCATTCCGCCTCCATCCTCAGAGGAGAACAAAACCTTGCCAATCTATTTCGCCATCAACATTATCTCTTTTCCCACCATCGTGACGCAAGATCTCACCTTCGTCGCGTCCATGCAACTTAAACTACGGTGGCAAGACACAAGGCTCAACTTTCTTAACTTGCACGATGACCGAACGCTAAACCTACTTTCCGAAGAGGCAGTGGCAAGTGTCTGGACGCCCCGGGTTTTCTTCAAGAACGCTCGTGGCAATATTTTTACCAATCTGCAACGAGGGTCGCGCGTCGAAAGCATCCGGCAGGGTGAGGCCATACCCGGTCCTCCGAGCAGGCCCGAGGAAGGCAAGTGTATTAAGATCATAGTATGGAGGTCGACTTGGGAAAAAAACAAAACATAAACGGCATCACAGTCTATGGAACATAAAATATTCATTTTTTCATCATACAACTGCACATACAAATGTTTTAAAATCAACAGCATTTCTTATGTATTTCACATTCTGATCCTAATATAACAATCAATATATAAACCGAGGTCTGCGCAAGACAGAAAGAGTAACTATGTAACCTTTGTCTGAAAAAAAGAGCAGTTACATGGATTAACACGATCTCCTCAACCACACTACACAAACACACACACACACATACACACACACACACACACATATATATACACACATATATAGATATATCACATACTTATATTTCCTGTCTCGAGACCCCCCTTCTGATCTACCGCATCTCATCTATGACAGTGAACATCTATCCTGGTTATGAAAGTAGTCTGGAGATGAGTCAGTTATACAGCGTAACTTATTCCTGTGATTTCGAGCTGCTCATGTTCCCATTTGATGCTCAGGTGAGGTGACTGCTAAAGGTTGTCTTTGTTCGTACAGTATTATATTTATTATTCACTGTCCATTCTGTGATATTCGTTATGCTAAAACGGTTACGTTATGCCAAGATTGTTATATAATATGGAATTTTGTCATCTCTAGCTGTGCCGTCTTCACTTCGAGTTGGTGTCGGCTTCCTCGTCGTATATGACCCTCATCCCGTCAGAGGCCAACTACACGGGTCAAGATGATCTCATTGAGTATTCCATTGGTATGAAAACTCTTCATGTTACTGCTTAAATTACTTCTATCAATATAGACAAGAAAATGGATAGCAAAGCCTGTTTCCTTCAGGTATCTAACGAAACCCTTTGATAACTAACAAAATTCAGTGCCAAAGAATTTATCAAAATTTAGGGGTATGTAGAGAAATCCACATCCAATTAAATTCAATTTTCAGTGAAGTATATTATGACATATTTAACCCTTCTTATGTTAATACATGTTTCCCCTCTTCCAAACATCCACAAAACAGTCGAAAAAAATAGTTCTTGTACCACCAAAAGGCAAGGTTGCAACGTACTTTTTGTGAATAAATACTCGACATATATGATTGGTGGGCTTGTTTAGACTAGCTTGAATTAATGTTTTTGATGATTTACTTATGTTTTTATTACTTTAGCTCTTGATATTTTCACTACTATGTTAAGTATTCAAAACGAGCATTACTATTGGTGTCACCTGTTTCAGAGCATCATGGATAGATGGTAAAACATTTTCTTTTTAACTTTGGTTTCTTTCATATGCATTTTTTTGGCTGTCACATTTAATATGGATGCATGAAAAACTATGCATCTTATTTACTTTTCATCTGAGGACATAAAAAACAGCAAGCATTGTTATTAAATGGGCACACTAGTGACCAGGATCTTGTTAGTAACCAGGATGGACCCAAGTGGATCTTTTACCATGCTTGCCATGTCTGAAAGCATTCAACAAGGTTATTTGTCATTTGAAATAATGAATGTCTATAATAACTGCATACATGATACAACACCTAGACTTATTGTCATTCCACCTCTGGTCATCATACCAAAGGGGCACAGGAATTCATTTCAGCAGCTGTACCACAGATACCTGTCATTAAGATAATGTCTGCAGTCATTCTATCTAACTTTCATTGAAATCTGTTATGTACTTGGGGTTACATCCACTGTTGTGATGAAAGTACTATATAATCTAATCTATTCTATGGGGGACCCAAAAAAGTTTAAACTTGAATAAGAGATGGTGATACTTCTGTACAAACTACATAAACAGTGGCAACTTACCCCCTCGTATAGCTCACTAATACTAATGATGTGGAACAAGCAGTTGATCACATTAAAGATCTACTTATGTTTCTCATTCAAGGACACTTGCAAAAATGACTACCTATAAATTCTGTAACATTCCTTGCTTTATTAAACATTATTCACACCAAATGTTTGAATCAGAAAGATTCTCACTGTAACTTAGTTTTCTTTTTTTCTATCACAGGGAGAGTGTCTATCAAAATGGATGATGGAGGAGAGTTCTCATCAGTAAGTGTGTATGTGAGGTTCCAGCGTCGCTATGTCTTCTACCTACTCACTCTCTATATACCGTCTACACTACTTATATTC
>NC_061829.1:16181021-16186021 GCF_019202785.1 Penaeus chinensis | reverse complement strand
GGACGATATGATGGGACAAGCATTAGTTACTGGCTTTAATTCAGGTTCTTGGTTGTCCCTGTAAAAACAAAAATAAAAATATAAATAAAACTCAAAATGAGATGCCAATTTTCTAGCACTAAATATTCAAGAATATTTAGCAGTAAGATGTTAAAATACATACTATAATTTTTGTTTTAAGTAAAGTGTTTCATTATTCATCCTTAATTAACAAAAGATTACATTAACATCTATAAATAAAAATAATACTACAAATAATAATAATAGTAATAATAAAAATAATAATAATAATAATAATAATAATAATAATAATAATAATGTATGATAATGATGATAATGATGATGATAATAATAATAATAATAATAATAATAATAATAATAATAACAATAATAATAATGATATCAAATCAAATCAAAATTCCAACTATCAACAGTAAAAAAAAAAAAAAATAACTGCAAACAATACTTAGTAGAGAAAAGAACTAACCACACAACTGGTAAAAACTCATTTTCACGTGTTATATTTGGCCATCCAAACTTGCTGACAACATCACCCTTAACCAGTGAATAAAGGGCAGTTGTTATTCTCTCACTGAAAAATGTTAAGAATAGTTTATTAAAACCTGTAACTCAAATAACATCAAATAACAATATTTCTAAAATTTAACTACAATTCAGGTGCCTTGTGATAGGATTAGCACTATGGTGTTAATGAATCATTTAAAGTTAATACATTCCTGTACACATATTAAATTCTCTAAAACATAAAATATAAACATAGCACATAACAATGTATAACATAAATAGCTAAAATACTAGTTACCTGAAGTCTGTATAGTAACAATTACTACTTACATGAAAATGGCATGACTCACAGGAAAATAATTTATGCTTTATCAGTGCCCACTATAGATAATAAGATATTACAAAAATTTGATATTAAGATACCATGTTTCATCAAAGTATTTTTATTTTAAATACCCTGCATAGTTCAGAATGAATCTAAATTGGTATTATGAGTAGCAGTAAAATTTCCCAACACACCTTCCTAACAAGATACATTGAAAAAGACAGGTAAAAAGTCAGTTTAACAAGATGTGAGACAGAAAATCTTACCTCAGCTCACTGCAAGATACAGTGGCATTCCAAGAAAAATAGCAAGCAGACATCGTATCTACACCAAAGCCAATGCGTTCTCTCTTTTCCTCAAAACATTCTCCACCTGCAATAAATGAGTTAGTTAAGTTTCCTGAATAACATGAAAAAACACTATTTCTAAAGATTGTCAAACTAACAAACCATAATACATTATTTGAAAAGCTTGTTAAAGCCAAGATTTATGAAAAAAAGTAAAAGCATCCCATGAGCAAATATGTAAATTACCTGTACAACTACCACTACATTTTGAAAAGTATTTTTCAATACCTGGACTGAAGATGTATAAACCAGTTTCATCATTTATGTCTACAAACAACAGTGAATTGGAGGATGTATTTGCTTCATCAGAGTTATTGTACCTGGAAAAAAATAATATCTATATGAATCTTATTCCTTTGAAGGTAAGACGCCTTTTTCTTAAAATTTTACTTCGAACAAATCTGCACATACTTCAATATTCATGTAACAGATATACATAAATAATAAAAATAACACAAATCAAATAATTGTAATAGCTAGCTTTTCTTAGTATGAGTAGTGAAAAGGCCCCAGTATAACTGATACCTTATCAAAATCTTACTATCAAAATCTACTGACACCAGTCACACACAGTCTACTACAGTTTTGTTTTATCAATTTTATTTATGCATACATGGCTTCACAAGTACCTGCTCACCAAAGATACAAATACCTGTTTATCCTTTTTTTCACTTTTTTTAACTTCTTTTACTATTAGTTGCATTATTAATCCTTATGCTCATCATGATTATCATAATACTATTAACAGTAATAATAAAAATATTTTTTTTTCCTTAAAATTCAAGAAATGGGTTAATAGCTAAGGTACTGTTTGTTGCCTAAGCACTTCTGAAGTCATCAGTGTGAAAAAATAGATAAAACAAAACCTCCACTGCATATGTACATGCACCAGTGCATATATACATGCATTCTTGGCATCAACAGCTTAAAAGTACATAGCCACAGTTTCACATCTACTTTCTCACAGTATTTTTAACATAAGTACAACTGTATATGCCTTACACAATATATCCTGCTAAGAGAGGCTTTCCATGCTGGTACCCTGGGTTACCAGATCGTTCAGTAATGCTTGGTGATGAAAACAAGCTTTGTCCATCTTCTGAAGTATCATTCCCCGAGTTACTTGTTATATTCATCAGCGTGTCATTGCTGCTATTATAATATCCTACATGATAAAATTTAACTTCAAAGTGCTGTATCAAGTATAAGCTTGAATTTGCAGACATGATGAATGATTTTCTTCTAGGGGGAGTCTGTTCCACAGCTACAAAACTATTAACTTTCTTTGGCTCTACTTTCATACTTTCTCGTCCATATATCTTACTGACTTTTTCAAGTGATACAGGCACATTACCAATAACAATATTTGCTTGTACTTCCTGTATTGATGCACCTTTCCATTTCATGTGATATTCAACATGTAATACAACATTTTCACACATCTGAGATGTCTTATTATAATATGGAACTTTTTGATGATCACATTCATTAAAAGGAATCTTATCTGATTTCCATAATTGCTCTGGAAAAGTTCTCAGTCCCTCAACCTTGATAAATTTACTGACATCCTGAACACATTCATAAGATACCTCAGCACTAACAACCTGCTGGCCAGTTAGGTTCCCGATAATTGTGAATGGATCTGAATTTACAGAATCAGAGTTACGAAGGTAGTACTGAGAGCTGAAATACTGCTCTGTTTCACAAAGTTCAGGTGTTAGCAATAAGGAGCAATCATGACTGACATCCTGTAGGAAATGGACAGGAACATGATCAATGCACACTCCATTTAGCACTGGGTGTGGAAGTGTTAAAAATCCAATACTTATTGTATCTTCCAGATGTATAGCTACCTCAATACCTGTACCAAATACATAATACAGCTGAGAATCTTCTTGCTGCAAGTGTATGTCTGTATCTTCATAACTATACTGTGGAACTGACACTTTATCTAAATATTTTTGATAGTTCTGGATTGAAGGTAGATTTTGGAAAAAGAGACCAAGATATGGATTATTCTCAGTAATATAACACAGTAAATCATGCCACTCTGGTGAATATGGCCCTTGATATTTGCAATTATTGTCTATGTTTTTGTCAGTTCTTTGGCCTCCCTGTAGTCCTTCAAGGCAGGAAAAGGCTGCTAAGTGGAATGGTGAACAATCCTGCAAATGAAATTTAGAAAAGGATATAAATATAAGCTGATAATTATAAATACAGTAACTACTACATTAACTAAAGATCTTTATTAGGTAATATGTATCATTAATAATTAACAAACTCAACACTATAAATATAAATAACAAATAATAAAGAAATATAATGCTGATGCTGCATTTGTGAAATTAGAAAAACCCTAGTCATGTTTTCATATTTGACAGAATTCAAGCTATATCTATATTTTTTCTTCAACTAAAACACTAGGCTCACATCCATAATCTGTCTACTTAAAATACGATGCATCATTTTTTGAGCATGCTCGCATTTCTATGGTGTGATAATTTTACTACACTACATAAACACTGTCACAAGATAAGAGAGTATGAGAACTATAATCCTCCATACTTTGAATATCTTTGTGCAGAGGTATCATTATCAATAACTGTTCTTTGCAATATCAACTTACCTTATCACAACAACATGTAGTATCACAATGATTGCTAGTATAATCACATGGGCAAGGAGCAAGAGGTGTCACGGCAGGGTCTTCATAATGGCTTTCACTTCCAAAGCCTATGATACCTGCCTCTGTCCAGTTTATTGGCAAATATTCTGCTTGTGCTAGGATAAATAATTGGGCATTAGTATATCATACAGTATAAACAAACAAAAAGTTCTGAACTTTTTTCAGAAAAAGGGAGAGGCAAAATTCACAGAGGGTGAAAGCATGAGAGAAATGGGGATATAACCCCATCTATTCTGAGAAGATAAAGTTTGCAAACCTACCTGGACTTTTAAACCTTCCTGGTAACTTATTGTCAAATAACGGATTAGCAAAATCACACATTACAGCAAGTTCCATGCAGATCTGAATAGAACACATCCAATACAATTATAAGGCAAAAGTGCCCTGAAACCCCCATGAGGCTTCTGCAGAAACATTAATTTCATAAATCACAATTCTTATATTCAATGGGGTAAATCTTATGAACTATATAATTTCTGGTGAGCTATCACAAAATAATGAGCCAGTATAAGCTCCATCACACCAGAACATATGAGTAGAAGCTTATTGGCTTTTCTCTCTATCTTGCCATATTATGAATGATGGAAGACACAATATCCATCAGTAGCGTTATTTTTATTTTTTTTTTCTCTCTCTTTATTATCCTTTTGTGTCAAATAACGACAGAAGTTGCACAGATTTACTTTGATTTCTTCACTCTGTCGTTTCCATTGTTTGCCTTGTAAGTGAAACTTTACTTATACCCATCTGTGCTAACTCAATTCTTCAAACTACCTTCTAGAAGTATTACTTTCAATTTAGTTTATTAAATAATTTTTACTTAAAAAATCCTTCGAGATCTCTCCCCTCTCCAATCTCGATGTAATCCACTTTTCTAATTACTCTAATGATATAATAAATCGCTGAAGCAAAAGTGGATTTATTAAATGAAAATACACAACTGATATTTACCCTGACAAAATATTGTCATACAAAGCAAGACATAATACGAAATAGTCATTTTTTCGTTCGTCTCGCGCGCCTCCCAAACATCGTGGAAAAGAAATGTAAACAAACGCCGAAGACCTTTCTAAATATGCCGATCTAAAAAATGAAATATATAGGTCAATATATTGTG
>NC_061829.1:16168521-16178521 GCF_019202785.1 Penaeus chinensis | reverse complement strand
TTGTAATCATTATCTTAAAATGGTAGCATTAGGAATATCATAAATGAAGAGTGAAATTCTTCCACTAGTTCCCAAGTCATATACACCGCTTGATTCCTTGGCATCTTAACTGTGCCGAGTCATAAGATGCCTCATGAAAGTGCTGAATAACGCTTAATCACGGAATGGAACTTTTATCGACCTTCATTTCTGCCTATTTGGGAAATATGGCAACGTCACTGTGTTTACGCCCTTCTACCGAGTCATTATGGTGAAACTTTTTTTTTCTTCTTTATTTTAAATATACATCACACACATACACACATACACACACACACACGCACACACACACACACACACACACACACACACACAACACACAACACACAACACACAACACACAACACACAACACAACACACAACACACAACACACAACACACAACACACAACACACAACACACACACACACACACACACACACACACACACACACACACACACACACACACACACACACACACACACACACACACACACACACACACACACACACACACACGTGCGCGAGTGTGTGCATTTTCAACATCGAAATGCACAACTTTAGTTGTTTGATTGATCGTCTCTCATTTGTTCATGTCTGTTATCTGTTTATATAAAAGTCGATATGTCTAATCAGTAAAGTGATTGTTCATACAACACTTCTTAAGTCAAACAGCGAAATGTGAATAGCAGTGCTTCGAAATGTAAAAACACCTTAAAGCACCGGTAAGTCGTTAGTGCGCGTTACGCAAGAGCGCCGAGCGCCTCCCTCGCCCGCCACAGTAACGATCCTCAAGCGTCGGCTTCGGAGGGCGCAGTCACGTGCTTTGTCGGGAATGTTGCGCTTCGCAGGTACCGACAAGAACTAAGACTGTACAGGACACAGGCAGCCAAGCATTGGTTGTGGTATGGAGTGGCTTGCATGTTTTGTAGTTTGTTGTAAAGTGGGTCTATGTTGGTTTCATAGAAGCGGTTATGTTGTTTTTAATTTTTAATTTTTTGGGGTGTGTGGGAACAAATACAAGTTGTTTTGTAGTAAGAGTTATGATTATTGGTGATTATTAGTACTATAAAAACTGCATTGACTGGAAACTGGTCATTGGAAAGGCATATGCTTATTTTAGAACATGTAAACAACAACCAACTTGCAGAACAGGTAACAAACATGTGATGTAACAGTAATTACCATGAATTAAAGATACAGTGAATTGCAGACAGATTTATGCTGAACATTTGTCAGAAATGAGCAGGAAATATTGTTGAACGTGTCATAGCTGGCATGTTCAAGTTGTACTGTAGTCTGCAAAATTGGATGTTAACTGTAATTTGCATAATTACAATGTAACATTGTTTTGTGTAACGTACATGCAATATGTATTTGCTTTTGTGATATTTGGCAGTCAATATTAAGTCTAATTTGCTGTAACTGGGTGTGCCCTTTGGTTGCTGCCCAAGGGGTGGGTTGATGAGGGGTGGTTCTGTCCACAATACTTCCTGGGAAACATTGTCTGAAACATGGGAACACCAAGTGGACTTAGACCATGAACAATGCTTTCCGTGATCTTTTTATTTGTGGCATTATCGTGTATGTCTGCAGACTATTTCTTGTACCGATGACTATAACTTTGTCCCCTCTACAAGAATTTCATCTTCAATTTGCCCTACCTAAGCATTTCCATACTATAAAGATTACCTGCTTTCAGTTAACAGTTAAGCATTATGAAGAAACAATACTTGCTGATATATAAAGTAAACTGCACAGCCCAAAAATGTCAGTAATTAAGAAAAAAAGGTGATAAATGCCACAGTGATCAGGTGGGAGTCTCAGCCCATGAATAGGGAAATACTGTGATCAGGTAGGGTTCTGGGGACAAATCAACTACATCAGGAAAGTATTTGGTTTATATGGTAATGCTTGTGGATACCCCCTTCTTTTTTTCTTTTCTCTTTTTTCTTCCTTTTTTTTTTTTTTTTTTTTTTTACAGAGATAGGGTAAACCTATTGTAATGGTAAATAAACACAGAAAACAGTAATGTTTCAAGCAAGTGTCAGCCTACAATAAAGTTAAGCTTCATTGCTATCCAATCCTGTAGATCTGCACATCAAGTGATGCCATGGCCTCTGGCAGTGGCATGTAAATGCTACCCAGATAATTTAATTTCAAGTAAGGAAGAGTAAGCTCTTCCTTATAACCAAAGGTAGTGAGGCATCAAGTAATTTTGAATATATGAATAAATGCATACATTGCCAGATATATGTGGAGATTTGATGGTGCATGTCGGCATTGGAAGGATGGAGGCTGACATTGCTTCATTTGATCCCATTATAAATAAGTACCATCACATTAGTAAGAGAATTTTAGAGCAAAAGTATTGGGTTAAAAGTTAAATAAAATATAAGTAAGAATAGTAAGAAATAAATTTGATATTTTATTTTGGTATTTTTCCTATAGTACCCATTGATGTATTTAGATGGGGAAGGCTGACACCCACTTGTATAGATAGGGTTATGTTAGATATTTACTGAACTGGCACAAATTGTATATTGTAGATACCAGTTATTTGGCATCAATGGAGAGCTAGGAAGGTGAGAAGTAGAATACCACAAAATTAATGCCAAGTTAAGTTACTTTTTAGTTGTTAGCAGGATTAGTATTTTTAGATAATCAGAATGTTCTGAGCATTCATATAGTTGACTGCATTGCATTTAAGTATTATGCTTGCTGGGATGTAATATTTCTGCCCATGATATAAAGGAAATGAAGTTTGTTGCTATTGCTATCTGTAGTTGAGCAGTTAAATCCTTGGATTCATGTTAGAAAAGGATTGCAAATGCCCTGACTTAAGATATTTATCAATTAGGCTATTAAAATCCAAAACTTTCACAATACCACCCATTTTTCTTATACACTTCATTTTACCTGTCAGGCATTTGGTATGGATAGAGTCCCTTTAATCTGATCCTCTTATTAAACAAATATGTTTTGATGCAGAAAAACACAAAATTGTAAATTTGTCTCCTTTTCTCTGTGGCACATATATTACACTAATGGCATGTTATTTTCAATGTTAAACTGATGTTTGTCCAGTAAATTTACAGGCTGTCTTAAAAAAAAGTGAGATAAGGAAATGTAAATGAATTCCAATTATGTTTTTCTCATGAATGTGAAAGTGAAATTATTGGCCTGAAGATCCCCCAAAAGATTTTTATGTGATTCTATCATAGAACACATCAGGGACACATGAGCTTTACAGATGATGTACATTTGACTGATTTTTGTCTTTGGTGTTTTGTATCAAGTTTTTCTTTATCTGATATAGAAAATATTATTTTAATAAATATTTATGAAGTGAATTATTCACAGATTTTTAATAGAACATGAATGGTTTGAATTTCATTGAATAGTCAAATGATGGAAATTATGTTTTTGGTTGAGTTGGCAACTGAAGACTTAGTAGGGTGGCAGATATCACTTAGTCAGTATGCTGAAAGAGTGGGAATAGGACACACTACAGATCTGCTCTCTCCATCTTGTACTGTAAGGTGTAAGCAAAATTATAATTTTCTGTAGGATCACAAGGTTTGGGTGCATTAACATAGATAGTGAATAATATGTGGGTTTGTTTTACTAATATATACTAATCCAAAATATGCGTGTTTTTAGCATTTTAACCT
Source organism: Penaeus chinensis (assembly GCF_019202785.1). Taxonomy (NCBI): domain Eukaryota; kingdom Metazoa; phylum Arthropoda; class Malacostraca; order Decapoda; family Penaeidae; genus Penaeus; species Penaeus chinensis. The sequence continues at coordinate 16,174,826 of NC_061829.1, read as the reverse complement.
TTTTATAATCATCAGTTCAATTTGCTTTTCTGTGAGGTGACATGGTTGTTTTGGGTGCTGGGAATTGGATTAGTTTAAGAATTTTGAGAACTCATATTTACCAGGAGTTGCATTCTAAACCAAGCCTTGTGTTAACAAAGCATGATGACCAAATTTTATGACTTTTTAATCCAGATGAAAAACTTAATTTTATATATAATTATTTTTGGGGGAGGGGGAGGTGAGGAATTTTAGATTGTGTAAATAGATATGCATTGATATATTTAGAAAGTGCAACTTTCAGTTAATTTGAAATTTCATGGATGAAGAATATTAAAACTGATTTGGATTTTATATACTTAAGTACTGTTCTTGTTAGTGATTAGTTTATGTCCATGTTCATTATATACTGATATGATTTATGTTAGTGTTATCATACAGTAAGCAATATACCTTACTGGTATATCTACTAACCTTGGATAAAAGAGATTTATCAGACAATAGGTACTTGAGTGAAGAGGATAACTCCAGTGGATGATAATAGTTCATATGATTGATACTTTAAACTGAAAGTGGCAATCCCATAATATAACATACAGGGTGTAACAAGCTCTTAATCTCTTCCAGCTCAGAGTTTGTTAGCAGTAGGTGGAGGTGCCAGCTTGGCATCGTTCTCAAGGAGTCTAGTCATGGTGAGTAGACATTTTAAGTTGCTTGTTTTGTTATTTAGATTTTCTTATCTTTTTATATATTTTAAGGATTGATTACAGAACTCTTAATTATTTATGAGTGTCAATTTTTTAAAGAAACTAATTAGCCTTTCTTTGATAGGCTTCAGAATCAGCCTTCTACAACTTCAGTGCTGTTGATATTGATGGCAATGAAGTTTCAATGGAAAAGTACAAGTGAGTTTTAAGAAGCAGTTTCAGCCATTCTACATTTATTTTCTGTGTGATATGAAGCATTATGAAATTTTATGACCTGTAATTTAGTTTTCACCTTGGCAGTGAGAGGGAACTGATTTTCTTTCATATTTTCAGGGGCAATCCTTGCATTGTAGTCAATGTGGCTAGCAAGTGAGGCTTGACCAGCGTGAACTACACCGAACTGGTGCAGCTTCACGAGAAGTACGAAGCCAATGGCCTGCGCATCCTTGCCTTCCCCTGCAACCAATTTGGAGGCCAGGTATTTTGCATGATGCTGGTGTTGTTGGCATAGGTTTTAACTGTGCAATCATCTTCATCTTTATCTGCATCTCCTTCTTCAACTTCATCATTTATCTTCATTATTGCTCATATAGTTTCATATTGGTTATTGTAATTGCATATTATTGATTTTATGTTTTGTTATTATTAAATATTATTTATATTATTATATATTATTATTGCTGTTATTGAATATAGTTTTAATATTATTATTATATACCACTATAATGATTATTATTATCATTGTTATTATTATATATTACTTGGTATTATTGACATATGCCATAATTGTTATATTAATGTGTCAATAATTATTATTACTATTATCATATTGCCATGATTTTTTGTAAAATATCCTCATGAAGTTGCTAATAGAGTTTAATGTATATCCTATTCATTTTTTTTTTTTTTCCAACCCAATAAAGGAGCCCGGTACTGAGGCTGAAATCAAGAAGTTTGCTGAAGGGTATGGAGTAAAATTCGACATGTTTTCCAAAATCAAGGTGAATGGGGATGATGCCCACCCATTGTGGAAGTTCCTGAAGTCGAAACAAGGGGGCACACTCGGTAATTTTATTAAGTGGAACTTCACCAAATTCCTTGTTGACAAAGAAGGAAAGCCAGTAGCTCGCTATTCGCCACAAACGAATCCAATTGTAAGTTGATGTGTGCTTTTTTTTTCTGGTTATACAAGTGAAATGGGAAATTAAAGCTTTGTTTTAGAAAACCGATGTCTTTTAACATGTAGTCAATTTTTAGATTTAAAACATGTTCTCAAAATGATTAAAATTTTGTTTGAGTAGTGTGTGTATGTGGGCAGTGCATGCACATGAGAGAGGTGTTTTGAAAGGACTGAGAGAATGTGTAAAAAAGGTAAAAAAGACAAAGGTTGAATTGCGAACTCCTGATTCACATATCAAAGGGTCATGACTTTAAGTAGATGATTGAAATTTCTTTCCTTTTTCCCCCCACAGCCAGCCATTGAAAAAGACCTCCAAAAATATATGTAAGACTCAAGCAACCAAGAATAAATGATGTGAGAAGGGTGATGGATATCATGCAGGGATTATCTCTCGTCCTTTGATCATCATGTGCAAGTAAGATGGGCAACAGATTTGATAAGATGTGCAATGAAGGTTAACGGGTAAACTCTAATGTATGAGCCCTGTATACTGGATGATACTATATCTCATTTCCTCTGTTGCATTTCTTACCACTAATATAATGAAAAAATGTTGCTTAAGAGTGCCATGTCAGTTCTTTGTATTTTTTAGTAGTGGTTGTAACAATAATGCAGCTAACATTGTGCCAGTAATTAAATACTTGCTTACATATCTAGTCTGATTATATCAGGTAAATATTTTTAGTGCTCAAGCTCATCCTTTATGTAAAGGATATCATCCTTCAGATGCTACATTATTCCTACTTGTGAAAAGAATCTCAATAAATGTACACCAAGGATTTTGGGGAGTAATTTATGCTCCTCAAGTTTATATAATTGATGTGAGGAAAATTTGAGAATCCTTTTTGTCATATACATTAAAGCAAAAAATAAAGTTACTGAAGTGGAAAGTAAATGGAACATGGAGCTTTCACATTGACAATATATACTGTTATTTTCTTGTGATAGAGATTTACATGTAAAGTCCTAAAACAGTTACTGTAAGTAAGTATTCTGATTCAAATGTTCTGCAAACTGTAGGGAAGAGATCACTATATCATCCATTTTATTACTTTTGCAAATGTAGTGAAAGAAGGAATGCAATCTAATGTGATCCACTGTAGAAGTTTTTAAACCAGCACAACAGGTGGAATGAAGGGAATGGTATATGTGAGTAGTAAATTAGATATGAAGATAAAATCAAGAAACTATTTTGGTATTTTCCAAACTTAAACTATGGATATTAGCAGAGAGTTTATGTTAATTAGGTAGGGGAAAACCAAGTCCCAATTCATTTGTATATTTGAGTAAACATATTCTCAAAATTATTAAAAACCTCAAATAATAAGCAAAGTATGATTACTTTTATACTGTTATTGTAAATTAATGACATTTGTGTAAGATTTTGAAAGAAAAGAACATGAAATGTTTCAAATTATTGCACTTTAGGGTCACCAGTCTAGTTTTGCTTAACCCTTTTGTCCTTTAAAAGAATTCATTGCATTCCTGCAGCTAAGTAAAATATCCATGACCAGTAAACTTCCTGTGATGTTTTCAAGCTGAAGAACAATGTTTTGTTGTAATTAATTGTTGCTATAATGTGCAAAAAATACAGTTAAAAAATCTTCTTGATATTTTTACTTTCCTTTGAATTGAACATTATGTTGGTGTAAACACAAAATTATACTGATGTTTTTCTCTGCAAGCATATTTTTCCAATTTCTTACTGTCAGTGCATAAACTCTACTGACACTGACAACTGGCATGAGTATGCACTGAAGAAACACGACAGCAAAAAGCCCTTTGGCATATTTGTGTTTTTTTCTTGTTCTTCCCTTCATTGTTTTATTTACAACATGCTTGATGTGATGTCTTATGCATGAAAATCTTTAAAACTTTCCAGACTGTATTTAAGGGACTGAAAATCAAACAAAATGCTTTCATCTTCAGAAATCTCAGACCAGTTAGTATATTTAAAGTGTCAATCACATTTAGAGATATCCTTATTGTTTCTTATTTGGCATATTAAGGGATATCCACAGATACCTGTATTAAAATTCACTTTGGTTATTTACTTATTGATTAATCAAGCTTTGAGTTTGTTGAGAAAGAAAACCTTTACATTTTGATTTAACATGTTTATTAACCCATTGCCGCCATGGAAAGTGAATAAAAAAAAGGGGGAAATGCTGTGCTCATTTTTTATATTTTTTTGTGAAATGTCTCTACACATAGATGGTTCTTCCTTATCTGATTTCACCTTGCCTTGAATTGGTGGGAAAATGTATTTTTTACTAGTGCTATGAATATCGATGGTGTTATTTTTATTATAAACATTATAATTACTATAATGTTATAAACATTAGTAATTGCAAAATAAGATAATGTAAAATATTTTTGTAAATTAAAGAAAAGGGTGAACAGGCGAGACAAACAGTACTCGTAATTGGATCCTTGGTGACTTAGTACAAGTGTAGCCATCTATGTTCATAAACAATTAAACAAGTAAACTCACAGTGCTCATGGTATGGCATGCCCTTCGGCAATGGGTTAAGGCAAATCCACAGGTACCCCCCAATACCTAGCTCGTTGTTGCTGTGGGGTTCTTACGAGGTGGAGACTGGGGCCTAATGTAGGGATCACCCCTGCCTTGGACCTCAGCTCTCACCTCAACTAATTTTGCAGGGTCTTTTGATCTTCCTCTTTCCTTTTCCTTCCTTTCTTCATCCCTTTCTGTTCACTTATCCAAATCGTTAACTGATATTTACCCTTTTTACCACAATACTTTACCATAAGGCTGTGTAACCCTTGATGCCTGGTACATTTGTTTGTTTTGACTATTGACCAGTCTGGAAAATCCACAAACATTGGCTTACTGAACCAAAATACTTTACCTGGTGGCTTTGCCCTCAAGCCCCACCCTATCACCATGTTTTGTATACAGCGTCAATGACTTAGATGTTGATGTGGCAGAAAATGTTCAGTAAATAAATAATATCCTGTATTAAAGGAATGACAGTCTTTCACCAGAAATGTCTTTATAGAAAATCTATTCAGTGAGATTAGTAATTTTGGTCTGGATAAGACCAGTGATATTATTTTAATATTACGTCTAATTTGTGGATATTAATGAGAGAATTTGGATGTGAACTAATTATCACTAGAGAGGCTCTTGTTATTGCCATTATCAATTCAAGTCGTTTTATTTTTTTCCAGAGAGAGTTTGCAACAAACATTATGAAGACTAAGCCATACTAAAATAACTGTTATCCTTAAATCTAGATATAATATGTGAGTTAAGGTGCAATTTAAGAATGGCGGATTGAGGCTACAAAGTCTTCAACCAAGCGAGATAGTTGATGGGTTGTGTCACAATTATTGCTGCATCCTGAGACTACTTTCCAGGCTTCCTGGAAAGGCAGAAACCCATTTTAGTAATTTACATTGAATGATTATTATCTATCTATTTATTTATTGCAGAGAGCCAACAAACAGTTTTATACTATTTTCTTATTGTATCCAATAAAGCTCAGTTATGTAATATAGTTGCTCAAAAATACACTAACTAGAGTTAAAATTTCCTATGCAAACTTACCATAGCAGAAGAGAATGCCCAAATAATACCTTGTGTCTTCACTGTCACTCCCATGCCTTGTGGGTGGGCTTCCAAAATGCCCATTTTGTACCCAGAGGCCAGCAGGTTTGACCACAGAGATGAAAAGTCAAAAACATCTGTTGGATATAGAGTTATTGTATTCTAAGAAATAGACGGGGTTAACTAAAAACTAAATATGAGTGATAGAATAAGCTAAAAGCAAGGTAGGATGGAAGCACTAGAAGTTAAATTAAATCAAGATGTTTAATAAGGTTACTTAATGGGGATGTGATTCATTACCATTTTGCTGAGTAGGATAAAGTACAGTGGGTAAGAGAATGAATTATACTCAGTAAAAGAAGTGAAGAAAAGAAAGTTGACATTATAAATGCACTGAGAATAATACATTTTATGGTTAAGGCAGAATGCAGCACCCATACACTAATTAAGTGATGATCAAAATGCTTTATAAAACCAAGAATCAAGTCAAAAGAAAAAGGTGTATGATCCTGTTTCATACCTTGATTCGTTTCCTGGAAGAACGACTTGAGATCCTGAAGCTCCTCCACTTCTCTCACTAAGGTTAGGAACGCCCATACCTTAACATACATAAACATCTTTACATTACGGGATTATGGATTTTAATTTTATGATAATCTATTAGTCATGTTTAAATGAGCATACCAATAATAGAGGCAATGGAATGTGAAACCTATACTAACTTCCGGCATCAGCTGAAGCCGCGTGTCACCAAACATATCCGAGATGAAGGTTTTGACCATTTCCTTGTTTGCATTCTGACCACAGAAGCTTGTACTTGATATAGCCTTTGTTTGGATGAAATATAATATTTAAAAAAACATAA
>NC_061829.1:16158521-16161021 GCF_019202785.1 Penaeus chinensis | reverse complement strand
GAAAAAAGTCGTCGGAGGACAAGACATGTATAATCAATGTCAAAATTTTTGTTCGGCGTTTCGAATTCTTTCTCAAACACCCCGTTTTGTTTGGGATAAGGAGGATTTTGAAGCAGGAAGGATTTCATTCTTTTGTCCGGTGCGACATCCTAATGACACAAAATGCTCTGGAATTTATATATTACAGACATGTCAACGCAACTCCTGCAAGATTTGTTAAATAAAGTTTAGCCTTAATATGAACATAAAAACAAGTCTAAATAATCTCACAGTTCTGTTTTGTTACTATAAAAACGCTGTGAAGATGTAAATAAAGGTATGAATGAGAATATCTCTTTATCGCAAATAATGTGAAGATATGAATTCTCACCAAAATGCCCTGGCTGGCTGTACATTAATGAGGATCTTATTTACCGTCCACAGTCATGGTAGTTTCTAAGTTGAATATGCTGCTGGCGACAGTCTGCTTGACATGCTTCACGAGTTTTGATCCGGGGATACAATTGGCAGGAAGGAATAATCCTGCCAAGTCAGATCCTCCGGAAGACGCTTCAGATTCTTGGAAGTCAGTCCCTACTTGACCCTCGTCCAGGTGCCTTTTAGTGCGCCTGATGTTTTCCTGGGAGTTGCTGTCAGGAACCAGGTCTTCTTCACTACCTCCCTCCATTGTCTTGGGTGGATGGCTTCGAACTGCTTCCTTCCCTTCGTTTCCTTCTTGAACTTGTTTCTCAGTATCATCTAGATTGTCTCTCTGTCGGACAAGAACTTCCTTACTTGTGATTTTAATGTTCGCCTTTGTGATGAGATTCGTCATCTCAGCTTCGAAATAACTGTGATCATTCAGGTGATCACGCCAGGAGGTTGAACTGGCGTTCAGCCTCAAGTTCAAATTCGGGAGATGCAACATCCACTTGCTAAGACACAACGGGAAGGTATAAATATGTACACACTGACAGACTTGAATTCGGCTTGATACAGAATGAAATAATATCGTTATCAGGATGTTTCTTTCTTTCTTGATTTGACCAATGACAAACATTTCGCCGTGTGTACTTACGTGGCACCAGAACCCTCCGTCGAAGAAGTGTAGATGAGGAGACGCCGTTCGCCCGAGAGAGATCGACTCATGACGGATATCTCCCCTTTAGATAACTGTGTCTCAAATTCCACGCCTTCGAAGTGCTCCGGCTGCTTTGTATGAATCTCGTCGGGGCCATGACCTGTATTTTTAGTGTGAAATCATACAGTCAAATGTAATATACGCACATATATAAATATAAATGTATGTGTGTATATGTACTGTATATAATCATGATTATATTCGAGTGTGCATTTGTGGATGTGCTTGTGTGTATATGCATGTGCGTGTGTGTGTCTGTATGTGTCTATACACATTTTATATAACACGTAAGAATCTGGTTAACAGGTTACCGTGATATAATTCATTTGGCTCCGTGAAAGTCGGGGTGCACTGCGAGTCAGTTTGGCCTGCAGGCTCCCCCAGCAAGCTGCTGTCTTCCTGGGGAGGGCCATCATTGTGGGAGCGACGGCAGGCCTGTTCCGTCTTTATACGACTCTGGGCACGCAGTAGCCAGGATGTAGGTTCATTTAAATAACCTCCGCTGAAGACTAGCTTCACCCCTGAAGACGTGACTACAACATTCTACAAAAGGAAAAGGTAATTTTAACTGATATATACGAATTCATGGCAACAACAAAAATGCTGACACAAAAGTGCACATCTTTAATTAATGGTAATGGTAGATACCCTGGCAAGTACTTACGAACAAGATTTGAATATTCAGACTTTGCCTAAAGATAGGCAAGTTACTTCTACTACATTTTTATATAATATGAAAGTGTTTTTGTATATAATGATATATTTGAAACCCGTGGTTTCTTAACCAAACCAGCAATGCACAGGAATCATGGAATCTCCAGAGACTCACTTTACGAGCAAGGTCGGCTACAAGTCTTAGTCCCTCGCCTTCCACCCGCGTATTGACCTGGCCACGGAGGTGCCCTGGCACGGTCAGGTCGCCACATGACCATGTGACCGAAGCGTTTACGGACGCGTGAGTGAAGGAAGTGACCGCGTGGTGTCGACAGGAGGGCAAGGAAGTCTGGTCGGAAGAAAGAAAAAGGAAGGACTTTTCATATCCGGGCTATAGGCTTACCGGGTTAGAAATATACAATCAAATACTCAGATGTACTACATACTGTCTATATGCACGCGGACACACACATATGTGTGTGTATATATATATATATATATATATATATATATATATATATAAACACACACACACACACACGTATATATATATATATATATATATATATACACATACACATATATATGTGTATGTATATATAGAGATAGATAGATAGATAGACACACACACACACACAAACATATATATTATGAATATACATGTATGAATATATATATATATATATATGTATATTTAAATATATATATATATATGTATATGTGAAT
>NC_061829.1:16113521-16151021 GCF_019202785.1 Penaeus chinensis | reverse complement strand
CGTGATGTAAGCAGGGGTGGGCTAATCATACAGCATTACAAACCTGGAAGTAGAAAGTGGCGTAAGAAATCACGAACATGAGGAGACTTGGGAAGTAACTGTTCATGATGTGGTATCCGTAAAGGCGTCGCAGGTGGTAGGAGAGCACGAAGTAGGTGTTGTTGTCGGCTGCTTGCATGAGCCAGCCCACCTCCGTCGTCTGGTCCTCCAGCACATACTCCAGAAGAGAACGACGCTTTGGCCGGAGGTGAAGAGAGGTTAGAGACATACTTGATGTTTATTACACGTATAGCATCTAATTTATCTGTTAATATGGCTTTATTAAGTTAAAACTACCACAAACTCAACTGTCTGATAGACTGAAAGTTCAGCATTTCAGAAGTCTGGGCATCACGTCAGCCATGTATTTTGACTGACATTCCTGTTGATTTGCAATATCGAACTCTAGGCACAGCTTACCAGGAAACACACCATGGAGATTTCGTAATTTCTTACATCCTTATTCACTACTTACCAGCAAATAAAAATAACTGAAGAGAATGAAATATCTAAACCTAAATTTCTACTGTCTTGTCATTCTTGTTTGTATAGTTAAAAGGCAAATAATGATAATTTGGTGATTATTTCAAAGAGAGAGGGAGAGGGAGAGAGAGAGGGAGATATATATATATATATATATATATATATATATATATATATAGAGAGAGAGAGAGAGAGAGAGAGAGATAGAGAGAGAGAGGGATAGATAGATAGATAGATAGATAGATATAGAGAGAGAGAGAGGGATAGATAGATAGAGAGAGAGGGATAGAGAGAGAGAGAGAGAGAGAGAGAGAGAGAGAGAGAGAGAGAGAGAGAGAGAGAGAGAGAGAGAGAGAGAGAGAGAGAGAGAGAGAAAGAGAGAGAGAGAGAGAGAGAGAGAGAGAGAGAGAGAGAGAGAGAGAGAGAGAGAGAGAGAGAGAGAGAGAGAGGGAGGGGGGCAGGGTCATAGAACGAAAACGAGAAATTCTATAAACGCAGCCATACTTATTCCATCTTATTTTAGCCCGGGAAGGAATGCATACTCACAGCATTGAGGTAAGGAACGTAGTTACCAGGAAGAGCTTTGCCAAACACCCTGGACCACGGGGAGTTAATCAGAATGAAGGACAGGTTGCACAACTGAGTGTCGAAAGGATATAGCTGCAACTGAAACTGGCAAGGTACTGTAGCCAACACGCCCAGGTACACCTCGACTGCAGTATCTATTCCATCTGCTACGTGGCCTACGAGTTTTGTTAATATTAATTTTGGCATCTGGAGTAATTTGATCAAATTTAAGCTGCTGGGATTTTTTTTTTTTTTTGAGATATCTGCAGAAGCGTCAATTAAAGATATTTAATCCCTTCTATAATGTCGGTTAGGCGTACTAAGAACAACATTACTCACCCATATACGGATCAGCAAGGGGCCGTTTCTCTGTAGCATCGTTATTATAGGCATAACAGAACTTTTCATAGTCATTGGTGTCCAGAACGGTGCCATCACCGTGGCCCGTTACTGCCTGTACAGCCGGCGTCCAAACCAACTCACACGGAAAATAGTTCTTTATGTCGGGCTTAAGGTTGCGAAATTTCAGTCTCGGGTCGTACCAAGTCAGGGTGATTCCTACGTCCATTGAAGCCGTCGCATTGATGGCCGTGATGTCACTCAGGTGATAGACATCAATATGATAAGCTAGGGGTACAGTGCCGTTCTCCCAAGGTCGGAGAGGCGGAGGAGTAGAGACGTCGTAGCGAGATGGCTTTTCCACAACGTGGCAATTTACTTCGTCAGACATATCTCGGCAATGCAAAATATCGTCACAGCGTAAGAGCTGGGAGATACACTGGCCATCGTCGCAGGTGAACTGGGTGGTGAGGCATTTGGTCAGCGTGAGCACGACCTCCTGGGTCCCCGCCATCCACCGTCGTCGGCCGATCGGGACCGCTGCGCCCTCCAGCCTCCACTCAACACGATGCAGGTTCGAACTCAGCACCCATATGGAATCCTCAAGCTTGATTCGAGAGCTTCCTTTACTTTGGAATATGGGAACCGATAAATTAGAATCTATGTAATATGTGTACTCGAAAAAACGCCCGGTGTGCCCGTACAAAGTATACAAGGATGTGGGCGACAACTTGCAAATGGAGCAGTCGAGACGCCGGACGCAAGCCACCATTTTTTCTCCGTTCGAATCCCAGGCAGGGCACTCGTCTCCGGGCGTGATCGCCACTATCGTCCCGTTCTTTACATCGAGCCAAGTCAAAGGCTCACCTGAGTCCGCATATATGTTGCTGAACTGAAGTGAAGTTGTGTTTATTGCCGTTAAATCGTCTGTTGATACCAAAGTCCCCGCCAAAGCGTGACAAAACGACTGGGAATGGCTATATGTTCCGGCTGGTTGTAGGAGGACGTAGCGAGGGTATGATGAACACACTTCCTGCAATGAGTGGAGCTGAAAGGAAGCATCGCCTACTGCAGCCCAATCCTTATTCATCGTCAAGTCAGGAAACCCCTGCGCTCGCCCTGCACACTCGACCGCCTTCCCAATATCTGGGATAATTCGGCTCCACCAGCGAAGCCGACTCACCGTAGCTCTTAACTTACCGCGTCCAAACCCTCCTAGACACAGCTTTCCTGTCGGCGCCTCAGATTTCCCCTGGGTGTCCTGACAACTGTCAACCTCCAGTGTGTTATTCGGCGCACAGCTGTTCGGATGAGGTGTGGCTCTTTCGTCAGGTGGGTTGTACCCCTCGCCTACACCAGGTACTCGCATGCTCGACAGTGGCCTTTCTTCGTCGTCCGCTAAGCAGCGACTCTTAAAAAAACATAAGAAAAACATCTTTCATAGCAACTGTACAGTAAAAATATGTGACTATAGTCTGGAAACCTTACTTTTATTCAACGGTTTGATGGTCATTCTTTTAAATTGATATCCTTTGATAGATTTACACAGTGAATAATATAAGTATGCTGCCCACCCTTATAGAATGAATCATCCATCACGACATTTACCTTCCCCGATACACCGTCGTACTGCAAACACAGGTGGCGCCACTGTTCAGGAGGGAACTTCACTTCGAAGAAATACTCGCTTGTATCGCCTTCCATCGAATTCTTCACCCGGAGGAGCACGCCCATTTGTATGACGTCTGGAGGTAATTACATTTATTGCCCTTTTACTAAATTCAGTGATGTGCATAATTAAACCACAAGCTTAAGCGTAAATAGTTTCTGAAATAGCTGGTAAAATGCCGAGAAATAATTTTTAGAATTATCTATCAAGAAGTAATAAATAGTTATGAAATTCATATTTACCGATAAAAACCCTCCGGTATTTCTCAGTGATAGTTAAGAGGGTAGAGTACGTATAACTTCTGTCAACTTTGACGAAGGCACAGACAGTAAAAGAAGTATTCGAAATAACGGAAGAATTTAACAGCTTGTCAGCCCCAGTCACTGCATCGGGAGTACCGGTTGTTCTCGTTTCATTCTGTACTGGACCAGGCGAGATAGGCAGGCTTCCCCCGGCGGTTTCACAAACAGTGGATTGGCCTGGTCCCATTCGGACACCGACTAGCATCTGCGGGTCTGATGATTAGGAATGATTGACATGAAAATAAAAGTATTAAACATAAATACATATTTAGCTAATAATTACATAGTGTAGACAGAAGGTTGTTGGCACACTGACTTTGAACTATTTAGCCAGTTATAGATTCTCATTTCCATTTCAGATTACCTAAGAGAGACGCGGAAGACAGATCCGGAGGCTCGGCAGCAGTTGCGAAGAGGGTCGCGGTTGATAACACCCATCGTATAAACGACACCGACATAACGGAGGCACTTCTGAAAAATCATGTTAATGACGTACTGTACCGCGCAACAGAAATGCGGTATGGAACTGTGCTACTCAGCCTTCCTTAAGAAATGTGAAGTTATATATAGAGCAATATATAATCATACAGCAACGTAAGCAATTACGCTACAGATGCAGTAGGGTGGCAGCAAGTACCTAAACTGAGCAAGAAAACAGCATGAATGCGCTCACCTGGCCGTTCCACCTTAATTTATAGACTCAGGTCGCAGCATTGATCTTAGGCGTCGATCTGACATTTGATCTGGAGATAATTCTCGCCCTTTGTCCTTCCACAAAATGTATATTACTTGATATATATGCTTTTTATATAACTCAGCTTCCCCGAGTTGAAGCGTCTCATTTAACTTTGGCATATATATATATGTGTGTGTGTGTTGGGGGGGGGGGGTTATGTGCGTGCGTGTTTGATAAACTGTATTTAATTAGTGTTCCATGGTAGTCCGAGGTACGACAATAAACACTTAAGAGTCAGCAATATTCGGAATGAGAGAAACCAGGCCATTAATTAATATCTTCGGGGTTTTATTTTGCTCGCAATATACCCAGTACATAAGGATTACTGCCCTCATTTTCTTAACCCTCATGCTATTGTAAAATATTTATATAAAAAGCCAGATCGAAGATATTGATAAAAAACTTCGCTGACATTTGCTAAGGACAATAATGCCGATAAAAGAATATGGATATTTTTGTACTGAACAAATGGAATATACCTTGCCAGCAATAACAGTGTCGATCGTCTATGCAACATAGACAACAATATCCGTCCAAGCAAGAACCTCTCTTTTAACAATTTCGTTTCGGATAAGGAAATATTCCCGGGATGGTGTATGAGGACCCTCTACAAATGCTCACATGAGACGATCATCTAGGTAGATATATAGATAAAAGAGAATGATAACAGTATGAGTTGATGCGGAATCAGTCACTTTATCAAATGGGAATAATACCGAGGATGGCATATTGTCATATCCACCTGTGATTCCAACCACAAGGGTCCCTCCTTTCAAGTTCCCAGGTGGAGGTCCAGCCTGTCTCGGCTTTCCTTACAGTAGATTTGGTTGGTATGCTCAAGCCACGAGTTTCAGGTCCCATATATCAATGGATCGTATTTGATCTATTCATATCAATATTCTGAACTCAAAGGGTTACTCTTTTAAAGACATTACTTTTGATCACAATTATTATGTTCTTTATCATGTGAATTATTTGACCTTGCAGTTTTGCTGTCCAAACAAGATACTGATTTGATTCCATTTTCTCCATATAACTGTTATCTTCAATATATGAAGCAATATTAAGAATTGCATTGCACAGAATTTCTTCATTGTCGGTCAAATTTATCAATTAATCAGAAAAAACAAACACCCAGGTATCATTAGGGAAAAAGCATGGAGGGTTATGAAAACGTTTTCTTTGTATTTTTTGTGTATACTGTACAGTCAATTCCCCAAGGGTAAATTTCACTCTGAAAGAGATGCTTATTTTTTATATTCTTGGAGCTTGCCAAGGGTGTTAAAATAATACATGAAGTATCCAAGTTGTTAGGTTAAATGAAGCAGAAGAGATCATGTAGTTTGGTCAAAACTTAGAACACTGTCCTGGGTGATATTTATGTGTAGACAGAAATGTGTATTTTTTTACTTCACAAAATGTCTTAAGAGCCAAGGAAGTACTGTTAGTATGACGTATGTCTGAAATTAAAGAAACACTAATTTTCCAGCCAGAAGTGCAATCACAAAGCATATTCAAACAAAATGTAACAGTTCTCGCTGAGGCAATAATAGGTGGAGAAACATGCATGGTTAGCCAAGAGGCAGATGTCAGCATTGTGTTACCTGGTCATATTCAAATACAAAAAAGGCAATATGAAATAAACAACTTCTCTGTGATGATATAAATTTATTTCTCTGGAGTGTTTTACCATTTTCCTCTTTTTAAGTTACTTCTATTAACACCAAATACCAAATATGCAGATCACCATGAACATTTACTAGCAGTATTGTAGATATCAGTATTACACTAAGTTCTGATCAAAATGTAAGCACCAGTTGAAGCTCTAGGCCAGTGGTTATGAACTGTTTTAAACTTGCACTCCCTTTTTTCAAGACACCATGTTTGCAACTCCCCCTATATTAGCCTATTAATTTGCAAGTTTTCTACATTTTATCCTCTATTGGGATTGTGACCGAACCTGTAGGGAACCCCTGTCCTAGGCAGTTACTGCTATACACTGAAAATACATCAGCAAAATAATTATGAAATGAAACACAAGGATCTTGACTTGTATGCTGAGAGCCTGAATAACCAGAATTAACATGGATTTTTCTTTTCTTTATTTCTCCATGACTTAGCAATACCAGTTTCCATGAATGAACTTATTTGTGAGTAGTTAATGAATCGTTTTCAAGACTCTTCTACCAACCGATGAAGATCTTGGTCCACCATATAGGCCCATTCAGATTTGGAAGGCAGCACTAGAGAATGGTTCAGAAATATCCAAGTATGGGGTTGGGAAGCTATGGATGGGGATGATGTCCACTAAGGGGCATCAATCAAGCAACACTATCAAACATGAATACCATAATCTGAAAGAGACCAGGATGCTCCAGAAATAGCAGGAGGATTGCTTGCTAGTAAAATGATTTTGTGACTGGAACAGAAGATAATAAGGTTGCAATGGATGATGTAACATTGCTACCAATTAAAAGATGAATCTGATATTGGTATCTTATAAGTCAAACAACCATTACAGGTATATATATGAATAATTCTTTGAAACATTGATTTTTTTCACCCGGTCAATATAGTGCATGTGTTTATCATATGAGGTGCTTTCTCATTATATTCATTCAAAGGTACCAGTTTATTTGCTGTCGAGTTTCCAGTCCAGATTACCATTTGAAATCATGTAATCACAATATGTATAGCCCCTCAAAAAACTTCATTTTTTTGAAGAAGTAGAAGTCAGGGTACCCTCTCCAGGACTTGCCTAATGAGTGATGTGTACAAAGGCTATATTGAACAGTTTGTACTTATTAATTATATCAAATAAAGTAGTCTGATAAACAATATTCAAATAAGGTTAAAAGAGAATGGGTGTCACCTTTAAATTTATTTTCCAAAACATAGCACTGAACCTCAAACTAGTTTTAATGTAACACTTTGCTGACAGTGTCACATCAGATACAATCTTCTTGCCAGCCAACAAATGCAAAGCATTTTCAGCAGTTCTTTCTCAATCAAGCTTACTGGGTTGCAACCAGCATTGTAAGTTTCTCGTTGAGGCCCACATTCACCTTGGTAAGCTGTGAGAGATACATCACCATCAACAGATCCTGGAAAGAAATTAATACAATATGAAGATATCTTTCATCAATGCACTGAAAACAATCAAATGAACATGTAATTTATTGTTTTAAATGATCAAAAATCTAAATGACAGTCTTCTTACAAAAATAAAAATTAGGATACATGTTCATGTAATACCTATAACAGTAATATATCAATAATTACATTGCCAATAAAAGCAAACAACTCAAATTAACATCAAGAAGGATAAGATTTTTATAGAAAGTAGTGGAATACAAAGGTTTCTGTAATCCTAGGACTTTCCAAAAAGTAACATACAGAAAAGGCATGGAAAGCAAATAAAAAATAAATGGTCTCAGGTTTTACAATTTTACATACCTTCATGTTTGTGTTCAGCATCTCCTCAAAATCATGTGCAGACATCTTAGGAACCCTGGTTACGATCTTTGTCAGTTCACGGCCTATGTAATTGTCTGCCAGTACTTTCCCACTTAGGACATCATCTACATAAGCTGTTTACAGAATAAGAACAGATTATTAAAATTGGTATTTCCAGTTTTGAAAAATAAAATACAGAAAAAAATGAAATAAAAGATGCATGTGACTGCATATGTTAAGAAACTATTGCAATAATAACAATCAAATATGTGACAGAAGTTAACTTTTGAAAACTACTTACCAATAAGAATATCCAAAGCAGATTCCATGTTAGTTGTTGCTTCTGATATCTGATGAAGATCTGAGGTTGGGTCTACTATTCTAGGTCTGCTGTACTTGCTCTTCTGAGCAACATTAGCTGCAAGGTAAGACAGGAGGTATATTTTAGCCAGAGTTCATGCTACTATCAACATGTCTTAGTAGTTAATGAAAATACAACTAACAATTGGTTGAAAATGTTAAAAATCATGAACAATGTGTCATAAATTTCTACCTCTCTAGGGAGTGAAAATATTCATCTTATATTCATAATACTGATCATACATTAACTTTGCACACAATGCCTCTTTACACTGCCAATTTCAAAATTTATTTTGTTGAAGACATGTCTAGCAATACACTGATATTGCAAACCACATTAAAAAAGTGATATGTTGCACATCTTAGGTAACTAAGTGTCAAGGTAACAACTAATAATTCTGTCTTATAAAACAATTCATACTCAATCACATAATTATAAAAAAAATAAATGCTTTATGTTTTACAGAATGTACATCTTCCAGAAAAAAATGTGACTTACTTCCAACAATCTCAGGAGAATAGGAGACAGTCGAAACAGGAATTGGGGCAAACATTGTGCCTGGAGTACGTCCTGGAACACCCATGCTAGCACTTACATAGGCCTAGAGGAAATATTTGTATTTTTAAACATAATGAATATTTTATGATAAAATAAATTAATAAGAAAAGACATTTACAAAGACAACATAATATATATACACACACATGAGGGTTTGTAGGAAAAAGAACAACAATGAGAAAGGTAGGGAATAGGGCGTCATATAGAGGAGAGAAAGAATAAAAAATTGGGAAAAATTAGCCACTGAAACCGGAATATAAACATAAATAACTATAAGAAAAATCTTATACATTCTGTATAGTATTTCAAACACAGTGGCCTTTACCTTAATGTTCATGCGACCTCCATGTAAAGTTGTATCAACAGTAAGGTGAATCGGGTTGCTTGTCACACGTGAATAATAATCATGGATGAGGAGTGAGTGGTCTGTGATCTCATGACCAGTTGCCCACCATCCGACTATGACCTCGCTGGGGTTCACCTTGCGATGTAACTCGTACATGTCTTTTGCAAAGTCCAGTTCCACCGCAACCTTAAATAAAAAATTATCAATAACGTGGACACTCAAATTGATTTGTACATTTTTTAATTTAACAGATTTTAAAATTAAAAGGATTACAAAATTGAAGGCATTACTTGAAACTGCTGAAATCTACAGCTTTTTATAATCAAACTGAATTACCAAAAAAGATAAATGTAATTATGCAAAAAAAATCTAACTTACCTCTTCTTTCGATTCATTGTGAGGAACACAGAAGCAATTAGTAATCTCTACAGTACTCTTATCTACTCCAACATTTCCTGAAAAGAAAAGGTAACCTCATGAAAGAAGACAATCCATAAAGATTGATTAACACATCAAATAAACAATGACATACTGGAAAAGGACTATCCATAACAGTCTTAACTGACTTGTTAATTTACAGATGCTATTTAACCCATTAACACTGTGCTATTCACTGTGCATGCTAACCTAATGTTCCCAAAAATTATTTAGCTTACCAATATGATAGGAGGACAGATTTCAAAAGAAAATTACACATGTACACTAACTATAATATAACTTTATTAATACAAAACTATATTCTAG
The DNA here is from genome assembly GCF_019202785.1 of Penaeus chinensis. NCBI lineage: Eukaryota > Metazoa > Arthropoda > Malacostraca > Decapoda > Penaeidae > Penaeus > Penaeus chinensis. The sequence goes on along the minus strand of NC_061829.1, from coordinate 16,141,421 downwards.
TTTGTTTATCATTGACAAGAAACTAATATTTAACCCCTTCCCGATGGGTCACGCCTATAGGTGTCATAACAATACGCTCGAAATGTGGTGTATGGCTGTCCGCTGCGGCGGCGCGACAAAACGCTCCGAGGCAGTGATTCTGCTTGATGTACCAAATTCACGCGTTCAAAGTCGGCGCATTGCTGTGGTTCGCCAGATCGTAGATTTTTTTTTTTGTTTTCTACACCCGTCACCAATGGTTTTCTACACCCGTCACCAATGGGTTAATGTGTTCGATGATTCATAAAAAAAAAAAAAAAAAAAAAAAAAAAAAAAAAAAAAAAAAAAAAATCTAAAACACAATCTTTTAAAAAATTACTACTTTCCTTGGGTATGAAGACATGTTCCATTGGATTGCACATCCTAATGTTCTTTTTTATGAACACTTCATAGTCATAGTCACAGTTTAACAGTCACAGGTCACAACTCCACAGGACACTACTTTAAAGACAAAATTTTTGCTTGCCAAGTTCACTATTCTATAAATTTCAGTAGCTGCAAAATTCTAAAAGATTTACTGGTGATAGAAACCAAGCAGTTCAGAAGACAGAAGCGAAGAAAAGTTTAAAAAGTGTGATTTTCAGCGAGCAAATTATTTGTAGTAGGAAATGTATTAGTCTATCTTTTATATTGAGAAAACATTCAAATTCAATTTGACATAGCGAAATTGTATCCGGTATCCATTTTGTTGAAAGTGACGAAAAATCAGGTGGATTTGTTTAGTACGACGTAAGCAACGGAAATCAAAGGAGCCAATTAGATTTCCTCTGGAACGTGGTGTGACCATAGGCAGTGACCTCCAGCACATTAGAACCAATTAGATAAGAAACAGATCATCACGTGACAATAGAAGCTGGGCCTAGAAGAAGGCGCTTGAAATTCAAATCGGTTCCATCATGGCTAAGCAGTGTGTTGAATGTGAGGATAAGTATTTTGACTTCATTGCAAAGTATCATCAAAATAACAACATTTTTGTTATACCGGCAAAATCATGATGTACTGCCTGTGGAAGTACTTTGCCCGAACTGTAAGACACGGTGTCACTACAGTCTATCAACAGTTCTTTGTCGAGGCCATGAAACTGAACCCTCCGCTGTCCGATAAGGAACAGCGGAGAGAAATCACGATTCCTGCCAACAATGACCTGGAAGACCCCAATGATCCCTGTGACAAAATGCCTGAGTTAATGCTTCAGGTAAAGCGTGGGTAAAACTTTTACTGGGTCTGGGCTCTCTCCTACTGGAACATACGAGTTGTTGGTTTGGGGCTGTAGCCCTCCCAAAAAAAGGGGGTTTAACCTGTTCCCAACGGGTCACACCGTGAGGCGTCAAAACAAACCACTTGATTTGTGGTGTGTGGCTGGCTGTATGTCATGTTGGCGTGCCAAAGCGCTATGAGCTAGTGATTTGTCTTAATGTACTGAACTCCCGCGCTCAAAGTTGGCGCGTTGCCATTGATCCCCAGAATGTAGAGTTTTTAAAAAAAATTCTTCACCCTACATCAAGGGGTTAAGGGGTATAGCCCCCACATCATCCAAAAACATGTTAGTATAATTTGCTTGCCTGGGCTCTATCCTGCCGGAATATATAAAGTAATGATTTTGTTGAAACCCTATATAACCCGGAAACAAGTGGATATATTATTCTCTCCCAAGTATTAATGATATTTCTCAAAATTTCCTCCCCCAAATTCCCTGATATATATCATGCCCTCCCGAGCTATCAGGACCAATATCGTATCTGCTTCTTTTGCAAAAGGAAATGAGTGCTAGATTCGTTCGAATTTAGCCCTGTTACTAAAATCTGCGGAGCATCAATTAACGTAAATTCATCCCTAACTGCGTGACAGTAGTGACAATTCCTTCCCATGTGGAAATAATTACACCTTCAGAAAGGATAATCAGGCCTGCTTCAATCAAACTAAAACCTAAATACTCATAAAAATAAACATTAGCAACCTACAAAACACCCACATAAAGCAATGTGTGGAAAGAAAGAACAGCAACAACATGAAAGAAGAAAAACGAGTACCAAACTTCGGTAAACATCTGCCCATCGACCGGTATGGAATCTCGAAAACAAAGTACTTTCCTCTCAAGCACAATCATTTCGCTCATCAAACTACACCTTACCTAGAAGGGTGCCGATTACACGATGGGCATCTGGATTTCGTCTTTCGTAGGAATCGACAATGCTAAAGAACACCACAGGGTGCACCTGGGCCACGAAGTTGAGCGCCATGTTTGTGACGGAAAGAACGATCGCTTAAGATACAAAGACTCGCCGATTTTCTCTTGTCCTTTCTCTCTCTCTGAAATGCGATCTAATATCATACCTCTGTGGAATATTATACCATAAGCAAACGAAGTTTAATTAATTCTCTTTCATATTATATCTAATTATTTTATGTGAATTCTGAATAGTTTTTTTTAATGATATAAGTATTACAATACATATTGTATAATTCTCTTTGAAGATCGTTAAGTAAATCCAATGTAAATTTTGGTTAATAAGTAACAACGGAAGGCTTGTAACTATTGACAAAATAAGTCCTTTAGATATATACTTATATGATAAAAATAATTCAGAGAGGTAAAATTTTGGCTGACTGTAATATTTTCCACCTGTCTTCTTCCTCGTCGACAGGAATCAGCTGAACGGTGACGTCACCTGTCAGCTTGTGCCAACATGGCTCACAAGAGACAGGAAAATGAGATTCTGCGGATATTATTATTGTGTGTCTTGTGGTACCTAGTGAGCTCCAGTAACAATGTTGTCGGCAAAACGCTCTTGAATGAATTCCCTTACCCTATGACTGTAACTATGGTGCAGTTAGTGTCGATATCGCTGTACAGCAGCCCTGTATTGAGATGGATGGGCGTCCGGAGAAGGGCCGAGATCAGCTGGAGTTATTACAAGAAGATTGTAATTCCTTTGGCGTTTGGAAAGTTTCTAGCGTCCGTCTCATCTCATATTAGCATTTGGAGAGTACCAGTTTCGTATGCACACACAGGTAAGGAAAATAAACCACTGACCTTGACAGGAGACTTTGGTGCCTGGCAGCATTCAACAAGTTGGATGACAGGAATTTTGGATGAGCTGGGTGAAAGTACATAATTATTAAGATTGATTTTTTATTTTCTGGTGATTTACACTTTTTTGCCTAAGTTCTATTGGATTGGTTTCAGAATGTTTTTTAGTTTCAGGCAGCCATCCAATCTTGCAGTTGTTATTTCTACGTTCAGTTATCAATGCCATAATATGCATGAGTCTCATGTAATTTTCCATCGAAAGTGATCTAAAGGATAGGATTGGTAATGTTTATGAAGTGGCTGTATCCCACTAAGATTTAGTTCCTATTTCTCCAGCGATTCTTGGGAAATCCAGAAACATTGCAGTATGAATCAAAAGCCCTCCTAACCCAGGGTCCACTCTCAGATTGCCGTAATGGTAATTCTTTACAGTGCAGATGCACTCGCCACAAACTTAAGTTCCCAACTCCACAACACAGAATTTGTTCAATAACCCAAGTTGCCATTACTGGCAAGCCTGACAGCCCAAAGAGAGGATTGATGGGATGCTCTGCCCCCTAATACCCCCCAGGAAACATGGTCCTCACTTCATTATGCCCGGCACAAGAGAGCTTTAAACTCTGGAGTACCGAGGTTCTTTCCATGATCTTTTTCCTTTATTTAGGTAGTTACTGTTCATGTCTGCAGATTATTTCTTGTACATACAATTATAACTTCTAGTCCTCTACAAGAATTTCATCTTCAATTTGCCCTACCTCACTGCGTCCGTACTGTAAAGATTAGCTGCTGCATTTCTCTATAGGGTGCTCTGCCCCTAGACCCCCACCTGATTGCCGTGGACTTGCTCTCGACATGGTGTGGACTTGCTCTCGACATGGTGTTTGTTGTGACCAGTTTCCTTCATTTCTGTCATTACTCCTTGCTTGGCCAGATGTATTAGTCAGTATGGTTTTTCTCTTTGATGGGTATAATTTCAATTTCCCACAGTCTTGTAGTACAAGGTGAAATTTACCTGTAATGACTGAAAATAAGACACTTTTCATCTAATTTATCTTTTATTTAAGTACATGCCATGCCCACTGTGTCTTTACTTTATTAATTGGTTTTATACATAAATGGTTACACTTGTACTAAGTCACCATTAAGCCAATTACGAGTACTGCCTGTCTTGCCCGTTTACCCTTTTCCTTGATTTAAAATATTTTACGTCATCTTATTTTATCTTATCTTATTTTGTTGTTATTAATGTTTATAACATTATAGGAATTAAAATGTCTATAATAAAAAAAACACCATTGATGTTCATAGCAATAGTAAAAAATATGTTTTTCCACCAATTCAAGGAAATGTGAAATTAGGCAAGATCACAAAGACTACCAATTGACTCCTTTGTGTTTAAGCACTAGCAGAGCCATCTATGGGCAAAGACATTTCGCAAAAAAAAAATTATGAGCACAGCATTTTCCCTGGCGGCATGTGGTAAATCTCAGTGGGTACAACCACTTTGTAAACATTACCAATACTTTCATTTATATCATTTGCATTGGAGCATAATTAGAAATTCATGCATATTATAGCGTCGACAATTGAAAGAAGGATAGTGATTGCAAGATTGTATGGCAGTGTGAAACTAAAAAATTAGCCTTAGATTTTATACTTTTCAAGATGCAGGGCTGGGAGATCAGCAAAAATAATTGACAGTGTGATGCTCAGGTAGTCATGATAACCACTTCCTGCTGATTCTCAGAAATATCCCAGGTTGAGATAGGCCTGTTTCAAAAGAATATAAGTAACAGAAACTATGAGATAGTAATATTTCCCATTTTTTGAAAAGTTTCAGTTTCATACATCCATATGGTACAAAGTAAACTTTTCGTATAATGGACAGCAAAACAAAATTTATGACCCTTTGTCAGTGCCATATCCTGCAACACTTAAATAATACTTTGGTTGGTAATTTTTTAGTTTCACACAGCCATCCAACCTTGCAATTATTGTTCTTTGTCTTAATTATTCACATTATGATTTGCATGAATCTGTTCTTTTCCATTGCAAATGATATAAATTAAACTATTGGTACCTGTTTATGTAGTGACTGCACCTCTCTGAGACTAAGTTCCTATTACTCCAACCACTTCTAGGTACCTACAAACAATGCTGTATGAACGTAAAACTTTCCTAACCTGGGGGCTTCTCCCCAAGACTCCCTTCCTCTGGACACCCACCCAGTTCTGTAGATTCTCTGTGTAGTGCGAGTAGGGAAAAGTCTGCCAAAATCATTTAGTATTAAAATCATTATCCATTTTTGCATAGATAGTTCATATGAAATACTTAACTTCTGCTAAAACAAAAGATATAACAATATTTAATTTCATGAGTGAGTGAGTGAGTGAGTGAGTGAGTGAGTGAGTGAGTGAGTGAGTGAGTGAGTGAGTGAGTTAGAGAGAGGAGTGGAGAGTAGAGAGTAGAGAGTGGAGAGTGGAGAGTAGAGAGTAGAGAGTAGAGAGTAGAGAGTAGAGAGTAGAGAGTGGAGAGTGGAGAGTGGAGAGTGGAGAGTAGAGAGTAGAGAGTAGAGAGTAGAGAGTAGAGAGTAGAGAGTAGAGAGTAGAGAGTAGAGAGTGGAGAGTGGAGAGTGGAGAGTAGAGAGTAGAGAGTAGAGAGTAGAGAGTAGAGAGTGGAGAGTGGAGAGTGGAGAGTGGAGAGTGGAGAGTAGAGAGTAGAGAGTAGAGAGTAGAGAGTAGAGAGTAGAGAGTAGAGAGTAGAGAGTAGAGAGTAGAGAGTAGAGAGTAGAGAGTAGAGAGTGGAGAGTGGAGAGTGGAGAGTGGAGAGTGGAGAGTGGAGAGTGGAGAGTGGAGAGTGGAGAGTGGAGAGTGGAGAGTAGAGAGTAGAGAGTAGAGAGTAGAGAGTGGAGAGTGGAGAGTGGAGAGTGGAGAGTGGAGAGTGGAGAGTGGAGAGTGGAGAGTGGAGAGTGGAGAGTGGAGAGTGGAGAGTGGAGAGTGGAGAGTGGAGAGTGGAGAGTGGAGAGTGGAGAGTGGAGAGTGGAGAGTGGAGAGTGGAGAGTGGAGAGTGGAGAGTGGAGAGTGGAGAGTGGAGAGTGGAGAGTGGAGAGTGGAGAGTGGAGAGTGGAGAGTGGAGAGTGGAGAGTGGAGACGTCCCCCCCAAAAAAATCAATATGACATTGTTTTATAAGTTATTTTCAGGGAGAAACAATTCCAAACCAACTTGACAAAGATACTATAAGGAGGACAGCCATATTGAAACAATTAGAGCAACCTAAACAAAATTCTAGAAACTAGTCTATGGTGCAACGGTCACCGTATGTCTACAATTGTCATATTGTGCAGTTGCAGTGGTTAGATTACGGTTACAAGTGCCTGTTTATTTCTCATTCAATATGCAGTTCATACCTTAGACTTTTTTCTAAGAAGGAATGAAATTACTTTGTTTTCGGCAGTGTGTTGTTGTTAGTATGTTATATTTTGGAGAGGTTGGTTCGTTATTTGGTTGATAGCTTTTGTTTATTTTTGGAATAACTTATTCTTGGGAAAGGAAGCCTGTTCTGAGAGTCCTAGGCAAGAATGACTATGGTTGCAATGTCCTTAATGCCTAATGTCTGTTCTGACAATATAGAAATTAGTATTTCATTTTCCTAGACTTTATATAGACATACACTTGCAGGGTATGTTCTGAAATCACCAGACTGATTGGATGTCCACTGCTCCTTGGACAGGTTTTGAAACAACATGTTCTGAAAAGGCTGAGTGAATGCATCATTGTCCATGTTATAACAGGTGAGGTTGCTCTTGGCTGACCTTGCAATTTCTCTTCAAAGATATTGGCTATATTGGGAAATTTCTCTGCTGTGCTTTGAATTTTATGTTGTCTCAGTGATCTACAATCAGTTTTTTGTTTTTTGCTCTGCGCCTCTTTCTCGAGTTCCTTCTCCATTAACACACTGGATTTAGCATAGCTGTATTATGGTATTTGTCAGAATCATTTACAGCAGTAAGCAGTATTGAGTAGTTGAGTAGTTTCTTCTGTAAAGGTAGAACTGAGAATGTTTTAACATATAAGTGAAAGCGACATGGAAGATTTTTTCTGAAAAAGTTGTTAGAATAATTCACATTAATATAAGTCTATCATAGGCATTTCATGCATGTAGTATTGTTGCCAAAGAAATATTAGGGATGTTTTATTATGGTAGAAAAAAAAAAAATAAGGTGTAACACTTTATTAAGAGATATGACTAGTAGCCCTAGACACATTCTCAAAATGTTCTCTTTATCGAGGTTAAAACTATGGTTAATGATATAGTTTCACCTTACTAACACATTGCACCTGGGTGTTAAGACACACATTGTGCTGATGCTTTCTGTGGCTTCAATGTTTCCACTAAACTGCTGAAAAGTCACATAAATCACACCTTTCAGAGATACTACCTTGCAGAGCTGGCTGAAAACTTTTTTAAATCATATTTTTTGTAAATAAAGCCATCTAGAAATGGGGATATATGGCAAACTAGCACTATGTGACCTCACATAGCTGAGCATAGTTAGCCTGTACTTTGGCCAACTTGTGGCTTTAGGCTCCAGGTGTGCTTTAAGTGAAGGAGTTCCCCAAAGGAACTTTGGAATTAGAGCTCACATAAGGACTGTGTGTAGGAAATTTGTTTATAGTTATTTATCCATGATCCCAGTCTATTTTCAGGAAAACCTTGTCTCTTGAGCTTCTTAGATTAGATAGTTGGATAGTATTTAAGTTCAGCAAAAATGTATGTATCCAACAGATTTCATTATTAAAATGTTGTGGGTAGTTGACACTAAGAAATCAAACAAAGTCTAAATTTGATTATGGAAATTAGGAAGATGGAGGCAACTGCAATAACACTTTTTCTGTAATTCTATGTATAGCTCTATATATTGCCTATTTTAGCAATTATCTCTGTACACATTTTATAGTCAAGGCTTAAAAAAATGAGGTCAATCTTTGATTTATGTGTTTAACAACATTATTATAGATTTATGTAAAGAGAAAAATGGGGTTTGATTATTTCTTTCAGAATTTTGTTATGAGCAGTAAAATAATCATGTATTTACAGTGTACACATATAAGTGAAACAAAAAATCTTTTAAGGATTGCGAAAAAACAGACTGAGTTCAATCATTGACTAGTTTCAGTAGCATTTGGAGGTTCACAAAGATGGAACGTGCATCTGTTCATAAGTATGCTTGAATACCCACATGCACATGAACTCCACACCAAACATTTTCTTGTTCAGTGAAGCACCAGCTGTGGTGAAGTTAAAGTCTGCATTGTTATTCTTGCTTTCTTCTGTGAAAGAGAACACTTCGAAGAAGGTTGAGGCTGTGAAAGCACCACAGGTGGTAGGTAGCAGACCAGTAGCAGTCAAGTGTGATGGTTTAGGATTGGCCACATTTTTTTGATGAGGGCAGCAATGCAAATGGTGAGAAGGCTGGAAAAGAACTTGGGAGGAGCCATAATCAAGGTGAGGGGATGGGCAGAAGTGCTTCAGAGATGCTGTACATGTCCTTATATTCACCTTTTCCAAGACATTTCAATGAAGGATTAAGCAGGAGTGGCTTAATATAGTGACATAAACTGCATGTGAAGTTTCAATACTTTGAATTTTCTATTTATTTGGAAATATATATTTTTTTAACTGATTAGGGTAATTTCAAATGTTGTTATTATTAAGACTATAAACCAAAATTTACTTAGCTAATAATGGTAAGTAACCATAGCAGCTGGGAGGAATATTTACAGACTCACTTGATGGTGTATGTATAAATGTGGGCTCATAGTGGAAAGTGCATATATATATACATGAATGCTGGTGTATGAGCCCAGATTCAGAGCACTGGTATACATGCATCAGAGCACCCAAGCCCAGTTTTAGTGTGGGGTATATACATGCACCCAGGTGTTATGTATAAGTGTTATGTATATGAATCTTTTGTAAAGTTCATATTTAGTTTATACTTTCTATTAGGGTATTACTAACAATATAGTTAAGTTACCCCCCGCTTTGGGTTTTCTATATATGCGCGTGCCCTACAACAAGTAAGTAGACTACTAACCCCCTCATATAAGATCTTAATTAAATAAAGTAGCACCTCACAGGAAAGCACATAATTAACCTTAATACAGGAGATTACAAGAAAACCCAACATTACAAAATTGGCAGTGAACAAGGGATTTCCTGAGGGGATCTATTAGAACAGTAAATTATATATTCCAGGTCAGTATATGACATTGGTGAATTTACACATGTGGTCAAATACAACACCAGGTATCAGAGTTTAGATGCACTACAATCTCAAGTGTGTGACTGAAATAGTAAAGAGTGCATAAGAAATATGATGTGGAATTATCCTGAAAGAGATTGTGAAAGATGGAGTGAACTATTACATTAATTGTTCTGTTTACAGATTCTATAGATCTTAATTGTTTTGATTATCCACATTTTTGGTTATTCCTAAGATGTGACATTTTAACCTTTATTTTCTCTCAGATGAAAAAAAGTAACATTTATTTTCAAGCTCTTTTGGAAATCATTACTGAGTATATCTGTAAAATACTGTCGTATTTATTTTAGATGTTTCCAGAGCAGTAAACTAAATCAATCTATCTTTCTTTCCAGTGAAGGCGACCATGCCACTTTTTACAGTTGTTCTTGGTAGAATCATCTTTCATGAAAAGCAGACCACAAAGGTATGATATACAATCATTATTGTCTCATTTTATCTAACTTGTGAAGAAAGGATAATGTGTATATGGTTAAAACTTAGGTTTATCATTGATGAGTATGTTTTGTAGAAAATACCAAAATGATTTTTTTTTCTTTAATACAATTAAAGTTTCCTCAATGTATGGAAGTAATTGGTTTGATGTAAGTTTTTAAATAGTTAGAACTATTTTCTCACAATTCTGCATGCTTATTTTCGATTTTCAGTTATTTTGATTTGACTTTGTGGTCTATAATTTTGTTTCTTTAATGCACTTGCAATCTTTTTAATTTCTTTCTTTCTGTTGGTCCTACAGTTTTGGTGTGCTATATGAAATATGTACAGTAAATATTTTGTTATGTAAGTTGGTGATGTAAACAAGCCTGTCCAGTGTTTTTATGCCTGTTCTGTTATCAGATATCATACATACATACCACATGTGTTTATTTACTACTGCTTTCTGTGCCAAAAAAATTTCTCTTTTACCTAAGAGATGAATTTATCATAGTGGTTTGAGATTTGCCCCTTTTTTATAACCAGTACCAAAGAGTGATGTGATTTAAGGTAGACATTTAGATAGTCTATGATGTAAAAAGGCCAAGATGGATATTCCAGATGAGAAGCAAGTGTTGAAGGTATAATACTAGCCATACCCCATGCAGAATAATGGTGTTTGGGCACTATGAAGGGTTATTCTTTTATTTGGATCTTTATTTTTTTAATACTGCAAATTAAAGGCAATTCAGTAGCTGTAAGTGGGCTTACACTTATTATCACTAGCTGCTAATTAGTGCAAGGTATTCCACAGTCTCACTGTTGCAGGAAGACGTTATGTGGAAAACTGCATTGCACTTCACCTGCTTGGCTCAAGGCAAAGTGATGCAGCTCTTGAGTGCTTCATACAACTTGAGGACAACGGAATGACCTCGAATGAAAAAGTATGAGAAAAGTTCAGGATTTTGAAAAATACTGTAAAAAATGTTGAGATCATTTAAGGAATTATTTGGTCAGGAGATAGTGAAAAGAATGAGAGGCTTGGAAATTATATCACTCACAGAGCTCGATCCAGGTGTTTCCTGTAGAGGAAGGGAAGGATGGCATAAGCTCTAATATGCAAAACAGCTCTGAAAAAGTAACCAAATGCTTATGTTGCCAACTTGGACATTATTATTTATTTCACAAGACTAACACTTTATACACAGAGTTGCATGTAATACATGTGATTTTAGAAAGTTGTTATCACACACACACACGCATGCGCACATGCACACGCACGTGCACGCGCACGCACACACACGCACACACACGCACACACACGCACACACACGCACACACACGCACACACACGCACACACACGCACACACACGCACACACACACACACACACACACACACACACACACACACACACACACACACACACACACACACACACACACACACACACACACACACACACACTTACATATATACATATATACATATATACATATATACATATATACATATACACATATACACATATACACATATACACATATACACATATACACATATACACATATAAACATATACAGATATACAGATATACACATATACACATATACACATACACACATACATATACATATACATATACATATACATATACATATACATATACATATACATATATTTGTATATACTATACATATCTATGTATATATAAACTTGTATATATATGTGTGTGTGTGTGTGTGTGTGTGTGTGTGTGTGTGTGTGTGTGTGTGTGTGTGTGTGTGTGTGTGTTTATTTTTTTTTTATTTTTTATTTTTTTGTATATTCATGTATTTATTTATTTTGATATTAGGAGAGAAGAGAAGCAATATAGTATCTAATAACATAGACATTGAATGCACAAATTACTTTGGCAGACTGGCCAAGGGGGTTCAGTGCTGTATATGAATCAGATTCCTATGTAACTAGAAACAAGCTGTGTTTAGAAGATTGATGTACAGGCATATTAAAATAAATGCAGGCTGTACTTAATTAAGAGTCAAGCAACCAAATGTAGGCTAAAATGACTGTGCCTGCTTGATTGAGGTGCCTTTCCATGGGAAGTACAATGGGATGTGGCAGGGGAACTGTTGGCCCTTTTACCTCTTTTTGAAAGTTTCACCTATTATTCATCACTACTGCTGCATGAATCATCTGCTGTTTGCCTCTGTTTCATTAGAAACAGTGTGTTATGTACTCTATTATAAAAAGTACATGATATATACATATTCAGCTACCTCAGAGAAGGAAGTAAAGGGCAATAATGTTTGTTCCAGTTAGGCCTGCCAATCAGTCTCTATTTTTAGGGGACCTGGCCTTTATAATGTATAGAAAGAGTAGGATGTGTGACAGGTGGTAGATTAAACAAGTTGGTGCTAAGTTTTAACGGCTAAAGATTCCTACTGGAATGAGAGAACAATATGCATTGGAAGTTCCCTCTAGGCATCAGTGACAGGGTTGCTTGTACTTCGATAAGATTATTCTGCAATTAGTGGGATAGTTATCTTGTGGCAAGGAATTTTGAGAAGTTTATTGCCCTGCTTATGTATGGCAGATGTTTAGAGAGAGCCTGGATTAAAGGCAGGTAATGGCATGAGAAACAGGCTGTGTGGTATTTGTAGATTGTAAAAAGGCATCTGTAGACAATAAAAATGTTCAAGTTCTTAGCCCAGGAGGCACTTCCACATATTTGATTATATAAATTTGTCATATATGATAACAATTTTTATGATAGATATTAACTTTTTTTCTAAAGCTCTCTACATACTGATTGAGTTTATTTCAGTTAAAATTTTGGAGCTATGGTTTTGCATGAAGTGCCAGTCAAAGGAAATTTATGTTGTTCAGGGAAACCAGAATGCATATATGCATACAAATGCATAAATTTTGTTAGGCAGAAAATTGTGGCTATAGTCCCTGACAAGATGTAGCTAGTTGCCATTTAAAGTTAATCAAAATGAGTCAGTCTGGTTTGAGTCACATGACTATGGCAGTTTCAACAAGTTGGTGTGAATGTATTAGAAAAGAATTTATGTAATATCTCACATATGTAATCGTATGAAAAGTATCACTGATCAGTACAAACTACTTTTGTGTAAAATTACTAATGATACTGATGAACAATTATAACTATCTTGTTTAACCCTTTGCTGCTGGGGATGGCATGTAAGTACATGCCATGGCCACTGTGAGTTTAGTTTAATTATTTTTACTTATATATGTATCCATAAGTAATTAATCACCAGTGAGCCAGTTACTAGTACTATCTGTCTCAGAAATATTTTCTTTTATCTTATACTGCCATTAATATACCAATAACATTATAATAATTATTATGTCAACAATTATAATGACAGTAATGATATTGATAGTATTAGTAAAAATATTTTTTTTTCCTGAAAACTCAAGGAAAGGAGAAATCAGGTGAGGTCACGAGATCTGCTAATTGACCAATTGGTGGTTAAGCACTTGGGGAGCTGTCTGTGTGTAGAGACATTTCCCCCAAAATAATACAATGAATACTACATTTCTGAGGGGTTCTGGGTTAAATGAAGGATAGCAGTGTGGTAACTAGAGAAGAATAAATCACACACTTGAATCCAGTTTTTAGAAAACTCATTGCAAGTGAAGCAGAGAAATGTGACAATGTAAGAGATTCCCTTTAAAGTTGTGGAATATGAGGAAGTATTCAGTGGTAATATAGATCCTTTTTACTATATGCAGACCTCAGAACGCTGTACCAGTGAGGTAACTTGGCTCAAACATCACATTCTCCTGGTTTACATATTTCCTTCATGAATAGCAGTCTGAGAGAATGAGATGAACTTAGATAAAATGGTTGGTACTTATTAGAATTTTCCAGTGCTTTATGCTAGCATTTTTACAAGGTTCTATAATAATTGGCAGCATATAAAAATGCTTTGGGCTAGGCTCGAAGAAGCATGTACCTTGAGTATTTTTATATTAATTTTGTCTTTAAAGATTTTCAGAAGCATTACTAACATTTTGCTGGTACTTGTGATCAACCAGTGCTATGTCTGTAATGAGCTATGTTATAACTTGCTTTTGGAAAAATGTTATTTGAATAGATCCATTGTAGTTTGTGTCTGTAGCCAAGAAATTGATTAGATGTTGTGTTACTGCCTAAGTAGGAAAGACCGATAAGGATTGGTAATACCTTTTGTTATCTTAAAAAAAGTCTGGGAATAGTTGCCAATCTTTGTGCTAAAAAAAAAAAAAATATTGTGCATTATGCAGATACTGTATCATGAGACCTGGAATCCCTAAAAATGTACAAAATTTAAGGACAGTACTCAGCCTTGTTGAGAGTGAAGCCTGTATCTTGGTCCCTTTGGTAAACCCTGCAAGTGCATTAAATTCCTAATAAATTACATGTTAAGAATATTATCATAAAATGTTGCAAATGCAAGAAACTTGGTGATAAAAATAATAGCAACATAAAGGATCACACCAATGGGCCTGTTCTGTAGCCCAGACCCTAGGGCAGTTGCCTCTCATACCCTTCTCTTGCAGAGGCCCTCAATAGTACCAGAAGATTAATATATAGATTTTGATTTTAAGAATCTTTGGGTGCTCTTCTTTTTTCTAATTCAGTAACAGTTCAGTGTCTAAAATACTTGAGTTGATTTTATTGACTTAGATTAGATTATTTAGATTTACTTGTACTAGATTGTTCTTAGGATCTGAAGTAGAACTTTCAGAGCTTTAATATCTAGCTTAATATTTCATTAGATCAATTTTTAGGTAATCAAAAGTACTTCAGGATAAATGCTTCACATGAAACAAAGAAATTATCGGCATTGTATCTTGTTTTCTTTGAGTGTAGAGGATATGGCAGAACTTGTTTATTGCTTTAGGAACCCATTGAGTTTTTATATCTAGGTTTTGTTTTTGTTAAACCAGCTTTGGTACTGTCATAATTTTTCTCCAGATTTTTTTTGAAAGATTATTATGTTTATTTCAGTTACATGTACATCACTGGAAATTGTTATAATAATTTTTGAATTATTTTTCATAGTGTCAGTTTCATAATGATATTTCCTGTTTTGGCCTGAAATGGAATGTTTACAGTAGGGCAATAATATCAAAATTATATGTATGTTAAAATGGGAAACTTGTTTTCCACCCCTCATTCCAGTTCATATTCTCCATATATATCATCTTGTTCAAATTCAGACACAGGTTCAGTTCATTGAAGCTTCAAACTACTCATACAGGAGAGGAAGAAATTAGAAACTTGGGAAACAGATTTACCCAGTTTTGTTCACGCTTGGCTGCGGCATAATTAATAAAGTTAAAAAGAGGCTCAAATTGTACTTTTGAGGAGCTGGTTCTCTACAATGACCACAGCCATGGCAAATAAGCATGTAGCACACACAGGTGAAAGCAGGCTTGATGTGCATGATGTGATAGGCTGGTGTGAGGAATGGTCTGTTGCACACAGATGGTTCCACGAGTGTTCAGCCACCAAGGAGTAAATTAGTAGGCCTGATATGACCTGATTTCCTTTTTCCTTGAATAGTATTTTTTTATGTTATTGATATCAGTAATTCTTATTTTATTATTGACTTTATGACTGTTATAATATTAAAATGCTGATCATATATATATTTTAAAAACTTTTCCAAAAACCAAGGAAATTGTAAATAGGTGAGATAGGTGGGCTAAAATCTGTTTAATCTTGTTTATTTACATTGCTGGCAAGGCAGTTTTTTCTATTGGTTTATGCAATAGTATTTCTCCTTGAATGTACAATTCTCAATTTATAATCATGTTTTTCATTTTTCATTATTGCATTTATACAGGTATATGTGATCAAAAATCACTTTATGAACCATCATATACAATCAAGTTCTCTAATTTTTGGAAACAAAGGTTAGCAGCAGTGCCACTAAGTCTCCCACCAGTGTTGATCAGTGATCAGTAGTTGTGGTCAAACAATGGGGAGTGAGAGAAACTCTTATGGTTGCATATTCTTTTATTCAGAAATTTATCTTGGCTTTACCACTGCTTTGGCTTTATTTTGGCAATGTCTGTGGTAGTCTTGATACTCTTTCATGTGAGAAGCGTTACTGTAAAAATGAGTGATGAGTAAAATGTGGTATGAACTTTTTCATCTATTCCTCTCTAGTTCTCATTTTTATAACTAAAGCCTCTCCTGCTGAATGAGTTGTAAATAAAACAATAAAGGGAAGAACAAGAACATATAAGAATATGCTAAAAGCCTTTTCACTTTATTGCCTCTTCACTGTACCCTGACCTTTGGCATTTCCATGTGTTATCTCATTCTTCCCTTCGTCACATCTTCCCAGCCCAAAGGGTTAATGTTTGGAAGGATATAGGGGAAAAGAGGGGGAGCTGTTTATAATGCTAGTGTAATATTTATAATACATTTTCCCCACACTTCATATCTAAAATTCAAGCTTGAAAATTAATTTGTATTTGGTTGATTTCAAATAAAAGCTTGATATGGCATATCCTTATGTGGTATAGATCACTGTTCAGTAGCTTTTATATACATATTTTAGTGTCCAGTTTATGTATTTTCACAAGGTATGTTAGTGGTTTATTCAATTTATCAATATTTTTCTCTGTACATAGTCTCTCAAAATGACCTAATTTAGATTCCTTTCTTCATGTTTCTGTCTAGCAAACTTATTTGTGTTTTCTTTAATGCTTTGTTTGTATTTGAGCAATGCGCATTGGAAGCACTGAACATTATGAAGTTGAAAACATTGTATATTGTACAGGTAGATTTGCCTAATTTATAATATTTTTACTTGGCTCTAAGATTAATTTGGTGAGTGGTAGCTTGTTGACAATATTTTTATCTGCTTCCTGCTTGACTGACTATATTTGTTCTTCCTTTCCTTTACAGGTATATTTTTCATTGGTTCCTATAATTCTCGGAGTTGCCATTGCCACCATAACAGAGATATCCTTTGACATGTTGGGCCTTATTTCTGCTTTGGTTGCCACATGTGGTTTCTCACTGCAGAATATTTTTTCAAAGAAGGTAATTATGTTTCTCATGTTAAAATGATGATAGTTTTCACTCCCATCTTTTTGATGTTACATTTATTTTCATTTTTATTTCTCCCTCATCACCATCACAGATGTGATGGCAGTCATTGAGGTTTTATTGTGTGTGTTGCTGATACTGAAAATCAAAATGTTAAAAAAAAAAAAAAAAAAAAAATGTGTAATAAAACTTGAACTGTATATTTGTCAAAATAGATTATAAACCTAGTACACACTATTATGGTTTTTCTTTCTAGGTCTTGACAGATACTGGCATTCATCATTTGAGACTGCTACACTTGCTGGGTTGGCTTGCGTTAGTCATGTTTCTGCCAGTATGGATCTTTTTTGATGGCTACAACCTTTTGAAGGATGAGACATGGGTAAGTCTAAGGAAATAGTTTAGAGATTGTCTGTCTGTTTGTCTCAGTCAGTCAGTTAGTCTCTCTGTCTCTCTCTTTCTCTCTTTCTCTCTTTCTCTCTCTGTCTGTCTGTCTCTCTCTCTCCCTGTCTGTCTGTCTCTGTCTCTCTGTCTCTCTGTCTCTCTGTCTCTCTGTCTCTCTGTCTCTCTGTCTCTCTGTCTCTCTGTCTCTCTCTCTGTCTCTCTCTCTGTCTCTCTCTCTGTCTCTCTCTCTCTCTCTCTCTCTCTCTCTCTCTCTCTCTCTCTCTCTCTCTCTCTCTCTCTCTCTCTCTCTCTCTCTCTCTCTCTCTCTCTCTCTCTCTCTCTCTCTCACCATTTTGCTCCCTCTCCCTCTTCTCTCCTTCCCCCCCTTCCTCCCTCCCTCCTTTGCTCCCTTTCTCCATTCCTTCATTGTGCCCATAATAGAGCTATCACTGCACATATAGGCATTGATGCATTAGCATTTTGTTGTCTAATTAATCCTCACCATGGTGCTTTTTCTTAAACAGCTGAAACGAAGAGACCCATTTGAAACCCTTATGCTGCTCCTAGCTGATGGAGGCCTCAACTGGTTGCAGAATCTCATAGCTTTCACTATCCTCAACTACGTGACTCCTCTTACATATGCAGTGGCCAATGCCACAAAACGTATCAGTATTATCACAATATCCCTCCTATTGTTGAGGAATCCAGTTACATTTTCCAATGTTGTTGGAATGGTCCTGGCCATCGTTGGAGTCCTTGGATACAACAAGGTATGAAAATTATATATGGTACTTGCCTTTCTTGTATTGTAACTATAGTAGAATACTGTGTGAATAGATTACATGTTTTTATATATGAGGTAAATATATTTTGTCAGTTCAGGAGAGAATATTTACTAAAAGAATTCAATATATACACAAGCATCATACATTTTTATTTATTATCTTTATTGGGCTTCTTCTTTTCTTAAATTTCTTTTATATAAGCATGTCTATTTCAAATTAAGTAGTAATTCTGAAATCTATAACAAGACAGGAAGGTACTATCAAGGAAGTGTGGTAGTTGTATGGTTATTTCAAATGTATGGAGAAAGTGGTGAAGAGGATTATAAGATCTGATTCTTTGGATGTGAAACTGAGCAGTAGAATGTGAGCAGAACAGTTGGAAAGGCTGAAAAAAGGCCTGGAAGCAAATGGTGTATAAGTGGAATAGAGCAATGTGAGAGAATGACTGCCAATGGACATGATCTGTGTTCAGAATATTTTACAACTTTTTGTTAGTTGCATGGGGTGCTGGAAAGGGGAAACAGCTTTTAAGATGGGATAAGGGTAATCCAGTTATTAGAACTTGCAACATTGTAATTAATATAATTGAACAATTGCAGGCAAAATATGATGCAAACTTGGCTAAGAAGAAAGCAGCAGTGATACCTTTAAGTCAAGTGACGACCAGTAAGTTGCTCCAAGGTTATCCTACAGATAGATATAATGGTGGTCCTGCAGTTTATCAAGCAGATGGAGACCCACTCCAGCTGCCTCCCTTCCATCCAGCATACGTCTTTAATCACGCAAACTCCGCTAGACTTGGGCCCTATCCTAGAGTTCAAGATGGAAATACAAGGATCTCTCAAAATAGTGGCATCAGCAATAGCTCGGAAAATGGGTATATCCACAATGGCACAAATAGTTTTATTTCTAATGGTCATGCAGGGCATACCACAAGATCTTATGGAAGAATAGATTCTGTTTGAGGTTGTGTACTGTAGATATTGTATATTTTTATACGTTGCTAGTAGTAATTAAATAGCTAAATTATTTATTTGATTATATTGAAATATGTATATGAAATGTGACAAAGAATTTTAGATACAGGTGAAGGTTTTTTGGTGAAAGCATTTTTAAATAGTGTTAATTGAAATAAAGCAGAATATTATAACTCCAGTGCTTATGAAGAAGAGGCATTTATTCTGTGGAGCTGACAATACTATAAACATTTAGTTTTCTTGTTACTTATTCAGTTCTGTCTCCACAATGGCAATTTCACTAGATATACTTAATTATCATATGCACCCAATTATTTACCGTATATTTCTGATATTTTAATTTTTTATTATTTTTTATATTTATTTTGAGTAAGTGCAACACAGTTACATGAATCGGTTATATATTTAGAAGGAACACATTTTTTTTTCATACATCACATTAGAACTGTTTATTAGAAAATTATTTCTCATCAATTTCCTCCCAGATCCATTGGTCTATATGAAATGAGAACTTGACTGAAAAAGGATATTTGCTTACTGTATTAAGTACTGTCCCCTGTATTAGCCTTGTTTATACCATTTGCCTTGGAGACTAAAGATAAAATGCTAGTTATCTCCAACTTATTTTCAGATTAATAATTTTTATGAAATTGCACTACTGTAGTCCATTATTTACGTACTGGTCTGCTGTATTTGGTTTCGCATCAACTTTGTACGAGTATACCACTATTCTTTTATAATTTTCCGAAATGTGTTTATTATTGATTTATTGATTTATTGATTTATTGATTTATTGATTTATTGATTTACTTATTTATTTATTTATTTTTTATCATCATTATATATTTTTTAATGTTATATGATTATTACTATTATTGTTATTATTGTTGTTGTTGTTATTATTATTATTATTATTATTATTATTATTATTATTGTTTTTATTATTATTATTATTATTATTATTATTATTATTATTATTATTATTATTATTATTATTATCATTGTAATTATTGTAATTGTTATTGTTATTGTTATTATTATTATTATTATTATTATTATTATTATTATTATTATTATTATTATTATTATTATTATTATTATTATTGTTATTATTATTATTATTGTTTTATTATTGTTATTATGATTATTATTATGATTAAGATTATTATTATTAGTAGTATTATTATAATTATTATAATTATTATTATTATTATTATTATTATTATTATTATTATTATCATTATTATTATATTATTATTATTATTATTATTATTATTATTATTATTATTATTATTATTATTATTATTATTATTATTATTATTATTATTATTATTATTATCATTATTATTATTATTATCATTATCATCACCATTATTATCATTATTATCATTATTATTATCATTATTATTATCATTATTATGATTAATTATTATGATTAATTATTATTATTAATTATTATTATTATTATTAATTTTTACTAATTATTATGATAATTGTTGTTATCATCAACTTCAGTGTCATTATCATTGTTGTTATCCTTTTTATTGATATTTTATTGTATCTTCTTTATTGCTTATAATTACATTATACTTACCATAACCTTTACTGATGTATTAAATTGTTTTGTGTAAATCTCAACAGCCAATATTACCAAGTTCTTTAAATGAAAGTTCTCTTTCTAAGTCTATTCAGTAATGAGTATTGTGATATAATGGATATGAATGTAAAGTTCAATTGAACAGGATATTTATATGCATATATTGCTAGTTTAAGCGTGCACCTTTAGTGTTTCATTTTATTTTTTATAGCATCCATGGAAGAGGAAATATATTGGCATTATAAGTTTTATTGTTCACTGGGATTATTTTCGTACATATGTTTTATTATTTTGGTACATATGGTTTATATCATTTGTTGGGAGTAAGTAAAATTAATGTATGCACAGCAGCTCACTGGGCTAAGGTGCTGATCTAGTGTTCAGGAGTTCGAGGCTTCCTGGTGCTGTGAGTAATTAGAACCCCCAACTATTCCTAGCACACAGGGAGATGGCGACCTATAGAATCTGTTGGTTGAGGCGGTTTGTCATTCAGCATAGGCCCACTTTATTAAAATTACTATTATCCTTTTAAAACTTTATGGATGTTATTAGTATAATTTGATTAAACAACCTGTGCGAGAAAGGATTTTTTTTTTGGGGGGGAGGGGGGTGTAGGGTATTTTCCTATTTATGGTATTGATATAGTTTGATTTGTAAAAGCATAATGGATATTATCACAAGGTTAGAAAAAAGATATCTATATTTTTTTGGGTTTCTTAACAGGCTTTATACAAAAACCTTTTTGTAGGTTAAAAGTTTGATTGTCTCTATCAAAAGAAATATGAAAATAACGCTTGATAATTAAATTGTTTTTCATTGAACGTTTACACGTTGCACGCTGCCTAGAATTCAAGGGCATTACAATGAGTAAAAGTAAGAACAATGCTGTAAGAGCACAATGTAATTGTTTGGAGTAGTTATACCTTGGAGATTTTAATTTATTTGATTTTAAGATGTCTGATTTTAGATAAATTAATATGATAAGAGCAGAAATCTAGGGAAATGATGATAACCACCTCAGAAAGAATGTGACCTTCCACAGTTATTGAGTTCAAATTTTTGATGAAGGTTCATAAGTTTGGTTGTCACAATTTTTCAGGGTGAGTTTTAGATTTAAGTGTTGTACTTACAACTGTGTGATATGATCCTATGTGATTTTGTGTACATTTGAGTTCCTTGCAATGTCTATTTTTTTAATGAAACTTTAGTATTTGTGATTGTATAGGTTGACCGTCGCTAATCTGCCTAGCTATAATTCAGTCACAGGTATCCATCTATTTTTCCTAGACCCCACAGACCTGTAACTTTACCTGAATGAATATCAAACATCTGGACTTTCTTAAGGAAGTTCATTCCTGTACACTTACCAGAAACCTAGTTTGTATCTCAAATGACAAAGCGAGCAAAAAATTAAATTCCCAAATCAAGTTTCTGTCTTGCAGGATTTGAACAAGTAATGAGATTTTCATCACTTATGTACCACATCCCCTTCCCCCATTGATAACACCATTTGGCAGATTGAATGATAAATAGCTATGAGTATAATAATTGTAATGAAGATGCACCTTGCCTGTATTATATACGTTACTAAAAACCAGTTAATGGGTTTGGTGCAGGGATGTAGTTTATATCCATTATATGATTTGGTATGATGCGTATTGATACTTGCCTTACTAACATCATATTCTGTTGATTCACTATTTTGCTGAAAAGTTCTGCTTACCCAGAATAACTGAAGATCTGTCCAAAGTCTAAATGTTATTCTCATTGTGTTTACATCTTCACTTCCCAAATCTGACCATTTGTTTTCCATGATTAAGTTTATGACCCCAATTCAAGATTAGGGTACCTTCTTCCCAGAAAATGAGTAATTGTTACAGTGAGTGCACTAGATCATGTGATGTATTGTGTGAACAGACTAAAGCTGTACGACCCACAGAGTGCATTGTTTCATTAAAATTTCACTTGCCTTTCATTTAATATTTCTGTTCCTTTAACCCCTTCCTGACGGGTCACACAGTGAGGCGTCAAAACAAACTGCATAATCTTTGCGTATGGCTGTATGCCGCAGCGGAGTACCAAAACGCTACGAGCTGGTGATTTGGCTTGATGTATCGGCGCTCAAAGTCGGCACGTTGCCATTGATCTCCAGAGCATAGTTTTTTTTTTTTTTTAGTTTTCTTAACCTGTCATCAAGGGGTTAACTGATAATTTAAAGGTATGAAAAGGTTAGTTAATGTTTAGATGACATCTTTGTGTTTGTGACAATGTTCCTGAATATAGGTCATTGAAGTCCCAATAGTGTAGGATTAGTGATGGTTGACCTATGCAATATTTGTCTTTAAAATAATGTTAAACAAGACTTGTTTAATGATAATGAGATGAGTTGAGTTTCATCTCTTTTTTATAATTTGTATAATTTTTCTTATTCTTGTCATTTTCTTTTTTACTGCATCACACTTTCCTTGGTTTATTTTTTTTATTGACACTTTGACACACAAGATATTACAAATCTTATGATAAGAATTCCTTATGTGATTATTGTTCCATTTCCTTGTGACTGATTTTCATAAACACTTGTGTAATATGTTGAGGTATTCAAAATACCTCTTGCTGCTCATTGTTTGTTGCATATTTCATATAATTTCATAAGTAAGTGATATGTAAATAGAAGAAATATGAAATATTCTATGGATAACATGAAGAAAACTGATTTGCCATAATTACAAATGATTTGTCAGTTGAAAATGTTTATCTCTTATCCATCATTTTGTCCATTTTTTTCTTTGATGGAATGGATTGTAACTAGTTTTATTCATTCTTATTTGCCTTTAATTGATCATGTAAATTCTTCAGGAAAACATGAAATTAATCAGAGGAAAGTTACCATCAAAACATTCACTTGCTATTGTTTGTATTTGCCACCATCACCCCCTGGGTGTTTGCATGCAGCATACAATGGAAAATCCTTAACTATGCATTAACCTTTTCTTAGGTAGTGTTCCAGAAATAAACAGTGTTAGGAAAAGAATCAAGAACATACTTTTGTATGTTTGACTTTCAAGACAAGAATATGATGGAAGAGAGTATGCAAGATTTGAATCTCACATTAGATTTCATCAGGAAGGAATATCTTAAAAAAAAAAAATCTTTTATTTCCCAGATTTGAATAGCTATGGACTGTATTCATTTTGTCTTCCTTTTGTCTGATTTCTCAGGCATAGTAGTAAAGTATGTAATAAATGAAAATTGTCTGGTAAGTACAAACCATACTTGGTTTGCATATGCTATTTGTACATTTGAGTCTTAACATTTAATTTAATTTGTCTTTATTTATTTACTTTTTCAAGAGAAGCTATGATATTTGAGGAAATACTTGTAAATAGTATTTTGCCGGGAGAATTTTAAAATCTGTTATATTGGAGGAACTATGTGAAAGGTATATGACATTGGTAAAGATGAACCTTTTGAGTAAGAAACTTTATCACCTAATTTTAAGGAGTTTTTACGACTGATTATAGTCATTTCCTCTGTTGAGTGGATCAAGTAGGGTTGAACTTTGTATTGTTGACCGTTTTCCTTTCAAATAAGAGGAATGGAGTTGTGTTAATTGGTGTTATAATTTTGATACCATGACCTTATTGTAAACTAAAAAAGAAGTACATTTTGAGGATATTATACTGGGGAATTTACTCCCAGATGTAAATGTTAACATGCATTTTATGTTGAGCATGTTTTTACAACTGAGGTTGCCTTTGAATGTAGGCATAAATAAAAGGATAGACAGTGATATCAAATTAAGTAAAGTTCATGGAGTAAATGCTTACTTGATCAATCATTTTAAATATCATATGGAAACATTTTGATACATGATCAGTATTCAAGATGGCTTTAATATATATTAGACTTAAAAACAAAAGCAAAACAATTATGAACATATAGTGAATGACATTACTACAGTATTCAGATTACAGCCAGTATGAATATCAGTTGGCAGGAGGCAACAAGTACATAATCAGTTTGAATAATAACACTGTGTTCAAGATTTTAAAGATGTGTTATTTTCATATACTAAATCCATTAGTGACTGAGAAAGTGGTGGGTGAAAGTGTTAAACTTCTTGTTTCATGTTAGTATCAAAAGGATTTGCTCATCACAGCTGAATGAAGTAGTATTTATATTAATGGTGTGTCTCATTTGACAAGGATTGTTATACAGTACTGTGATAATAGATAATTTATTTTTTTTCATCATTCTTAATTTTCTTTCTCAGTAATTTTTATAACTGTAAATATTGTATGTACTTTGTTTAATTTATAACCGTATACAGTATTTTCAGACAGAACTGAGTGTTTAGATGCCAGATATTAGGGTTTTTTAACAAATTTTATGTACCTTGCATAGATTAATTTATTTGTATTTGTTTTGATTTTATTGAACATTATTGGAATATTTATGGGGGAATAAATTTTGACTTCTTTACAAGATACACTGGTTTTATTTACACAGTTAAAATGTTATATGATATCTGAATCCCAGTATATTAATGAAATTCAAGATTATCTCAGTAGTACAGTTGATTAAATAATTTGAAATAAACACTGGAAAGCAAAGATGAAATGTTAGTCTTTGCATGGAAATGTTACTCATGTATTGTTGCATGTCGTTTTAGTAATATCTCTGAAGCAATTTTCACTTAAAATTAGACATGCACTCAGGAGGTCGCCTTTCATGTCCCAGTATTACAAGGAGCAATGAAAAATGAAAAAGCTTGGTCTTTGTTAGCAGTTTTTTTCAGAAATATACTCTTGATTACTTGCCTTTTCTAAGTGACTGGCTGTCCCTTGTTCTTGGTACATCAAAACTAATGCATGATACTGACTTCAGAAAGGTTGCTTATTACAAATTTTGAATTCTAAAGTTTTAGTTGAATTTAAAAGATGGACATATACCCTTTCTGCTAGCTGGTAAATTTTGGTGTCCAGATAATGTAGATCCCATTCCTGTTGCTGAAGCCAAATCATGAAAGATTGATTAGAACCCATTCTTCTTCTTTTTCAGATCCAAATGAATTACAAGCCTTTGTGGTGAAAGGCATGAGCATTGTTTTTTTTTATCATAAAAAGAAATTCCAATGTTGATACATGTAACAGTAGTGCTACATAGATGGAGGTCTCATACATCTATTTAGATCTCTGATGGTAGGGTAAACTTGAAAAATTATTGGAAATACAATTACAGAAGAATACAGCTATTTTATAGAAAGAAGCTTGGCAATGTTACGTTACTACATCCCTTCTCCTGTATGGAGACGTGATTGTGAGACAGTTGCAAGATGCACAATGCTTCAGGATACATGTCAGAAACATCAACAATATATCAAATATAAGGTGGGGAGATGGTACAGTATTGAAGCAACAAAAACTAGGTTTAGGAAACAGAAAAAGCAAAGATCATGAACTTAAATTTATGATCTTAGTAATAACAAGGAAAATGTTATACCAAGAGATAAAATATAGGTAAATAACAGTCAGCTAATCAAATATAAAACTCTTACTCTAATTAGCATTAGTATGGTGGAAGAAGAAAATGATTTAGAATTATTTTGCCAAAATTCACACGTTTGAAAAAAAAGGCAAGTGGTATATGAAAGTGGAACGAAAAGGAAGATAACAAAGAATTTGTGGTCAAAACAATAGGAGTCAACATAATAGGAGAAGTCAGTCACAGGAAAGCTAAATGAAAAGAACAAGACAAATGCATGGATAGACTAGTAAAAGCACTAAAAGGAGACTGCTGAAAGTAAATATAAAAAGCCCTCATAGACAGACAGACATATATTTACACACACACACACACACACACACGCACGCACGCACGCACGCACGCACCCACGCACGCACCCACGCACCCCCCCCCCCCCACACACAGATATATGTATATAGGTACGTATGTGTATAAGATGTGTGTGTGTGTGTGTGTGTGTGTGTACATACACACACACACACACACACACACACACACACACACACACACACACACACACACACACACACACACACACACACACACACACACACACACACACACACGAACACACACACGAACACACACACGAACACACACACGAACACACACACGAACACACACACACACACACACACACACACACACACACACACACACACACACACACACACACACACACACACACACACACACACACACACACATACACAGATATATGTATATAGGTGCCTTGGACTTCAGCCCTCGTCTCAACTAATTCTGCATGGTCTTTTCTTCTCCCTCTCTCCTTTTCCTTCTCTTCTTCCGTCCACTTATCCTGATCGTTAACTCATTTTTACCCTTTATGCCACAATACTTTGCCTAAGTGCTGTATGACCTTTGATGTCTAGCATATTTGTTTTGAACCCAATGTCAGCAGGTGGTAAGACTACAATGCCATGCCCACTGTAATAAGAACTTTATCTATTGTCTTTACATATAGATGGCTCTATGAGTGCTTAGTCATCAAGGCGTCAGCTGTTTATCCTTTTCCTTCATTTTTTAAAAGCTTCACTTCTATTATTTTATTGCCGTTGGTGTTATTAATATTTGAATAACAATTTAATACCCATAGTATAGATAAGAATGATATCAATGTTAATATTAATAATATTGGAAAGAAAAACGTATTTTCCCGCAATTCAAGGAATGGGGAAATCAGGATCGGTCACTAGAGACAACACACACACACACGCACACACGCACATACAGACACACACACACACAAACACACACACAAACACACACACACACACACACGCACGCACGCACGCACGCACGCACGCACGCACGCACGCACGCACGCACACACGCACACACGCACACACGCGCACACGCGCACACGCGCACACGCGCACACACGCACACACGCACACACGCACACACGCACACACGCACACACGCACACACGCACACGCACACACGCACACACGCACACACGCCATAATCGCAAGACCATTAAATATATTTGATTATGCATATGTAGAGAAGAAGCATATGCAGAGAAGAAAAAAAAAATCTTATAGTAGAGTATTCTATGTTTATTACTTGTCTTGTATGATCATCGGTACAATAAGCCCAGTAATGAGAAGAAAAACCATTATTTACTCTTGTGTTTATGACGTTTCTTTTAATCAAACATACTGATCGGAATCATTTTATACATGCATCGCAGCTCTCTAGAATATATTCTGC
>NC_061829.1:16091021-16098521 GCF_019202785.1 Penaeus chinensis | reverse complement strand
TGTGCATGAATGAGTGTGAGATTATTATTAATTTTGTTATCGTTATCAATACAATTATTATTATTATCATTAGTATTACTATTATTATCATCAGACTAATAATAATAATAATAATAACTATTATTATTATAATTATTATTATTATCATTATTATTATTTTAATATTATTATTATTATTATTATTATCTTCATCATCACTATTATTATTGCTATTACTATTACTATTATTATAATGATTATTATTACTATAATTATTATTATTATTATTATTATTATTATTATTATTATTATTATTATTATTATCATTATCATTATTATTACTATTATTATTATTATCATTACTATGACTATTATTGGTATTATTACTATAATCATTTTTCTTCATATTTTTATTCGTGTCCTTATTCTCACTCTTATTCTTATTCTTATTACTTCTATTATTATTATTATTATCCATATTATCATTGTTGTTATTATCATTATTATCATTATCATTATCATTATCGTTATCATTTTTAAACTTATTATTGTTTCTATTATTATTACCATTATCATTATCATTATCATTATTATTATTATTATTATGACTATTATTATTATCATCACCATCATTATTTTTTGTTTTTCTTGTTTTATTATTATTATCATTACTATTATTAACATCATTATCAACATTATTTTTATTGTTGTTATCATTATCATCATTATTATTATTATCAAAAATTCAACATTATTAATGTTATCTTTATTATTGTTATTATTATCACTATTATTATTATTATCACCATCACTTTAGTTTCAGTTTTTATACTCTTATTATTATTAAGTACCATTATTGCTATTATTATCATTATTATTATTATCATCATTATTATTTTACTAGTCCTGGTATAACTACTACTTCTACTGCTATTGCTAATACTATTATTACCATTTTTAGATTATCATTATTACTATTATCATCATTATCCCATTATTTCTTTTACAGATTATTACTCTTATTATTGCAATCTTGATCATCATCACATTATCATTATCATTATCATTATCATTATCATTATCATTATCATTATCATTATCATTATCATTATCATTATCATTATCATTATCATTATCATTATCATTATCATTATCATTATCATTATCATTATCATTATCATTATCATTATCATTATCATTATCATTATCATTATCATTATCATTATCATTATCATTATCATTATCATTATCATTATCATTATCATTATCATTATCATTATCATTATCATTATCATTATCATTATCATTATCATTATCATTATCATTATCATTATCATTATCATTATCATTATCATTATCATTATCATTATCATTATCATTATCATTATCATTATCATTATCATTATCATTATCATTATCATTATCATTATCATTATCATTATCATTATCATTATCATTATCATTATCATTATCATTATCATTATCATTATCATTATCATTATCATTATCATTATCATTATCATTATCATTATCATTATCATTATCATTATCATTATCATTATCATTATCATTATCATTATCATTATCATTATCATTATCATTATCATTATCATCATTATTATTATTATCACCATCACTTTAGTTTCAGTTTTTTATACTCTTATTATTATTATTATTATTATTATTATTATTATTATTATTATTATTATTATTATTATTATTATTATTATTATTATTATTATTATCATCATTATTATTATTATCATCATTATTATTATTATTATCATCATTATTATTATTATCATCATTATTATTATTATCATCATTATTATTATTATCACCATCACTTTAGTTTCAGTTTTTATACTCTTATTATTATTAAGTACCATTATTGCTATTATTATCATTATTATTATTATCATTACTATTATTAACATCATTATCAACATTATTTTTATTGTTGTTATCATTATCATCATTATTATTATTATTATTATCATTACTATTATTAACATCATTATCAACATTATTTTTATTGTTGTTATCATTATCATCATTATTATTATTATCACCATCACTTTAGTTTCAGTTTTTTATACTCTTATTATTATTAAGTACCATTATTGCTATTATTATCATTATTATTATTATCACCATCACTTTAGTTTCAGTTTTTTATACTCTTATTATTATTAAGTACCATTATTGCTATTATTATCATTATTATTATTATCACCATCACTTTAGTTTCAGTTTTTTATACTCTTATTATTATTAAGTACCATTATTGCTATTATTATCATTATTATTATTATCATCATTATTATTATTATCATCATTATTATTATTATTATCATTACTATTATTAACATCATTATCAACATTATTTTTATTGTTGTTATCATTATCATCATTATTATTATTATTATTATTATTATTATCATCATTATTATTATTATCATTACTATTATTAACATCATTATCAACATTATTTTTATTGTTGTTATCATTATCATCATTATTATCATTATCATTATTATTATTATTATTACTATTATCATTATTATTATTATTATTATTATTATTATTATTATTATCATTATCACTATCATTATTGCTGTTATTATTAACATGAATATGAATATTAATGTTAATATTAATATTGATATCAATATTAATATTAGATATTAATATTAATATTATTATTATTAGTATTTTTATTATTACTATCATCCTTATTATTATCATAATTGTTATTGTTATTATTGTTATTGTTATTATTATTATTATTATTATTATTATTATTATTATTATTATTATTATTATTATTATCATTATCATTATCATTATCATTACTATTGTAGTTGTAGTTGTTATCACCATTACTATCCTCACTATCACTACTACTATCCTTATTATCATCACCATCATTATTACCAGTTGTTGTTCTTGTTGATTACTTTTATCATTATGGTTATAATTTCTACTATTATCATCAGTATCTTGATTGTCTGTGTGGCTATTATCATTATGATTAATACCAATCTTGCCATTATCTCTAATATCATCATTGCCATTGTACTTTGTACCATCTCTATTTTCCCTCTATAGCATATGTTAAAACAAAGGAAGAATAATGGTTAATGGTTAATGGTTAAAAGCAAAATAAATGTGCTTGACATCTAAGGTCATGTAGCACTATAGTTAATGTAAGTGAAGGGTGGTTGGGTTAGTGATTAGTTGTTAAAGCTGGGTTAAGGAATTGGTGAGTGAATGGGTTAGGGTCGGGTGAGGTAATGTAAAGGGGTTAGATTAAGTGAAGGATATATATGTGTTTGAGGAAGGAAAACAGGTTGTCAAAGCAGAAAGTGTGAGATTCTGTAAGGATAAAAAAAGAAAAGAAAAAAAACCGGATTTCTTATTTTGGCTTTTGGAACGAATCGCTGATCAGTTTCTTCCAATTCCTGGCGGTGATTCTAGGCCCGGACCTATGATCAAGCTTCATGGCGTCTTGTTTATTGCTGTTTTAATATGTACATTTATAAGTTGATATGATGGAAGCGTTTGTATTCTTTTCAGTACATATATCACACTTATTACTGTATGGCAATGGCTAATCTTCACACACTGAAATAAATGTTGTCTTTCGTTATAATAGCAATTGTTACCACGTCTGTTTAATTTGCGTCATGATAAACATCAAGGGATTTCATATTCAGCAATCTAATTTTCATAAAACATTCTCAATTCCACTTTGCATCAAGTTAATTTGTACGATAGTAATTATGAAAATGTTCACATCACTGTTATTTTCATAAAATTACCGCAAACAAAGGTTTACCACCTGGGTATCTCCAATACAGTTAATATAAAGATATTATAAATGTAACATTACTGGGGTGAATAAATTTTCTTTCCCTACGTTGAAAAAATATTTTTATTTCCATATGCGCCTAATTTTACGTATAATGCAAAAGCTATTTTTCTAAAAAAAATAAAAAAAATTCACATGATTCTATATGACTAAAGATTACATTCAAAACTTACGAAATTGCGGATATGTACATTAATACCGCAAGGATTCCATTATGTGTGTGCATAAACAAACAAACAAAATTCCATTTAAACATTTTATTGTCATATTTTTACACTGATTATCTATTCAACGTATCACAGCTCACAAGTTGGAGAAGAGATGATGGCAGCAACGGGTCCCAGGGGCCGGCCAAGCTTGTGGGAGCTTCCTACTTTACATTCTTCCAGCTTGGATTCACACTGACCTGAATAGAAGGAGTCTAAGCTGGATTTATAGTATGGATCCACAAGCACAGTGTGTTTACTTCAACACTGTAGGCGATGTGCGTGGGCAGACAACGGACCTGAAGGTACAAGTTTGTCCATAAGGATGAGATGATGCAACGGAAATACAGTGATGCCACAATGAGGTTAACTGCCCACCACATGACCCTGGTTTACTGTGGCCCAAGACCTGCTGCGGGTGATGTAGGTGAGGCAAAAGCCGGGCGACCGTGACCCGAAAGCCACTGATGACAACCCGGGGACGCTACAGGTGAGTTTAGGTGAGGCATCAGCCAACAAGTTACCTGCTGACAACCGGTGACTCTTTGGAACCATAGCTGGCGATTCCTTGGAATCACAGCTGGCATTCCCAAGAACCACAGCTAGTAACCTCCTGGAACCACAGCTCGTTACTCCCTGGAACCACTGCCGGTGAAGTATATAACATAAAAAGTATCAGTGTTTCTCTTCCACTAAGCAAAGGAAAGGCCCGTTGGAAATGACTCTCGAAGACTCTTCTACGTTCTAGAAGCTTTGGCTTTTCATTAAGAAAACGTACATATAAATATATCCTATTTACATCATTATATACATCCAAATATTTCCTTTATACATGTACACACTCCTCGGACCGAAAAAGGCACTTCCACTAATAGCCATTCACGTTTACTGGTGTGATTCTGAAGCGAAGTATAGAGCACTGTGGCACTGAGGCTTAACCCAACGTCAGACGAAACTAAACACTCAACTCTGGAATGTAGCACACTTAACAGAAATATAACACTTCTTACATATAAAAATCACAAAGGCTTCGACACCACTTTCACAGAGCTACAGAAGTTCCGCGGTGTGTAAAATAAAATGAGACCAATAAATTAGAAAGTACATCGACTAGTTATCAGAGTTGCAGGAAATCGAGTCCGTTTCCGCCATGATGCCCCTTTGCAGCTGAGCGCACTACTTAGTCCCTTAGTTTTCTCGTGCACTCTTTCGGGTTCACTAAAAATGGAAATTGAAGTTTACAAATACTTAAAACAAAACTCCAAACTGTATGGAAATACGCCTTGCACCATCAAGGATAATGCCAACTGGATTTGAGATAGTCGGTAACTATTCAGACTATAGAGTTCCAATAGTCCAGCTGGAAAGCACAAGTGAAGAAGTAGTCTAAAGACACTCGCTAATGACTCAAGCCGGCATTTTCTTACATACTCCATTTATAAGACAAAAGTAATCTCCACTGCAGCACACACGAACATCACTAACACTCGCTGAATTGTTTGGGTCTATAGTGCGGGGCCCGCGACACCACCACGTGGGCGGGCTCCCCGTTCAGGGTCTGGGAGGCTACGAGGCCTCGTCCGCCGGCCTCGTGGATGACTGGCAGGCTCTGTGGCGCCTGGGGGTTCGAGGGCGACGTTAAGCGGCAGACCACCTGCTCCCCGTTCAAGACTGCCACGGTCATCAGGTTGTCGCGCGAAAGATGCTGTTGTGCCTGCTGAAGCTGTTCCAGATCTCGACTCATTTGAGCTGCATTAAAGTCCCGTAATCTCTCCTCACTGAGAGCGAACTGTTGGTCCTGCGGGCTCCGAGGGAAGTGGTGGCCTTGAGCGTGGTGATAAGGAAGCAGGGGTCGGGCATCGCCATAGCTTCTGGAGGACTGTCGGCTCATGTCACTCGGCGTGCCTCGCTTCATGTCTTCGTCGGAGAGGTCTGACACCTGCAAAGTCTCCTGGCCCGTGGGTCCATTTACGACACCAGCAGAGCGTCCTACCCAGCGCTCACGCTCGATCTCTTCGTATACGGGGTCACCTTCCGTTTCAATCTCCATGTAAGTGTGATTCCAAGGAGAGTGCGAGCGAGCCGTGTTGGCGTTGCCCCGGAGCATAGCGGCGACAGCGGGAGGCACGGCGGCGGGCGACAGTTGTGTTGTGTAACTATTGGGCACTGTGATCACTTTATTGCCGCCTTCCATGTTGGGGAACGTCAGGCCTCCATCCAGGCCGCCACTTGCGTTGATGCTGTTGAGTTTCGCGAGGTAAGCGTTCTTGAGGTCGGCGGTGAGGGAGTTCGAGTAGCGGTGGTGGTGGTTGTTCCATCCCGCGCGGGGCGAGTCCTCCTGCTCCGAGCCTCCGTGGCCCGAGTCCCGCGAGAAGGACTTGTAGGAAGCGTCTTCCTCCGCGTGCTTAAGGGTGGCGTGATGAAGGCTGGTGTTGGTGGTGGTGGCTGTGGTGGTGGTGGTGGTGGTGCGCGGGAGGGTGACTGTGTGGTGGCGGGGCAACGACTGATGCAGGGCGCCGAGGGGTAGGTGGCCCGTGACTCCCTGACGAAGAGACCCCCCAGGGCCCATCGTGGACGTGCCCCCTGACAGCAGGGGTCCCACCGGGGGGCGTGTGCTGGCCCCGGGACCCTTCACTCCGCCGAGCTGGCACAGCGTTGGAAGATACTGCAACAGGAAAACAGTGTAAGTGCAAGGTATTTACGGATTCACATAATTAAATATTGTAAAAAGACATTAAAGTGAAGTGCTTCTAGAAGCTTTAATGCAAACATGAAAACTGGAAGTTTGAATCTTATAGTGATCAAAATCATGAAGACAAGCAGAAAACAGAACAATAAAAGCAAAACTTAAATGAATGTGCACGACAACTCAGCTACAGCCACTAATATGTGCAATCAGTGCAAAAGTGCAATTTGAGGCGAAAGCAAGCGACCCACACCAACCCACACCACCGACACCAAGGGGCAAATGGCGGTACAAGCAACACTTTCCAGGTAGAATCTGCGTCACTAGCACCAGCAGGAGAAGGAAAGGAGGAGGAGGAAGCCAGGGCGCCCAGACTGTGAGGGCTCGTGTGTACCTGACGGCGGGGAGGTGGCTGCCGCGGGGGGGCCGGGGGGACGTGGGGCCGCACCTCGGGGGTCTCTGGGGTGGTGGTGGTGATGCTTGTGGGGGGGAGTGGGAGGGGAGGGGCTCAAGGGGGGAGGTCCTCCTTCCACCGGAGTTGAAGGAGGACTTCTCGAGGACGTTGAAGAGCTGGAGGATGAAGTGAGGGAGGGGCAGGTGGTGAGGGCTGTGGTGGTGGTCGGGTCCCGGCACGAGTTACTACCCACTTGGTTGAGGGCGGGCGAGGCGAGGGCGTGATTGAGGGCGTGAGAGATGGCGGGATGGGGGTTGGTGTTGTTGTTATTGGGGCTGTAGGTCTGCTTCTCGGCGGCAAA
>NC_061829.1:16081021-16083521 GCF_019202785.1 Penaeus chinensis | reverse complement strand
CCGTCTTGCACGAGCGCCTCGCCCATCCGGAGGCGCCCCCTGGACACGGCTGCACCGCAATTTCTCCGCTGCGAGTCCAGTTCCAGTAGAGTCCGCGAGCAAATGAGGGAGGACAGTATGGATTTTCATAGTCACCATCCATACGCGGGGGAGGCACGGGCGGCGAATGCGTGCTGCTACCTGGGGTCGTGGAGCTACTAAGGATAACAGTGGAGGTAGAGGTAGAGGTAGATACTGTAGAGGACGACGGCATGACTGGAGCAGCAGGAGAGGTGGCATTTTCCATGGGTGCTGTAGCGGGTGCCTCTGCCTCGGGGCTCTCCGCTGGCTCCTGACCTTGCGGTTCCACATCGGGGGCCTGGGTGGTGGTTGTGGTGCTCGTGGTGGTTGTGGTTGTGGTCGTGGTTGTTGTGGTAGAGGTGGTGGTAGATGGCGGGAGGGTGGTTGTAGTGGTTGTACTGTAGTTAGCATACAGAGTTGGCGGGGTCCGGATCGGCGCTCTCGTGAGCAGGTACCACGGCGGCCGCGGTCTGGAGGTAGTTGTGGTGGTCGCATCTGCAAGTAACACACAGTTTCAAATTATGCTCCAGAACGAAACTATATTCACGGACAGAATAGAAACCTACGAGTCAGATTGTGTGATGTGTTTGTAAATAGATCAGATATATTTAATAGTATCTATGCGCTACTTTTAAATCAAGACTTGAATTATTATCTTATCGGCATCTATCAAATTACATGAGACAAACGAACAAGAGCGAGACGAAGCTCAGATCGCACGAAAGGAAACGGAGGGCACTGCCTTGGGAGGACAGTGCCAGCGCCCCATGCTCGGATGCGACATTAACATGCAAATGGCACCGCGTCTCACAACGCTGGCAAAGTTTACGTCTAGACGAGCCCGTTTTGATGTGGCTCTAATGACGTTATAGTTTGTCTCAACTACTAAATGATTCAACATGAATAACTGATGGAGTGAAACTCGTGCTGCAACAAATTCTGAAGGCGCTTGTTAGCAGTCCATTAGAAACTATTTAGCAGATAGTATTTCGCACTACTGAGAGTATTGAATAGATTATAGGTATTGTGTTAGTAGATACAAACTAAATTATCCAAAAGTTATGAGAAGAGTGTGCTACATCCAGAACTGTAGCAAGTCACTCTCAAATAACATACGAATCTACAGTTGAGCTATCAGTCGTCGGGTTATCGCCGAGGGACTGCACTAAATTATAGAAGAGTATCAAATACTGAGAGAAAGGGCGTGGCGAAGGAGAAGGGAGGGCGTACATTACCTGTATTACAATTGTAATGCGCCTCCAGGTACTTGTGAGTACCCGGGCAACCGTCTCCGAAGCGAGCCGTGTTAGCCTCGATGGTGCAAGACGGCTTTCCTGAGCAGCTTGCGAAGGGAAAATAATTTTGAGCAAAGCAACAATACTCACATTGCAACTCGACTAAGTGGTTAGGTTCTACATATATAAAGAAACCATACAAAGAGAAGGAGGCTGCGCATACGCGTGCTTGCAAAAAAGACACGCACATGCACGCACGCACGCACGCACGCACGCACGCACACACACACACACACAGGTAGGCTCGCTCGCGCGCGGAGCACGAGGTAAGATGGTTCTAAAAGTCGTCTTTGATTAAGGAGGAAAGCTCATGATCCAACCCTGGCAGAAGTGGGATTAAGGACAACGTGGCGTCGATAAGAGAGCGGACCTATTGATTGCAGCGATAAGGTAGTGTGGCCGAAGAACAAGGTGCGAGGTATTAACTTTATGGTACGACTCTGCACGACCGTCTTGCCCGCCTCACCGCCGCGCCGACCTAGCGTGAATAGCTAGAATTAACCTTTACTACGGCCAGTATATAAATCTGTAATGATATAGTCTCGTAAATTGTCCGGGGGGGCGATAGAGGTGGACGAAACGTTCATCTTAAATAGTGAAGTTTTAATAATGGCCCATCACCCCAGCTGGCGTCCAGGAGGCGGGGCAAGGCGGGTAGGGGTGCCAGGTGTACGAGACTTTGTATTCAAGCTTCAGGAAAATAAACTTCGGGCTTATGGATGCTGAGTCCTCCTAAGATACTCTTTGGATGCTCAGATTCTCAACGATGTTTACTGAATGCCGGGCTGCCCCTTGAATATCAATTTCAAAATAATCACATCACGACACGAATGGCTTCTGGAGATAACGAGGGCATCCATCACACAGACAAAGCTGCCCACCCTTGAGGATGCGGCCGGGGAGAGACAGCGCGTAGAACGAAATAAATAAAGAAGTTCAGATACGAAGAGCGAGAGAGAGAGGGGGGGGGGGGGACGGAGTTAAGGTGGGATGGAGAGCAGTAATAGTGTCGGCTCCGCACACCTTTGGCTAGACAATTAACTCCTTGGTCCACATCACGCGCCCCCTCCCTCCCTCCTCCTGCCCCTCATCCCTCTCCTTACTCCTCCTCACGACGTTTTGGCTCCAACAACTCTTTTTTTGCG
>NC_061829.1:16068521-16076021 GCF_019202785.1 Penaeus chinensis | reverse complement strand
GGGAGGAGCGAATGCGTGTACACCCGCGCGAGAAGGACGGAGGGGGAGGGATAGGAAGGGAAGGGAAGGGAAGGGCAGGGAAGGGAAGGGAAGGGACGGGAAGGGAAGGGAAGGGAAGGGAAGGGAAGGGAAGGGAAGGGAAGGGAAGGGAAGGGAAGGGAAGGGAAGGGCAGGGAAGGGAAGGGCAGGGAAGGGATGGGGAGGGAAGGGAAGGGAAGGGAAGGGAAGGTAAGGTAAGGTAAGGGAAGGGAAGGGAAGGGAAGGGAAGGAAAGGGAAGGAGAGGAGAGGGAAGGAGAGGAGAGGAGAGGATAGGAGAGGAGAGGGAAGGGGAGGAGAGGAGAGGAGAGCACAGGAGAGGAGAGGGGAAGGGATGGAAGGAGAGGGTAGGGGAGAGGGGAGAGAAGAGAAGAGAAGAGAAGAGAAGAGAAGAGAAGAGAAGAGAAGAGAAGAGAAGGGAAGGGAAGGGAAGGGAGGGGAAGGGAAGGGGAAGGACAGGAAAGGGAGGAGAGAGATGAGATAAGAATAGAGAAGAGAAGGGGAAGAAAATCAAATAAAAGGAAGTAATATGAAGGAATAGGAAAGGAAGGGAACATAAAGGAAGAAAAGAAATGAAAAAGGAAATAATAAGAAAAAAATTAGGAGAGAAGAGACATGACGAGATGAGAAGAGGAAAGGAAAGGAAAGAGAAGAGACAAGACACGAGAACATAAGCGAAAAGAGCAGAGAGAACGAGAGAACGAGGGCCTTCAAACCCGGAATCGCAGCATAACCAGAGAGCCGAACTGCCGAGCAATCCCGCTGGGCCATTAGCTCAATTAGCTCCACGGCCGCCTTGGTCAGCTTGATGGCTTCCAGATAACCTCAGATTGCCTTGGATCAAAGCAGGGAGGCCTCACATACACAGGCCTCAAAGCCAACTAGTGTCAACATTGCAACACCAGCCCCCAATACCACATTGATGCGGGCGACTCTATTTCCAGGTCTGTGTATTGGAAATCAAATAGGTTCCTAGTGTGGACTGGGACGGCGAGGACCCGTCTAATGGATTAAATTCTTTATCGCGAGGAAATGTAACGCGAGTTTGCTTATTTTTCTCCCCCCCCCTCTCTCTCCACCTTTTAGGCTATTCTTGAAGCTTCCGCATTTCCTATGCTTAGGATATGATGAAAAATAAGAATTATGAGTGATTCTGATGTTATAAGCAATCCTTTTCTTACACACACACACAAACACAAACACACACACATACACACACACACACACACACACACACACACACACACATATATATATATTGTGCCCGATGCAGTTATATCCTAATCCATATCCCCGTAAAGATTCCCGCGTTCTATGTTGCAGTGCCA
Organism: Penaeus chinensis; assembly: GCF_019202785.1. NCBI lineage: Eukaryota > Metazoa > Arthropoda > Malacostraca > Decapoda > Penaeidae > Penaeus > Penaeus chinensis. The sequence goes on along the minus strand of NC_061829.1, from coordinate 16,074,656 downwards.
CAAACGACCTGTTTTCGCTGCAACAATGGCTCTCCTGATGGTACATTCTGGGTGTCAAAGGCGTGCGGAGGATGAGATTTGACCCGGTCGTTAATACCCCTCCCCTTTCCCCCTTTTCCCCTTCCTGCCCCTCCTCCACGACCAACAAAAATTCCGCAAATTGTCAGAATTGTTACAGGAAAATTCCCTTGACCCTTCCCCCCCCCCCCTTTCTATTTACTGCCTCCGCCCCGCCCACGCCCGCATCCTGCCTTCATCCGGACTGCTTAAAGGTGCGAACTCTTAGAGCAGCGCCGTTTCCATCCCATAAGCATAAGCATCTTTGGAGAAACACAGTATATATGTATTGTGTGTGTGTGTGTGTGTGTGTGTGTGTGTGTGTGTGTGTGTGTGTGTGTGTGTGTGTGTGTGTGTGTGTGTGTGTGTGTGCGTGTGTGTGTGTGTGGGCGCTTTAAGCTGCTTGCATACACAACAAGAACAGAAACATGAGCAGAATAACCCAGCGAAGTAAGTGTGACACGGGGGAGGGGGCAGAGAGAGGGGGGCGCTCGGTGTCGCGGGGGGAACCGCGCCCGCCATCCTCCAGGATCCTTCAACCGGGGATTTATGGCATTCCGTGGCCTGGGCGCGGATACTCACACAATACTGAATGTTTTATTTCCCACGGGACGCCGCCGGGATGCGATTTGCCTCCACTTGCTCCTCGCCGGCACGCGCGCCGCATCAAAGGGCGGGCGGCGTTATTGAATCCAGGTGCGGAAGGATGCTTTCTTTAATAAGGACTTCGCTCAACATATCAACAGCCCTCGGGACCCAAAAGCTCGTTGGAGGCTTATCACTTAGACGCGAGTACTATCATTAAGATAAATAGGAGAGAATAACAATAGTGAAATATGATAGAAAAACCTTTTAGATGTATCTGGAAAGTAATTTTCTTTGGCATGTCGGGATTATTGTATCTGGCGGGTTGTAATAACTCACCGCAGTGGCTTACTGGCCGAGCCCCACGCCTGACACCTACAATTTATGGCTAGCGTGGTGTGCGCCTACCTGGGCCCTCCTCTCGCCCCCACCCACACATACATAGATTGACTCTATCATGGGCCCAACTTCCTATTATGATAAGCCTCAGCACAGGGAGCAGAAAGGCAGAGGCGGGCGAATGCCGGATGGGCCAAGAGAGATTAGAAAGACGCTGTTGAAATGTTTTTTCTGGGTTTTTTTCGAAGACTTTCAAAACATTTAGTCCGGTCCTTCCTTGCTGGAAGTTTTGAAGAGCTGAACAATATAAACGTTTTAGCAGCTTAGTCCAGACACCTGACATGGCAACAAGGAGAGCACAGGAAAGCTGGGAAAGAGCCAATAGATGTAGGGAAACCAAAACAAGCGAGTCTAAGCTTATGAAGGGGAAAGATGCACGCCCAGGACGAGCGCAACTGCAAGTGCCTTCGGAAGTTAAAGTGTGGGCGGAGTATGGGCGCACGAGAGCATGGGCGTGGAGAGACAGGAACCGACAGAGGTCTGGGCGAGCGGAGAACGAGGGAAGAACAGTGTAGTGACGGACGCGGACAGGGAGGCGCCGGGAGAACGCACAATAATTTATTGTTGTTTTGGGCAATAATATATGTTAGGATCCAGAGCTTTACATACAACTGGGCTATTGTTATGCTAATGTTCTGCTCACTGCCCACTGAACCCGCGACGATAATGTATTTCTTACGCTAAATCTAGGGAGCTCTATTTTCTTGTTTTTTTTGTTGGAAAATGGATGTATTTAGCTCTTTGTGCAGAAGCATCAGCGATGGAAAATCTTAATAAAGAAAGCTAAACAAAAGGGAAACGGGGCAGGGGGAGATAACACACTGAGGGAAAGGAAGGCAGGAAGGAAAATGGAAATTAATTAAGAAGAAAGGGAAGAAGGAAGGCTAGGGAATATGGGTAAGGAGAAGGAATAAAGACTCGACAAATGAGCTGTAATCACAGGCGAAGAAGGGGCAAACAGAAGCGGGAAAAGGGAAGGATGAAGGGAGGGTGAGGGAGAGGAAAAGGGAAGAAACGCAAAAGGGGGAGGTGAGGAGATGGAGAGAGAAAGGGAGCGAGAGGGAAGGACGAATCAAGGTAGAAAGGGAGTAAGGGAAAGAGAGGGAAGGACGGAGGGATGAAGAAGCAAAGAAGAAGGTAGAGACATGGAGGGAGGGAGGACGAGAGAAGGAGTAACGAAGAGAGGGCGAGAAGAATCCTAGGATGAAGAATGCCTCACAATCCTACACGGTTCCTCGTCATCCTCTCCCGCACTCACTTATGCAAAAATGGGATATGTACTCTGTGAATAATTCAAACAATACAGCGTGTAATTACAGTGGGACTGGTGAGTGCTTGCGGGCGTATACATCCAACACTGCCCGCCCATCTCTCCCCGCCGTCCACAAAACCGAGCTAGCGGGCAAGTTCATAAGTTAGTTGTATATTGTGAAGCAGTGAGCTCAACGTGCTGAGTTACCTGCGCCTCACCTAGCTCTCAACACTGCCAACTCAGGGATCATTTGTATTTGTTAAATGATATCACCTTGGATAAATGATGACAGTTGATTTGCATATTTTTCAGAAGATGCTCACGAGTCTAAGCTGATGACCGGGCACGTCTGGAAATGCTAATATGCCACACTAAGCAGTAAACATCTGGTGGAAGACCCACTGGGCTAGACCACACCTAGGGAACCTGTCCGTTCTGCCGACAATGGAGGTGGTCTGGAGATAGAGGGGATTTAAGAAGCAAGGCAAAGATTAAGACATGTCGAAGGGGATAATGCATGTAGCTATACATTATGCCCAAGATTTACGTCATACTTCTGGCTAAAACTCTACGAAGGTTTGTTTAAGTTATAGCAACCTGCTTCCATACAAGCGTTCATTCCTCTTTGCTAGACACAACCTACAGTGCCACTCAATCAATTTTTCCTTCTCTTTTATCTCTCGTGTGGCATTACATTTGCAGGTCCGAGGCACAGGCCCAGGAGATGTGGGGTTGTCATACTCAGTCGCATATCTGAAGGATAACGTACAGTTGATACCTACGCATAGTATGGTGGATGGCAGCTTGTCTTACCCTAACACACCGCAAATATTTCTGTGCGGCTTTCCAATTCGTACCTTGGCATGAGTGACCGACGGGATACTGCTATGCAATCTAACTGGTTTGAATGGTTACAGTACGATACGAGGATGAGAGTAGGGCAAAGGGGAAAGGAAGGGCCCGGACACCCGTAGCTGCCACACTCACTTTTGTTCGATACGCGTGGCAGAGTGACATGCAACCTTCACCTGTAATTTGCATGGGGGTGTCTTATGGGTGCTTCGGTTCCTGTGCGCAGCAACGCCTTTATCCAGCCAAGAAGGAAACCCGTTCGGTCAATTAACGTCGATCACAGCAAAAACGCTCGAATGAAACAGACAGGGGAATGTAGTTCCAGACACATAACGCTGAGGGTGGATACGCTGCACCAGGGACGGACACACGGGGGGTCAGGGCTCAATGGCCCGCCTTCCTGCACGCGGAGAGTTCAGACCACATGGCGCACTGAACCGCTGACTGACCTTCTAACCCGTAGACGTTCATGCAGGGGCGGCTTGCTCGCTGGCTTCCGTCCCTGACACCGGGAGGCACAAGACACTCACTTTGTTACCGGGACAAAATAGAGCACGAGTATTGTTAGGATCAATACGGCAATAAAAGGAGGATTTCTTTCTACGTGACACACAAGTGACGAGGAAGTCTGCTTCCTATAATCAGCCATTCGAGCGGCGTGCGGGGGGAAGCCTACCTCGGGAGTGGGTGGCGAGTCATGGCGCCTACCTGGTGATGGATGAAAGAAATCTTCCTACAAGGAAGGAGTAATGATAAAATATGGCCTGAGAATCCCATACCCGTCTTGCGCTAGCTGTGCTCTCGCGCGTAGTTTCTGATAAACCCGACTTGGTAATGCTGTATGAGAGGTTACATCCCAGCTTATTGCCCTTTTGCGTTGTTTCAGTTAGAAACTACTTTTAATGCTACTTTTCGTAAATGTTCATGCTCTGATAATAAAAGGCTACAACGCCGGTTCATTATTAATCGCTGAAGTTATTCGCCGAGGCGATTAGATACGTGACCGGAAGCAAAATCTGATAACCTGCCAGGCCAGGAATGCTAACAACACGAAGCAGGGGGGGGGGGGGGGGGGGACAAGCGGTACCCAGGTGAACATTCCCCGGCACTTTCCTCGCCACATAATGTTCCTCTTCCCTCTGTTCCTTCCTCCTGCCGATTTCTTCGTGCATGGTCGCGGTTTGGTCGGCCACCCCCGGCAGGGCCCGCTGCGGCGCCGTGGCGAGAGGGAACAAGGCAGGCTTTTATAAGCGTGACACTGTGGCAGTGATTCACGGCCTGGTGACCCGTGACGGTCTGGCACCACTAAAAGACGTAACTGTAGATCCCACGCCCGCGGGGAGACAATGAGCTTCGTGAGACAAAAGGAGTAAAAACTAAAATGGCGAGAGAAAAAGCGCGCAGAGTCAAAAGGGGCGCTGGGGAGCATTCCGAATCTCAATCCTTTAGCGAACATGTCCATGAGACGGGGAACTGAACGTCGCTGTACCTGTGCGGCGGTTCAGCAATGTCCCTCTGTCTGTCTTCGGCTATTTAAACATGCACAACGACTTAACCTGCCGAGGAGTCGTTGCGCCGGGCAGCCCGGTCGTATTGTGGGACGAAAATTAGCTGCATTTTTTCAAGGCATTACGAGCTCACGGCGCGGTACCCAGAGCCCGCTCGTCAAGATGGTTCCTCGGGCGGCCACCCTGCTTGCTGCTCCGTGGTGAAGGGAAATTATTTAACAATTGTTGTGGTTGTACGGCTCACCTCCGGCCTCCGGTGACCTACCAGGAAACTGTGTGAAAATATGTGACGAGCGCGCCATTATATCGGTACATGTCGACCCGCCTGCATTGTCAACCTGCTCAGAGATCACAGGGTCACGCAGGCAAACACTGCTGACATGACCTCCACATGTCATTAACGGGATACATGACGCCAAATATTTATTTCAGTGATTTGCCATTTCCTTTAAACAGAGAAAGAAAGGATTCCGCTAGTGTAGAGGCGTAGGATGGGGCAAAGCCGTGCAAAGTACGAGGCTGCTGCAATAGTAAACAACGACACACGTCTTAACGGTTCCGGGCGCGACACCAGCAGGATGTTCCCTGTGGGCGACCACAGCTGGAAAAGCCTGTGCAATGTCCGCTGCTTCGGTATTTTACAAGACAGCATTATCGACACAAAAGCATGAAGCAATGGTAGTCTACATCATTATTTACGGTCTGGTAAAGTGGGAAAACAAACGAAGACTATTCGCTTTATCAGCTTTCTGTTATATCGCTCTGAATAATACTGCTACAAACTAAATTCTGTGGCGTTCGAGGCTCTTTGTTGATGCGGTGTTGGCAGTAGTGAGGAACAGTCGGAGGAGTGACCTGGGCGGCGACAGACTGCGCCCTGAAGGAGCCAAGCTGTCGCGTCTCACCTGCTCGGGAGGGGTGGGGAGGGGTGGGGAGTGGCCACGAGTGTGTGTGTGGGGGGGGGGGGGTAGAGTGAGGGCTCGAGGGGGAGCAGAACTCCGCTAATACACAGGCGGTTTGGTTGCAATTCCATTAGCAGTCGAGACCAAATTCGCAGCAACTACTTTGTCAAAATTTTCTGTCGTCCTCGTCAGTATTGAGGGCCTTCACCATAACCCTCGCCCTGTCCCTGAAGGGCACTGAGATAACACAGCGCAATTTCTCCCTCAGGGTATGTGGCGTTCGAAAGCCCTCCATCTCAACTTCACTCAACTTAATTACAGACTTCATTGACAATTTACATCTAATTGTCTCTTAAGTAAAACCAATTATCCATCCGAAGGGAAACTAAACGGTTAGCTTGGAAATTTATGGATGAAATTATGTGCGCATTTTCAGAAAGCTGAAGACGTAAACACACACGCCATATTTTTTTTCTTTCTTTTTTTCTTTTCTTTTTTAGAAAAAAAAACATTATTCTGAGAAAACCAAACACATTACTGTAGCAGAATAATTCAAAACAGACCTGTATCCGTCAGGTCA
>NC_061829.1:16063521-16066021 GCF_019202785.1 Penaeus chinensis | reverse complement strand
ATCATCGTGGCGCCCACCGGCCAGCCTATCACAGCTCGTTACGGGCTTAATCAGAGGTTCTGATTTGTCATATGGCGAACGGGTCAGCTCGGGATTTAAGCGCAAGAGCAAGTTAATAGAGTCTTCATTAGTTTACCTTGGCAGACAAAAGAAAAATTCTCATAAATAATCCATATTAATCACTTGGCTAGCCAGACACATCGCGGAGAAACGGCCACATTTCAATGCAGCGCGACTTTTTCGAGCGAGATAAAACGTGTTGTGTCACTTTGACAAACTCCAAACCCGGTGTGTGACGAACAAGCTCTATTTTCCACTGCTAAACAAGGAACAGATGAGATAAACTACCTTAAAGGCGACGCGAGCCTCGATTAACGCGCATTCTCAACCATCGGGCCGTGGAGCTGGACACGGTGCTGCCTCGCGGAGGAGTGTCCACGCGGCCGCGCGGTCACCACACCTGTCATGGGTCATCCTATAGTATTTTTCACTGACAATTAGGACAAAATTAAAGGGAAGAGGAGCCTTAATTGCTGACGGCCGCATGGTAGGAGGCGCTGGACTCCTGGGGCGGCCCGAGCGACGTGAATTCTCGGGAGGTCTTCGTGGCAATAGAATGGAACCGTGTAATTATTCAAAGGCGAAGGAAGAAAGAAAGATAAAAGGAAATGAAATGACCGTGAACGTGATAATTAATCGAGTAAATCATAAGCGTTCAGTGCCTGTTGCAAGCCAATGGGGGCTCGCACTCGGGACGAAGATGCTGGACGGGTGGGCCTGCACAAGACATTCAAAATTTATTTCACATTTGCCTACACGTTCGCCGCCATCTAACCCTGCGTCTCAACACCCTAGATTTCCAGCCCGAGCTCCCAGCCGAAACCCAAGCCGGCTCTCGAGGCCCCGCTGACGCAGGCGCCCCCAAGACCACGTCAAAAGTTCCTGCAGAACCTCTGGGGCTGCTGAGAGCCAAGGCCAAAAATCCCATTCCTACTCGAGTTCCCAGAATATCGCCGTGATTCTCGGCTATCGTGAAAGCCTTCCCTATTCAACGCTGGAATTTTCCTAATGGAATTCCTGGGAGTCGGATAAAGCGCGCCCCGCCCTAATGAAGGTCGGGTGTCAATTAAGTATCCGAATCTTTTTTATTACATCACCCGCCCATCGGCTAAAGGGGCACAATGCCGCAATAGCAGTCCGCTTCTCGCCAGAAAAAAGAAATTTAGATCGGCGAAAGAAAAACAATTTACATGTCGTCTACCCTTAGAATCTGTTAATTCATCAGCAAACACCTTACCCGCAACAGTTCTCTTCATTAAGACAAATTAAGCGGGATCCGTGGCGTCACAGGGCGTCTCAAACCCTCCTCATTAACCCGGGGTAAAAGGCTGGGACGCCATTGGAGCACTTTTCTATTTTTGCGTAAGCTTGGCGTCTTTTATCCCTCCCGCTTTGATACCACAATGAAACTTTAAAACCACTTCTCTATTTTTGGTAACAACCTTAGCAAATAAAAGACTGACGAGATGAGGCTGGCACTACGTGGAGAGGCGGGAGGAGGGAGGGAGGAAAGGCGAGGTGGAGATGAGGAAGAGGATGAGGAGCGAAAGGAGGCTGGAGAGAATGGGGATTAATTAGATGAAATGGAGGACCGGCGGAGGGAAAGGAGGAAGGGGGCGGAGAAGAGGGAGACGAGGGAGACTGAAAGGAAGAGGACGAGAGGAAGAGAGAGGGAGGAACAAAACAGGTGTCATACGGGTGAAGAAGGAACACGGGGAAGGAACAAAGGAATTAAGTAAGAAGAAATGAAAGGAAAAAAAAACATCCGTACATCACACGTATATATTCTCCAAAAACGATCAGCATCAGATAAACCCAAATATAAATGAAATAAAGCCAAGCCAAACGACAAGAAAGGCACAGATGTAGCGGCGCGCCAGATGTCCCGACGATAAAAAAAAAAAAAAAAAAATCCCAACGCGAAAGAAAAGCTAAAAAAGGACGAAGCATCGACAAAAAACGCATTAGCATGGCGGCGCGTAAATGTAACATTGCTTTAGAAATCAGTACCTAATTGAGACACGCCCTTGAGGATGACGCTGTCTGCCCTCCTCTCTCCGGCTATTAGTGACGCCTTTCTTTGCAGCGCACAATTAGCTAGCAGATGCGTTGTCGCGCTTGAGAAGCTGCGCTGTTGTTCCTCTCTTGTCGCTGCACAAAGGCGGGATGCTGTTCTGCCACGTTCCCACGGAGGTGCTTCCGCCGTGTGCAGTGGCGCGCGCTTGCGTTTGCTTGCGTTATCGCCCAGGCAATATTACAGAGCGAGATCACGAAGCTTGAAATGCTCTTAAATCCCTTTAAAAGACCTGCTGCACGGCGCTACCTCGGCATTGCTTCGTGAACATACTCAATAAAACACCAATTACAGGAAAACTATTAGAAATATTAGTTGGTGAAAAAAACGAAATAAATACGAAAACTACGTAGACAGGAACACAGG
>NC_061829.1:16043521-16058521 GCF_019202785.1 Penaeus chinensis | reverse complement strand
CCAGCCGCAGGAACAATGACATCGCCATAACCTCCATTACGGCATGTCGCGATAACCCTCCCCCGCCTACCCCACCCACCCCGCCCACTCACCCTTGCCATGTGTGACGGAGCCGCTCCCACTCCCCCCGCCTGTAGAAAAGCCTTCCTCTCCGTCCCATTTTAAAAGCCATTATATGTAATTTTCCCCAGCGACAAAAAGGCCAAAGTAAAAGTCACAAAATTAACATACGCAGTTTCAGCACTTCATGCTTAATCTATTTTCCGCGGGACTGACCTGCTAATTAGCCGGAACCGGAGAGCGAAGGAAAGTTCGGGCGTGAGGTGAATAGCGGGGAATGAAAGGTCGAGGCGGCAACTCCGGACAATTTAGAATAAGAAGCCGATTATTTGAGAAGACTTTCCTCGCAGTGAGTCCTCGCCCACGAAATTAGAAAAATAAAGTCTCAATTTAAAAAAATAAAGGGTCTCTATATATTAAAACGAAGTAACGTGTAATACTCTGAGCGAGCGGCGTAAGCCTACGACAGTAAATGTAAACAGACGCGCGAGAAACAAGGAAACCTTAGCAACGGCACGACAGAACTGCCGGCTGGGGACGCAGGTAACGAGCCGACGCACTCAAGGGACATGGCTTTCATTCCTCCGTCGTGAGGGTACTGTGCAAGGCTGCTGGTCCCGGTAAATAAATTATCTAAAGGGCAAGCGAGTCTCCGGCTTCATCTCCCTCCCCCTTTCACGTTGGCGACGAACAAAAAGAAATAGAAAAAAAAAGGAACGATCAGAAAACCAATCTCAAAATATTGAATGTCGAAAATTAATCAATGTGTGGTATTAAAACTCTAGAGTGTCATGAAGGGGAGACGAGGGACGAGGCAGGAAGAAGCCCGATTCAGCTGCGGTTCACAAGCGGATATATCGGGTTCACGAGTTCACTCCAACTGCACCCGCTTCACACTACTGTCTAATTTCATATCTGGGCTTGCTTTGTTAACGCTCTCCACAGAATATGAAGTTTTCATTATTTGAAAAACAAAAAAACAAAAAACGACGTTATAACGCAAAGGAAGAGCCTATCGTTAATCACTCCTGACCAATCCATCTCAATTTTCAATCGATTTTTATATCACGTCGAGTCGAGGCGAGTTACCTGACCACACCCGCATAACTGATTGTCGTCACTCGATGCTTGAAGCCGTCTCAAACCTCAGCTGCGCGGCACCTGGGTCCTCTCGTGGGGTTTCTCTTGTCACATGCGGGTCCACCGGAGCTCCGCCAGGCAGACCGAGGGACACCGAGTCTTAGATTAATAATAAAAAACCCATTCTATATGAAATAACGCGAATTCTATTCCCCTTATATTTTTGGATTGAACGTCTGAGGTCTGAGGACTTTAAGTGAGGAGAGGCCTGACTAGGGGGGGGAGGGGGGGTCAACTAATTCGTTTTCATGTTTACTTTTGCTATATAATCGGCTGGATCCATCGTTCGGGAAGGGGAGGCAATCTCTTTAACCATTGTTTGTTCTTGCGCCGTCTCTCTCTCTCTCTCTCTCTCTCTCTCTCTCTCTCTCTCTCTCTCTCTCTCTCTCTCTCTCTCTCTCTCTCTCTCTCTCTCTCTCTCTCTCTCTCTCTCGACTGGCGTTCATCGCATCTGCGCTAATCCTCAACTGTACTGGAATCTCATGGGCTCGGAGGTTCAGTTCACAGAGGCTGCCCGAAAAGCCTAACTGCCGGGGCTGCCTGCACTCACCTGACGCCAATACGACATGACACTCACCTGTGAATGCTCTCGCGGCAGACAGGTGAGGCCTTTCGTGCGGCAGGTGCGCTCCTCGGCCGGGGCTAAGGGACGGAAATTGGGATCGCAATTCATATTTGATTTACATTCATTAGTTCGAGCAAGTCTTTGATCGTAGTATTAGTGAGGCATGAATATAATTTTCAGTGTGAGCGGGCTATCAATATTCATGCCGGCCGCCGATAGTAAATCACTGCCCATGTGTAATGCATATAAATCTCCATAATCCGACCCATGCGGGGTTACACATAACTACGTGCTAGCTTTACAAACAAACACGCATGTATACAAGCTGACGGTGTTTTGTGCTGATGTTTACACGGACACCGCGCTATCGGTCTTCATCCTGACCAAGCCATGTCAGTGATGGCTGACACGCCACAACACGGCCCTTTCACTCCCCCTCCCCCTCCTCCCTCACCATCTACTCCAGTGACAGACCGAGCCTCAGGTTCAAGGTGACAATTTCACACCGGCTTCACGTTTCCCTCGCCAGACCGTAGGATGCTCGGCTCCATTTCTGGGAGATATACTAATACAAGCCGCTCCTTCTCACCGGTTCCCCGGGAGAATTCTGATCTGTCGATTATTTTCGCTATTCTGACTCCGAATACGCGCCGAGACTTTCAATACCAAGGAGCGTATTCGGACGCGTACCGGGTTTTGCGATTTTGTTCAAGAAAGGAGCGCTGGTTTGGAATTTCGTTTCTGATGTTATATAATGGACTGCTTGCGTTCTGAAATGAAAAAGCGAAGATCGGGCGAGAAGCGAACATCAATTAGAAGAAGATAATGATTTGAAAGGAGCAAAAATATCACAACAATGGTGGATAATCAATCACTTCCTCGAACGCGCGGAGGAAACTTGATCTTCGAGGAACTTTCGCCTTGAGCCGCTTGGGGGAGAAGGGAGAAGGGAGAAGGGAGGGGAGAAGAGAAGAGGGGAGATGAGAAAGCAAGGACGAAGGAGAAGGATAAAGGAGGAGGAAAAGGAGAATGGAGGAGGAGTAAGAGGGAGGAGGAGGAAAGGGAGGAGGAGGAGGAGAAGGAGGAGGAGGAGGAAGAGGAGGAGGGGAAGAGCAGGAGAAGGAGCAGAAGGACGAGGAAGAGGAAGAGGAGGAGGAGAAGGGAGGGGGAAGAAGGGAGAGGAGGGTCCAGCGGGCGAGAGGGGAAAGAGGATCAAGGGGAGACGGGGGGGGGGGGGGGGGAGAGGGGAGCTTACAGAGGAGGAACAGCAGCATCTGTGATAGCGGAGTGGAATGGACTAAGGGGGGGGGGGGGGGAGAACAGAGGGGAAAGGACTACGGGACTCTCGCATCCCCCAATGAGGAGTAAGCGGGAACGGCGAGTCGCTGTTTTACCGACGGGCAGAGAGGGGAAGCTGAGACTGCGCGTGTGCGTGGACAATTTAGCTCTCTTGTTACATGCAGTAAGATACAATTTCAACTTCCGCCTGTCCTGTCGGTACTCTCTCACGGTGCGTCCTACGTGAAAAAAAAAAAAAATAAAATAAAGAAAAGAAAGAAAGAAAAAAACACAATCAGTGATGCTAGCTTTAAAACTTCTGTAGTCTTATTTACCAAGCATTTCTATCTTTCTTTTTCAACAACACAGAGAAACTAGCAAAACGAGCTCCCTACATTGCAAGTTCTATCTTAAAAAAAAAAAAAATCATACCATTCATAAAGTGGGTGAAAAGAGAGAGAGAAAAAACATTAGTGACCACCCACAATAGGTGAAAGGGAAGTGATATCGGACCGGCTCAAGTTTGTAACCCAACCCTAAAATATAGGGGTTCATGCGGGCGTCTTTGTTCTGCATGACGCACGTGGACAGGCAGCGCCGCCAGGGCCACCATAAACATCTGGAGGTAAAAAAAAATTAGCGAAATCAGCGTTTTTTTCTCGCAAGTTTGATATATATGAAAAAAAGATGAATGTCACAATTCTAATGAAGTCAGCTCGCTCGCTGCTCTTTATCTTCTCTCAGTTATTAAAAAGTTCCCGCAACCATTAATAATCGGTCGATGACATATTACATACCTATGACACAATACCACATTCTTCCCCGACTGCACAATAATACGTAGAGTGATGACACATAATACAATTAGACCCAATAGTATCATGGCTGGGATCTGACGCAAATAATTCCGGCTTGGACTCTTGATGTTACACAAAAGGAAAATTCGCACAATGTAATGGCTCCCTTGTGCATTATCTCCGTTATAACTAATACACAACAAGTGAGCTACCAGCCATTACCCTTGTCTGGGACAAATACCCCCCTTCCTCCTCTTCTCTTCCCCGTCCCCTCCCCCCCCCTTCCCTTCCCCCAATGACCCTGGTCTAGAAAATACGATTCCATCCTCTTCTTCCCTTGAGATTCTCGGCTGGAAAATACCTTTGTCCAGGCGACCCGAGCAATTATATTCGCTCCTCCAGGCTGCTTCCCGGGCCGGGCCTAACAAAACCTGTGACCCAGAGATCAGCGGCCACAAGAATGCCTCTTTATTCACCCTTCTTCGCTGTTGCCGGAGATGTCATCGAATGTAAGAAAAGAATACACAGCCCGCAGGTGCTTTTCAGCGCTCAATCTCTCTCTGTCTCTCCCTCTTTCTCTCTGACACTTTCTCTCTCTCTCTCTCTCTCTCTCTCTCTCTCTCTCTCTCTCTCTCTCTCTCTCTCTCTCTCTCTCTCTCTCTCTCTCTCTCTCTCTCTCTCCCCCTCCCTCCCTCCCTCCCTCCCTCCCTCCCTCCCTCCCTCCCTCCCTCCCTCCCTCCCTCCCTCCCTCCCTCCCTCCCTCCCTCCCTCTCTCCCTCCTTCCTCTCCCACCTTCTCCCTCTCTCATTCTTCAACGACCAGATACTATCAGCCATCTTCCTTTTTCCTCTACACTCGCACATATTTTCGAGGATACCCTACCTGAATCCACCATATACAGCCCTCGATATCCAATAGTCAGAAATAAATGTCTGTGAGAACACAAGGAGAAAAGTTTTGCCATTACAGTGTCCATATATCGCCGTCCTGTAACCCGCGGAACACCCGTAATTTATGGCCTTCGCACCTGTCACTGTCTCGTTGGTCCTTCCTCGCTCTTTCGTCCACTCACTGGCCTCGTCTTCTGTCCTAAACCATGGTGCCCAAACCCGCTCTACTGAAGGCCTCCCCCTCTCCACCTCTCCTGAAACTCCTCCCCTCCTTCCCAACCTCCTTAACCCCCCCCCCCTCTTCTGAAGCCTCCCCCCCTTACTACACCCTTCCTCCGTTCCCCCGCCCCCTTGAAGCTCCGGCGAAAGCACGTTCTTCCCGTCCTCGTCACACGAAATAACAATAACAAGTGGCATAACAGGTTCATCAGTGTTGTGAGTGATAACAGAACGAGTGGCGAGCGAACAGCAAAGGCCGTGAGGTCAGGTAAGCGTCCGAGAGAGAATAACAAAAACAGAACGAACAACGCTACGCTCGGTCTGTCTGTCTGTCCCTTTCGTTCGCAGGCTATCCCTTGTCTCTTTTTCTGTTTTTCCTCATTTTCTCCTTGTTCTGTCACTATCTCAATCTCGGTCTCTGCCCCCCCCCCCCGCTCTCTCTCTCTCTCTCTCTCTCTCTCTCTCTCTCTCTCTCTCTCTCTCTCTCTCTCTCTCTCTCTCTCTCTCTCTCTCTCTCTCTCTCTCTCTCTCCCTCTCTCTCTCTCTTTTCCTTTCCTCCCTCCCTTCCTCACCACGAAAGCACTGGTGATAATCGCGACCAATTAATCATTAGTCTCATACGGGTAACAACGGTAATAGCCCGTTACAGGGAGGAGTAAAATAAAAAAGAAAGAAAAAAATCTTGCAGCGTCACGAAAAATGGATGACCTTACTGGAGGAGAGTTGTTTCGCCTTACTACCGGGATATTACCAATTACGCGGGCGAAAAGTTGCCCTTTTTACCTCGCGTTTTAATAAGCAGGTGCAGCAAATGTGTCAAATCCATTACTGGTGTTTTACTCGCTCGGGGGAAAAGGGAGAAACGACCGACGACTTGCACACTCGCCTCGTCACGGAAGATAACACGACATTTTGTGACGCTGGGCTTTGATGAGAGAACTGAAGCCTTTGTGTTCCTGACATAAACATTCAATTTTAAATATACAGCGCCAGAGTCACTGTGGAGCATAAATCCATGAGGGATGAATACGTTACCTTCAAGAAGGGGTTCCAGCTGTGTATTTTGCCTCGCGGACGTACCTGCAAAGAGAGAATGATTATTAATAAAATAATTTCGAGTAGAATGTAGGAAGTACCTTCTAATTGAAATGAACATTGTCATTATACATAAAACTGCAATGTCTTTCTAAAAATATAATAACACAAACAAGACCAACAATAACAATAAAAACACCCAATAAAAAAGGCCTGGGGCCCGTTTTCGTTGTCTCGCCATACATTATGGATGGCCCTCTCCAATTTTCCATAAACCTATTTCGCATGACCCAACGAAAACACGAGAGGGGCCCGTCTGCCCTGTGGATCCCTCTGTATGTAAACAGCAGCGCACTTGGTAGGCGCCGAGGCTATCTCCCAATAGGATTACTTATGATATTTACGTGTCTGCTCGAAATCCTCTTGCGATAATCTCCCACGCACAACGCAAGTGGCCGAGGTTCGGGAGAAGGATCTACTGGGGAATTTTACACCGTCTTAATGGCGGATTTATTGATTGTGGTGATTTGGTTCGAATTACGAGACAGTCGCTGAAGGCAGTATGCTGTACGTTTCAACCACGCTTTTAGCACGACAATCCAAGGATGATAACCTCTCGCCTTTAATCCGAAACGAGAGAGGCCGCACAAAATTAGAAATGCAGCGTATGTCGCGTTGTGGACAGGGGGGCCGCCTCGTGGAATCACCCTCGACACACATTACGCCGCCGACGCGCTGCCGACGTCTGCACCAAACACCCGTAATTCGAAGTCTAAGAAAAAAAAGTATTCACTTAGAATACTCACTTATATTTGGAGTCCATCGCCGATGTGGTCCTGATCTCCGCCTCGAAGACACCCAAATGTCTAAAGTATTTATCAAACCTCCTAAAAGTCTAAACAAGTATTTATCATCCTTATGTAGACCCCTTTAGACTTTTAAACCCAGAATTCATATCCCCTTAAAATGACCTAACCAAACCAGCCTCAGCGTTGTCTGAATTACGAACGCAAGGAGGTTTCCCTTCATTATTCCACCTCTTCTCCCCCCCCCCTCGTCCTCCCTCCTATACACACTCGTTGTGGGGATGAGGAGATGAGGAAATTGAGTAAGGGGGTGGACGCTGGCTGAAGGAAGCAAGAGAGCCGAGGGAGGGAGAGAGGGAGGGGAAGGGAGAGGGAGGGAGGGAGGGAGGGAGGGAGGGAGGGAGGGAGGGAGGGAGGGAGGGAGGGAGAGAGGGAGAGGGAGAGAGAGAGAGAGAGAGAGAGAGAGAGAGAGAGAGAGAGAGAGAGAGAGAGAGAGAGAGAGAGAGAGAGAGAGATGTATATATGTATATGTGTATATATATTATATGTGTGTATATGTTTATATATGTGTGTAGACACACACACACAAACACACACACACACACACACACACACACACACACACACACACAGACACACACACACACACACACACACACACACACACACACAGACACACACACACACATATATATATATACATACATTTATACGCATATATATATATATATATATATATATATATATATATATATATATATATATATATATATATATGCATATTATATATATACGCAAATGTGTGTTTTCTAACTCATTTCATGTTTATATCTTTTTTGAAAATTCCAAGAAGTGAGAATTGAGTTTCGACGAGAAGCAAGGCAATAAAAAATGTCTTTGTGTCGAAATTTGCATACTAATTACCCTCATTAAGGATGCAAGGGCGTAATTGATTGGCTGAAAGGGCGGCTGGCTTTTAGTGCGACTTCGGCCGGAGACGCGGACGGCGACGGGGACGGCGGTGCCCTCTGCGGTACCTGTTCCTCTCTCTTTGCCTATCTCTCTTCCCTTGAATATAGCATTAAAACGAACGGATAAATTAGTTACTATAACGAAAACTATTCTCTCTCTCTCTCTCTCTCTCTCTCTCTCTCTCTCTCTCTCTCTCTCTCTCTCTCTCTCTCTCTCTCTCTCTCTCTCTCTACGTCTCTCTCTCTCTCTCTACGTCTCTCTCTCTCTCTCTACGTCTCTCTCTCTCTCTCTACGTCTCTCTCTCTCTCTCTACGTCTCTCTCTCTCTCTCTACGTCTCTCTCTCTCTCTCTACGTCTCTCTCTCTCTCTCTACATCTCTCTCTCTCTCTCTACATATCTCTCTCTCTCTCTCTCTACATATCTCTCTCTCTCTCTCTCTCTCTCTCTCTCTCTCTCTCTCTCTCTCTCTCTCTCTCTCTCTCTCTCTCTCTCTCTCTCTCTCTCTCTCTCTCTCTCCATCTCTCTCTCTCTCCATCTCTCTCTCTCTCTCTCCATCTCTCTCTCTCTCTACATCTCTCTTTCTCTTTCTCTCTCTCTCTCTCTCTCTCTCTCTCTCTCTCTCTCTCTCTCTCTCTCTCTCTCTCTCTCTCTCTCTCTCTCTCTCTCTCTCTCTCTCTCTCTCTCAACATCTCTCTCTCTCTCTCAACATCTCTCTCTCTCTCTCAACATCTCTCTCTCTCTCTCAACATCTCTCTCTCTCTCTCCACATCTCTCTCTCAACATCTCTCTCTCTATGTATATATATACATACATATACACAAATGCCCACAAATCAGCGAGTAAATCCTACATAAAATCTTTAGAGGAGTTAGTCTTTGTGTTTTATCCTCCCCGTCTGTGGTCACGGTTGTGATCAGGATTCCGCTTCCTATCTCCTTCACCAAAGTCCCGTGTTCACATGAGTGACTCAGCGTTGACTCATTTTTATGAACCGTCGGCGAGATAAACTTCAGGAACCCTCGGGGCTGTCTACAGTATAAGGGGCCAATTAAACTATGTTTAATGGTTTACCAGTGTCAACGAAGATAAAGAAAACGGCCGATATTTTTCCCAGCAACTTCCACTTTTTTTTCTCTCCCTTTTTCGATCTCCTACAAAACAGCTGATTTTTTTTCCGTTCCAGAGAAAAAGAGGGAACGACTCGCGCAGGCCTGGCTACACTGGCGTCGGCGGGGGTTGGCAACGCTGCTCGAAAGGCCTGATGAGAGATAACCCCGAGAGATCCCGCCGCCCCCAAGACGCCCCTGCAACTGACCGGAATCGCTGGGAGATAATTGATTAACCCGTCGACCACTGTTTACCAGAGCTCTCCAGTTTCTCCTCATTTCCGTCTTCTTTCTGTTCGTCGCTGATTTGGCCATCCCCCATTAGACAAACACACAGAGGGTCGCCATCTCCATCCCGGGGTTCGGTGACTGCAGGGGAGACTGTCTGCAAAGTGGAGATCAATCCCGCCATTACCGCGTCCAAACGAAAACAAACATGGCGTCGCGCCGAGACTCAGGTGCATCGGTCCGGAGCCCCGCACTGAGCAGCGTGTGTGCGATGCCCAGGCGAGGCATCAGGGGGCAAGGGAGCGGCTGGTTATTACAGGCCCTGGGGTACGGCGGCCGCTCGAGCGTGCGAATTAAGGGAACATCACATGGGCCGCCCGGCGGTAGTGGGGCGGCTCGCAACAATGGCTCAGTGAATGACAATAATGCCGAAGGAATTAAAGGCTCACGGAGCTGTCATCAGGCGTGGGGACGCGGGCGGCCATATGGGAGATAAGGAGCGATTGTGCTCGCGTCAGAGCGGCCGTCACGACGCAGGTAATTTACCTCCTTCGACTCGACCTTTCCCTGGAGGAGCGAGGGGAGGAGAAGGCGCTTCGAGGGAGAGGCCACGGGTCCCGTGCGAACATGCGGGCGAGGGGGAGCCAGATAACGCGTCGGATAACATAGGGGCGGGGCCGCGGGGTGGTCCTCCAGGCCTCGACCCGCCGCGAGATCTCTGGCCCACACACACGCACGCACGCACGCACGCGCACGCACAAACACACACACACACACACACACACACACACACACACACACACACACACACACACACACACACACACACACACACACACACACACACTCGGCCGTCGCGGGTGTGTGGCGCGGAGCAGGATGTTGCGGTGAGATGCAAGAGCGTGGCTGTCGTCCCCGTCAGAGGAGACTCGCCCTCACGGCGGGGGCGCGCAGAGCCGAGAGCCGCTTCCGCCGCGCTGCCAGCGAGCGGGACGGCGAGATGCCTGTCTAGCCTCCACCGCCTCCTGAGGACAACCTGCATCTCCCGGAGGAAATCCGAATTCTCGCCGATTACTTGAGCATCACTAACTACAAGAAGCCAATCAGTTCTTCCGAGGGTATTGAGCTGTTCAGGAATGGCTAAACGTGCATGGCGTATCTCGGCTTTATTTGCATTCGCGGCAAAAACGCGCGGGCGGCTTGTCCTGACGTGTGCTGCTACCGTTGGGTTTTTTGTGCGGTAAACTTTCAAAGTTTAGACGAAACTGCTTCGAACGTCCGCACTTTCATGAGATAATTGTGCGCATGATCGATCCTCCTGGGCATGACGTGGCTGTCCTGCCTGCAGCTGCGGCACCCGACCGGAACACGTGCCGGAATTCTGTCTCGAGCGGCCGCGTGCGGCTTCCGTCCCATCTGCGCATGCGGTCGCTGTCGTCGGAGCAGTCATCCTCTACTGCATCGCCCTCCGCAACCTCTCCAGCAAGAGCCAAAGCCCTTTCGCATACAACTAAACCCTTATTCACAACTACAGAGAAAACTGCCCAAGGACGACCTCACTGACCTTCTGTCATCGGAGCCCCGCCAGTCCCTCGCGTGGCATGCTGCACTGTTTCTATTACGCTCGCCAGGAAATTATTAATCAATTCCCCTTCGCGTGCCCATCAATAGATAAATGCAGCACATTATTCAATCACCTGCCTTGTTTCCTTCATGAGGGGAGCACTGTCACCCAAGCCAGTTTTCCCTAGTGTGGTGAGCACGTGTGTGGATGTGTGAAAGAAAGCGAGAGATAGAGAGAGAGAGAGAGAGAGAGAGAGAGAGAGAGAGAGAGAGAGAGAGAGAGAGAGAGAGAGAGAGAGAGAGAGAGAGAGAGAGAGAGAGAGAGAGAGAGAGAGAGAGAGGGGAAGAAAGAAAAGGAAGGAGGGAGGGAGGGAGGGAGGGAGGGAGGGAGGGAGGGAGGGAGGGAGGGAGGGAGAGGGAGAGGGAGAGGGAACAGGAGGAGAGGAGAGGAGATGAGAGGAGAGGAGAGAGAAAGAGAGAGAGGAAGGAAGGAAGAAAGAAAGAAAGAAAGAAAGAAAGAAAGAACGAAAGAAAGAGAGAGAAAAGGGAGGAAGAAGAGTGAGAGGAAGAAAGAAAGAGAGAGAGAAAGGGAGGAAGAAGAGTGAGAGGAATAAAAAGAAAAAGAGAGAGAAAGGGAGGAAGAAGAGTGAGAGGAAGAAAGAAGAGAGAGAGGAAGAAAGAAAGAAAGAAAGAAAGAAAAAAAGAAAGAAAGAAAGAGAGAGAGAGAGAGACAGAGAGAGAGAGAGAGAGAGAGAGAGAGAGAGAGAGAGAGAGAGAGAGAGAGAGAGAGAGAGAGAGCATGTTTTATGAGTGGTGTGTATGTGTTTTTAGACACGCTCAGTGCTCGCTTCCTGTGCGTTGCTCTACCGCGACGATGTCCGCCGGAGATGGAGTCAACGTGTGGATGCTGGAGTCACCTCTCCCTGTTCCTGCACCTTCCCTTACGATCGGCGCATTACCAGCAAATGCACCCAGAGTAAACATCATCCCACAATCTTCCTTTCGAGACAATGCCTATCAATCCTACACCCGCGAGATCGTCCTCGACTCTTCACTATCCGAACTGCGTCAACCTCCACCACCTGTAAAAGAAGCGGGAGTGAACCATGTAATGATTACATCCACCGCTATCATCCACGCTCTGCGGGCGCCTCCTCTCGTCATCACCCGAGGAACACATTTTCCTGCCGGTGTTGGCCTTTGTTAAGCCTTTGTTAAATTGTTTTCTATAAAAGTTCTTTGTGTTTTAGAGATCTGTTCGCGCTGACACTATTACAAATAGATGAAGAGCGATTAAGAAAAACGAAACGTGGGAGAAAGTTACAGGAAAAAAAAGAAAACACGAGTGCAAGACGAAGAAAGTTACACAGAGAGAGAGGGGACGATTGGGAGTGATATTGCCAGGTGAAGTAGGTATCAGGAGCAACCTGTGGTGCTCGGGTCCAAGGAGCAAAATTCAGGTGGATGCGGAATGGAGATCCGCGTAAATTGCCACGTCTTGTCGAGCTTATCTGATTGCTATCTGCGCCCTCCCACTCTCTCTTTACTTCTCCTGCCTCGCGTCCTAAGAACATTACCGCGATAAAGTGGTGCCTGGAGGGTAATTGGGCCAGCAAGTGTTATTCAGGACACGGCGGCGTCGGGGACACGGAGTGGGAGAGGCTGGCTGATGCTTTGATGCCACGTAGGATCTTGCAAGCCGTGGGTGCACCTTTGCAAATGTTTAGGGATTCTGCTGTGCAAACTTTACACCTGTGTTGAATTTAAGTTTATTTATTTTTTATCATAATGGCTCCGTAGGTCTTCGTTCAGGGTATGGAAACTGATGACAGAGAATGGACACGGTTTCGGTCATCCGACATTGTCTCTTATCTCTCTCTGGTTGTCAGCACGACGTAATTCACCAGAAATATTGATGGTAATAACCAGCATACCTACGCTAGCGGGTGGCGGCGGACGGCAGGACTTTGTTGATGGTTAGGCCTTATTGTCTAGTCCCGAGCGAGTCCCCCGCCGTCTGAGGGTCTGGCCGGGCTCGCCTTCTGTCCGCCCTCAAGATTGAAGGGCTCGACACCTGCCGTAAGACCTAGTTCGGGCTGGCTGGACACGGGGAACCCCTGTCGTTATGAACTACTTAGGAAGGGAAAACACAAAGAACACTGATCAGTTTATTCGAAGTTCGCGATCGACTTTTGTTTTGGAAAGACCGCAATGGCAGGCGAGAGACAGGTGCAGCGCAGATGCATTCGAATACAAGAGAGCACAGCCCTGGCATGTGGGCAGCGGAGGGACGCGGGCAGGGAGAGGCGAGACCACGGCCGCCCTCCCCAGATGATGATGCTACAGTAATGGAGGACGTCGCTCGGGGCACCCATCTCCTCCACCTCACCGTTACAAATACTACCTCTACCTGTTACACTCGTTAAACCTATCGTTGATGTCTATCTTTCGTTCATATTATCGCCACTCTCTATCTCGTTCTGGCACCATTATCACCGACAGCTGTGATGTCAGGATCATCAATCATGAAAGGAGCGTTTCTCATATCTACTCCATAAAAGTTATTTTTGTTATTGATTATACTGAATCCTCACCCTCGCTGCCGCAGGACGCAGTTTTCTCGTCAACATTCTCTCCTACAAACGTCATCATTACCCCGCACATTCTTACCCGATGTATACATCACTCAGAGCGAAGACTAATATGCAATAATAATTTTTCATCATTTACGCCAAATAGGTTGTTTGTGTCGTGAGACGCTCTGGCAAGAGACTGCAGCCTCTTTTGCCGAGCGAAGAGCGGCTCGACTCGCGCCAGACGCTGGAATTCCGTCCTTGTCGATACTACAGACGAAGCAACACCTGATGATGGTACACGCGAAGTCTCTCAGCCGGCGCCCACCTCAGAATAAATAATGTTTCCGTCGTTAAGGGCGTGTATCTGCGGGAGTAGGAGTGTAAGTGCGAACTTGCGGTTGTGCCGGGCACTGTCATGGCCCGCTACCCTCACTAACTAATGGGCTAGAACTCGTGCCCAAATGAAGGGGTTGGCTACTTCCCCGCCACTCGTTTGAATATCAGCCTTTTTAAAAAAATCTCTTAGCGGTAATATATCTAACGAACCAATACACTTAATGTTAGTCTCACAAAGAATCTTTCGACAAATTACGAGAACATCTAGAATAAATATTTCTCGGAGCAAGGCAGCCTTCCTTGAGTATCTTTCTAGTCGTCGGACGAAACTCAGGATTTTAGAATACTGTGACTCACGCCGAAACGCTGTGGAATCGGGAGGGAACTTGTGAAAAATGAGGCGGATTATAAACAAGAATACTTACAATAAGCAGAATTATTGCGTGATCCTCCGAATCCCTTATGCTGAACTGTTCGTGCAAAACCCGCAGAGTTCAGGATAAATACTAGGCAGTTATAATTGTCTTTTTTTGTTAATTATATATCACGGACAATAAAATCACACCTACACAAGCCTGGGTGCATGCACTCCTGCGAATCCAGCACTCACAGACTTCCTATATATGATCTTCCTGATCTTACCTCTGTCGAGAAGGAATAACAAATAAATAAATTGTAAATTAACTGTCGTTACTAAGGAACCTTTGCTGGAATTGCATGTCCTCATTAAAGAAGTACTCACGAAACTGATTGAATTTTGGCCAAGTCTTCTGCCGATATATCCCTGTCAAACAGGAGAATATCCATAATTCTAATTAGCTAATATCAAAGTGCCAACAAATAAATTCCATGAGGAATCAGTGCTTCACTAATACAATTAAGAATAAACTGAGTAAAGATAAATTCACAAGTGAGAACACCACAGTACTTGCACATAGAGGAATAAAGATGTACTTATCATGCCAAGTGAAACAGAAACCGAGTAAGACAGATAGACAGACAAGCAAACAGGCAGAAATACCAATATATACCACGAAAATAGTTAATGAATTCCGGCTAATTATGCCATTAAATAGTTAGCACATGCCTTAGCTGATATTAAACACTGGCAAGGAGCCCCTCCCCCTTTGATTGGAAATTTACCAAAGTTACTGCAATTCTTAAACCGAGGAATCAGCTGATGAGCCACCCAATTACAGACCAGTTTCCCCACTTAAATGCACTTCCGAACTCCCAAGAGACTATGTAATCCCTATACGTACTTCTGTCTTAACTTACGCAAAATCAAAAACTTTTAATTTCTTATTTTTTAACAGCTGAACATGTAATTGATTTCATTAACCTTCCACACCTGTATATATTTCCGTATTTTGGGCTTAGAATCTAATCAAGCTAATCACATGCATAAAAGTGATAAGAATCCCACTCA
>NC_061829.1:16001021-16038521 GCF_019202785.1 Penaeus chinensis | reverse complement strand
AGTGTAAACGCCGGTGGCAGCCAGACCTCGGATTTTTGTTTCATCCGCCTCCCTGTGATAGATCCCGCGCCGCAGAATTCGGATTGCTCAGCAGGCAAAACGACAGACATTCGACATGCGTTTTTCCTCGGAGGAGCTTCCCCGCACGCCCCCCCCCCCCCTGCAGCTGCGTCGCGATAACAGCGTCCAAAACGTTCCATTTGACAGATGGAAAATTGTTAATCAGTTCAAGATCATGATTGGCATTACTCCTGAGTAATCGTAATAAAGTTAATTGCAAAAGCAACTTTTAATATTTCAACCGTGGATATGTTAAAAGTTACTGAAAATTATTTGAATTAATCCAGTCTTTGAATATTTCAATGTTCGCACACTTTACATGCTTATGTGAATATGCACACAGTCATTCATACATACACACACATGCATATCTATCTATCAATCTATCTATACATCTACGTGTATAGTATCAATCTGTCAATGTATATATATATATATATATCTCTATTTATCTAAACACATACATACATACATACACACACACACACACACACACACACACACACACACACACACACACACACACACACACACACACACACGTATATGTGTCCACGCGCGTATATGTACGTTCGTCGCTCTCGCTTTCTCACTCGCGCCACATGTAAACATGCCGTCGGAGCCAAGAGCTAATGCGGCGTCGGCTGTAGGAGGCGGCGGAAGGAGCATCCGCGGAGCCCTTGAGAGCGGCCGCAGCATCCAGGGCTCCGATAAAGGCAATCTCAGCGCCGCCAGCCTCTGAGCTAATCAAGGTGACTGCCGGACCCGCTCATGCCCAGGCCGGCCGGTTGCGAGGGGGGGCGGAGGGGGGAGGAGGTGGGGCCATTTATTGATAAGTGTATTACGTTCGCGGGGGCATGAAATGGTGCGATAATTGCGAGGGGATACATTAGCCTTATACAGCGCGAAGGGGCGGGGCCTTGGCCTGCGCTCATAAAGCAAACCTTATAAAGCACGACACAATATCTGCACTGTAACCTGAACACAACTGTAACTTTAGGGAGGATCTTATCAACCCGCGGAAATATTGGCCAGACTGCACCACCAAGAAGCGGCAGACAGGCAGGCGATTTCGGAGTTTCTTATGCAAGTTTATGGCGGGTGATTCGCCGCCACTGCGCACATGGCACTTCCCCAAACGCCGCTTCCACTTCACCAAGGGCGCCCCAACGTCGGGCATGACCGCGCATCAACACTTTATCCTCGGCCGCCCCAACCCCCTCGCCAAGTATTATATTCAACCAGAACATTCCCATCAGCTTCATCAAAAACTGCCGTCACACGACTCGAGCAGATAAACCGCAAATAATTACTCTCTCTGCCAGGCCCTCCCTCGACGTCCATTAACCCCCCTTCCCCGCCCCACCCACCGCCCTCGCCCCCTCGCGCCATATCTGCGACGCCGCCGTCCTCTCGCACACTCAGGCGTCCCCGGCGGCACACATACCAACAGAAAAGTCGTCTCGGGCCTTCAGTCACACCACAATACGTTCCTCACCCTCCGTCGCTCCCCCAGAGGGATCGGTTTTAACCTCAAGCCGCGGGACAAAGTGAATATAACATCTTCAGCATCGGGAGTGACATACTCGCTTACTGAGCTCAGAGCATACAGAGCATACCTCCCCCATCCCCCCTTTCCGTCGTATCTACTGAGTCTACTTTAGTGTGAAGGCCGAGTATATCCCCCCCCCCCCCCCCTTAGTGTAGGGGTCAGGCCGCAGCGACCACTAGAGTCCATTAACAACATGGAGTCATGACATGGACCCAAGTCTTTGTCTCTGCCTCCCAGCCTGGCCAGTACATTTACCTACCTTTTATCCGACTGGAAGGAACTCAATGACCTTGTAATTACCTCCTCGCCCACGAGTCATCTGCCTCACCAGACACGACCCCACGCCCGCACGCCCAACACGGAATATCACTTAATATGATTTGCATGTGTCCTGAGCCACTCCATCGCCACTCCGCGAGACGAACTACTTGCTTGCTCATAATAATGCCTGATAAGCAGAAGGAGCCAGGTGCAATGTGCAGCAATGCGGCCCTTGTATCCACTCAGCTCGACAACAAAAGGGCATTTTCGGGCGTGATATAACTTTTCGATAAGACGCCACAGCGTAAAAGTAATCGCACAAAAAATATATATCAAAAGATAAATTGACAAAGCATGTACAACTGAGAGAGAGAGAAAAAACGCATCAACGTCAACAAGTGGTTGGAATCAAAGATTCAAAGGAATAAAAAAGTAGAAGGTAGTTTACAAAATCTCATAAGTAAAGGAAACGAGGAAATCTTTTTAAAAAGACTCTTACACGGGCTTATATTTTAACACAAGCGGTCGCAGGCAGGAAGTGTCACGGGGGAGGGGGGGGGGGAGGGCAAGAGCCTAGATGGGCGGGGAGGGGAAGGGGAAGAGGAGGGGGAAGGGGAGGGGGGGAGGCGTGGCTCGGTAAGTCCTGACAAGTGGCGGCGCTGGAGGAGGTATTGTTCTCACGGAGGGCCTCTCGCGCCACGCACTTCACGCGGGGACACAAGCGGCTCGAGCCCCGCACTCCTCAACCCCTGTGGCTTCACACGGCCCCGGAGGCTCGGCTGGGGATGGGGGGGAGGGAGAGAGGGGAGGGGGCAGCCTGCTCTGAATAACCTCCCAGACCGTCCAGTTAAATGGTCGAAAAGCGATGGGGTAACAGGCTGGTGTCTAGTGCGTGGCGGCGGCATGCAAAGCAAACTGACTTTGCTCATTCAAGCGCACAGTAAAAGCTTACGACAAATTATACTGATCAACGTTCTGGGCGATAAGAGAATCCTCCATACCTGACGTGGATCCTGTGGCGGTGGGAAACGCTGGCGACATACCTGAAACAAAAGAGGGAGAAAAGACTTTAGATCTCTGTAAAATCACATGAATATTATGTCAGCACATATATAATCTACAGTGTGTGTGTGTGTGTGTGAATACAAAAGAGAGCGAGAGGTACTGATTCCTTTTAAAAAGGAATAAATATTAGATATCATTTAAAGATTATAGACCGCTGAGCACATAAAATCGTTCAAATATTACAGACAAGCCTTTTTGTTAGTGCCTAAATCTATCAGTTTACTCTACCTCAAATTCATGAAAACAGTATCTAATGTTCCTCTTCGTTCAACAGACGGTGCACTACGTAATGCTGAGCAAGACAATGGATTCCCTACTCACTTTACAGTCACTGCCCTCACTATTATTTGGCATGTTCTATCCCCAATATTTCTGGATAGCCGAGTCTTGACATCGCAATAACTACGCCGATATTTCCTCGTGATTTTGTCTAAATGACTTTAATACTACTGGTGATGAGGAGATAGGAGGGAGAGGGAGAGGGAGAGGGAGAGGGAGAGGGAGAGGGAGAGGGAGAGGAAGGGGGGGAAAAGAGAGAGTGAGAAAACGAAAAGGAGAGGTCCGGAGAGGAAGAGAGAGAGAGAGAGAGAGAGAGAGAGAGAGAGAGAGAGAGAGAGAGAGAGAGAGAGAGAGAGAGAGAGAGAGAGAGAGAGAGAGAGAGAGAGGGAGAGGGAGAGGGAGAGGGAGAGGGAGAGGGAGAGAGAGAGAGAGAGAGGGAGAGAGAGAGAGAGAGAGAGAGAGAGAGGGAGAGAGAGAGAGAGAGAGAGAGAGAGAGAGAGAGAGAGAGAGAGAGAGAGAGAGAGAGAGAGAGAGAGAGAGAGAGAGAGAGAGAGAGAGAGAGAGGGAGAGAGAGGGGGAGAGAGAGAGAGAGAGAGAGAGAGAGAGAGAGAGAGAGAGAGAGAGAGAGAGAGAGAGAGAGAGAGAGAGAGAGAGAGAGAGAGGTCGTCGGGGATTTGAAGGGCGTGGCGCTGCCCGGCCGCCCAATCGGCTTACACTCGCCATCCGAGGCCAAGACTCGGCCCTCTCCAAGAACCCGGGGCTCATCTCCGCCGCCGTCGCCGTCTCCGCGCCATTGTGTGCGGTGATACATAACGGCGTCGCCACTTTGGGAGCCCAGGTAGTGTGCGATCGTAAATCGCCTTGCTATACTTAACATGGACAAAGGAACGACTTTACGACACTACAGGCCACGATAAATGGGCCCAACTCTCGCTTCAAGGGGACACGACGCCAGGACACCCAAGAATGTCCATGACAATTATGACGAAGCACGAACTCCCTTGTCACCGAGGTCTCTCATGGACTCCTCTCTCGCAGCCATTAATCCTCCTCCTTTTCGTTTAGTGTCTTCAAATTCGCTGGAGACGCGTCTCGCCTTGTGGGCTATAAAATGCACAAAAAAAAAAAAAAAAAAAAAAGAAGCAGCAGAAAAGACAGAAAAAAGAAGAAGAAAAAAGAAGGACATGACAGAATATCCTCTTTGCTCCTACCCAACTGCAGAAATATTAATCCAGCGGAGCGCAAAACATGGATATCTCCTTCACTACAAGCTTCAATCAGTTACATCCTCCCCCCTTTTTGCACCGCAGAGAATTGGATCCGACAGTGTGTGGGTTCTAATAGCTTCCTTCACCCTCACCAAAGGCGATACCAGCCGACCTCTCACCTGGGATAAGGGTAGTGTTTCATTCAACTCTGAAGGAGGATTAGAAGGAGGGAAAGTGAAAATAACTGGGGTGAACCTGAGACAAACGCTAATCATAGTGTCTACAGAAATTACGAACGGGAGCAGATTTCGAGTTGTACGAGTTCTAATATCAAAGGCAATGAAAAAAGAAGAATCGTCGGCAAAATGGTTTATCACTGCCGCCAAAAAAATCAATTATCGAGGCATCAGACGCGAGTGATTCCTCCTCGCCAGCAAAGCGAATGGAAGTCAACGCTTTCTCTTCTCCATAATCAGATTTATCGCATAAAAACAAGAGGAGCAATGACGTTATAGACAAGTCGCTTTGACAGGCGTTACTAATTGCAGCCGCAAATAAATGTGGCATTTAACTATCCGGTCTGGCAGATATTCAGGGGAAGTAGAATAAGACAGCATCCCTCACCTGATTTGTCGCTGACTGCGCATTCATCCACGCGGACAAACACCTTTCGCCTGAATGGTATTACGAGATTTTTTTTTTTTTATATTAAATGCAAAACTGACATTAAATTTGCATCCTCTGATATTCTATAAGAGAGAGGGTCTTCCAACACATTCTTCAGGTATAACGAAAATGAAAATCACTTCATACAAAACGCATCACCAGAATAAACTTTTTTTGTTCTGCCTCTGAGAGAACGAAGGCTTTCATGTCGGAGTAGTGAGGAAGAAGTAATGCAGGTAAGCCACGTTTCGAGGTGGACTGTGGCGCCTTTGTGTAGGGCCTGCACGCTCTGATTTAATGATGGGTTTCGCTTGAAGAAATACAGAGGGCAGACAGCTGGATCACCCGAATCACTCAGTTATGAAGACGGTTTAGTACGAGCGGGCTTTGTTCTCACGGAAAACGATCGGTAATTATTCTAAGAACGACTTTAACTGTGTATAAAAAAAGAAAAAAAAGGGGGCTATGATCACTTTTATGTCGTATCGAGTCGATTGTACGAGTTTTACTGAAGTTTGTGGTTAGGAGGCCGAGTTCCTAAGAGGCCTGTGTGGATGGGCGAAGATCCCTCTGCCTTTGTGTGATAGCTGTTATCTCCCGCTTCTATCTCATCTTTGACTGCCCGTATCGCCATTTCTCCTTTGTTAATATCAACTGCTTTGAGTATTTCCATCATGCTTAGCTCTTTGAATGACCGTATTTTCGGCGGTTACATCTCTACCGCGAAGAAAGGAAAAAGAGGAGATAAAAAAAAAGAAAAAAACAAAAAACAAAAAAAAACAACACGTAAAACCTCTTCCTTCCTAATCTCTATAGGACTCCACATAAAAAGGGATCGTGGCATCTGGAAAAGAGCATTTAAGGGTCGCGGATTCTTTGTCTTTCAAACTGTGTAGGATCTTTGTGTCTCGAAATAGGATTCCAGCGTCCTTGCCCTTGTGGAAAGTATGGCACACTCCGCCATGCTGGACAATAACAGTTCGTGAGGATTACTCTTCTCCCGGCCTAAATGCTGCGATGAAAGGTCAACATCTCTGTGCACCATGATGGTTAATAACAGCATTTTCTCCTGTCTCGCTTATCCGCACAATCTCTCGTGTCACATTTCATTGCCTTTGACCCCCTTCTATTAGCTTCCTTATCAGCTAACCTGGATGTTTAGCTCTTCCTGAACCATGGGCTACAAGCAGTTATTACACAGGAACGACCGTGCTGCACGCTCTTTATACTTTCCTAATTGTTATCTGGAGAAATGACTTCCGAGGAGCAGGTCCTCGAGTAAGACGCTTTCCTTTTGTGACAAACAGCTGGGAGACGTAAGAAATATTCGGCAGCAGGATTCCAGTTTGTGTCGTTGGCTTCCACGCTATCTTATAATTTCAAATAATAGAGAAACAATGAACAAGGAAGCAAGAAAGGAGATATACACTGAGGCAAGAGAATTACGTCGTCCTCTGGCCCGGCTGAAGCAGGTCGCTGGCCCTCTCTTCGACGCTTCTCCTTTTCGTGTCTTTAAATTTCACTTATATAGGATATTCCTTGCAACTTGATCTTGGACGTCACATACACTGACATAAACACAAGAACATGCAATGACATACATACATACAGTCAGACACACCGCACACACACACACACACACACACACACACACACACACACACACACACACACACACACACACACACACACACACACACAAAGCACACACGAAGGCACACAGACAGACAGGCAAAAACAGATACAGATACACACTCCCACTCTTTCTCTCATGGCTTGGAAAGTTATACCACAAAACAATGAACAAAACACTTTGTGTTTCTGTTCCATGAGTAATATAGTGGCGTTGTGCCAAGAAGGAAAAAAAAAAAAAACATTATTATCATACTTAAAGTGAAACAAGAGAACCTGCAAAACTCCAGGAAGAAGGCTGCGCATTTTAACGGCAGAGTTTGTAGAGGGACTAAAAATTAACAAAATAATCTCGAAGTCATCATAAGAAAGTTCTAAAACAACTCGAGGGCCTTTGACGTACACAAAGCCTTCAATCTTCAGCCAAACTCTCTTCTCGTTATTTAAGACATCAAAGTGATGAACTTATGCAGAATAACAGAACTAAAACTTGGCTTAGACTTCAGCTCCAGAGCTTTACCCTCACCCTACTCGGGGAGCTTTTTTACCGCTTCAACTTTCTATCGCCGTCAATTTTCTTGTGGGAATCCTGCTTAATGTATGCTCTTGTAGTGGCCGACATGAACCATTTTTTCGAAACCTTTTTCTTCACGGCGAGACATCTAATATATTCACTCAAATATTACAGTATTATTCTATACACAGATCGCTTGGAAGGTGGAACAAATACAGAACTTCGGCAACATTGTTTCCCTTCCTTATGCACCGCGAGTGGAAGTGAAAACGGAAGAGCGAATGAGAAGAACCAAGGTGGATCACAAGAAAGTGGAGTTGCCCGCTCATGCTGGTCCCCGTCGAGCATCAGCCTTAGACGGAGTATGGCAGGGGTCGACGCAGAGATATTCAATGTATCTAGGGAAAGACAATGTGTGCGCGGGAGAAGGAGGGAAGAGGGGGGAGAATAGCTACACCGAGATTCCGTGGGCAGCCGTCCGTGAGGTCTTCCACGGTGGGCTAGACCCGGGTCGCGCTCTCATGTCGGCCTACCACCAGCCGAAACAACGGTGGTTCTCTCATTAAAAAAGAATCCAAAGCTCGTCCTCAAAGCAAGAGGAACTGGGTGGAGGACGAGGAAATAACCCGGGAAACAAGCCAAGAGAGATCACTGGAGGACGAATCTGGTTCAGGGCGGGTCGAGTGCGAGGGATCACTCAAAGGTGAGGCTGTGGGGTCAGGTAGGGATGAAGGCAAGGGGTTAGGTGTGGGCGTGTACGACGAATCAGGTGGGGGTAAGGACAAGGGATTAAATGGGCGTGAAGACAAAGGGTTAGGTGGGGTGAGCGAAGGGGTCAGAGAGGGAAGGGGCTTAAGGGATGTTGGCGGCATGCAAATGTATTGTCACTGTTACACAGACACGATCAAATCCACTAAGATAACATCATGGGAGCGTTGTCGACTTTCCCCCTAGAAGAGGGAGTCTGCAAAGCCTCCTATTATTTCGCGGCCGCTGTTTTACGAGTTTCCTGCCTCGTGAGGTAATCAAGACAACGGCTGGTACTATGCTAATTATGTTTCCAGGTGTTCATCTTCATATGTATAGCGCAAAGTTTACAATGGTTCTTTCCAAAGTTTTATGAGGGCGATGTGTAAGTTCCGAGAAGATGCTTCGTCAGGACTAATGCCGCAGTGATTGTTTCACCTCACGAGAGCCCCCAACCTTAAAATCTGTTCGACGAAGTGAACGGAATTCCAGTCCCCCCCCCCCTCACATCCTTCCCCTCCCCCTCCAACCTCAATTTTCTCGAACCCTACAAGAGCCGGATGTGCCGAGGCGTCGCTCCGTCCCATGGACACCGCAACAAAATGGCGAGAGGAAGATGGATGAGTGAGAACAGCAGTGCAAGTGCCGCGATGGAGTCCAACGACAAGCCTCGGCGTGACCTCAGACGTCGCATTCCGCTGCCCGAGTCTCACGTCCTATTGTCCATCACACTCGATTCCTTCTTTTTTGCCGAACTTTCTTCGAGCTACATCGCAAACCACATTCCATTTCTAATATAAATAAAAATGTACGCCTGACGGACGCAGTGAGCAAGAAGGGCCATAAAAGTGCACACTCGCCCGAGATGGCGCGGCGGACGGCCGGGGAACGTGGTCGGCCCATCAAGGTGGTCTCCCTCGACAGCCAGACCTAAAAATCTATTACTGGAGTATTAATCAGGCAGGGGAGGCGAAGCCCGGCCGGGGCGAGGGCGGAGGGCCAGGGCGAGCGCGCCAGCCACAAGGGGAGATGAATAAGTAAGGGAGAAGACAAGGCAGAGAATAAAAGTGAGCCAAAAATAAGGATGATGAGTTAATACAAAGTTGAGGATGAGGATGAGGGAGGAGCGTCCCAGACGGGCCGGCCGCCTTACGACCACGAATTCCTTCTCAATTCTCGGAGCTTCGTTCTGGCGCGAGTCCAGTGCCGTGATTGGATATCCCTCAGCAGTGTATCGCTGGAACTAGAAGGTTCAATTACGTACTTGCGTCACATTTTGGGGGACCGCGAGGGCGCTGCACATCGAGCAAGCTGGAATTCTTGAGGGTCGAGATAACATCTGTCTCCGAGCCCTTTTTTTCTCGGTCTTGGTTGGCTTTAGAGATGAAGGATGAAGATAGATGTTGATGGGGGAAAAGTTTGTGTGGGGCATGAGGATGATGAGCGGCAGACGAAGATGAAGAAGGGTCGCGGCGAAGACCGGGGGGCGTCTCTCCTCTCCAGTGTCGTTAACATGGCAGCCAAGTTCACCGGATTCGCCTTGCCAGTGCCGCCCTCCCGCGACCACAGGCTCGCACGCTATCACAAAGTATCGCGCCCATGCCAATTAAAGCTGCTGGGGCGGCGAACGAACGTTTATGGTAATGAACATAGTGTAGGGGGTCGACCACACATGAAGACGCGGCGGTGCGAGGCCAGTACGAGCGCTGAGACAGTTTTACTAAGATAAAAGTTTGACCGCAGTCGTCGGTTTAAGATACACCGTTGACAAAACGCTGATGCGATCAGACACTGATGCCTTGATAGCATTTAATTAATTACTTTTTATAACCAATTATCTGCAGTACCATCTCCTCGGGACAAACTGGATTTCAGCGCTACTCAGCACAGGGGAGCATCGCGCACCAGGATCGGTTATTCGGGCCAGCGAAAGAGGAACGGTCCGACTCGTAAGCCGCCAGATATACAGTAATTAGATTAACTTGGATTTTCTTCATATTACAAGCGCAAAATCCCGTGAGCTGTCGCAATTAATTCAGGTTACATGAAGCACGTGAGGTGGGCGGCAAGGGCGGAGAACCGGCCCGGTAAACACTGGCGTGAAGCTCCACCTGCAGCGCCACTGCCAAGATGCACGAGTTCCTCCTTGAAACCATTCGGGCGAGAGGGGCAGGCGGGCGGAGGGAGCAGCCCGGTTCTCACAGAGCTGTTGCATAAGAGTCACACGCAAATGAAATTTTAAAATGCATTAAATGAAAAACACACATGCCTCTGTGTCTCTATGTCTCTCTCTCTCTCTTTATAAATATAAATATAAATATAAATATAAATATAAATATAAATATATATATATAAATATAAATATATACATATTCATAAATATTATATATATTTATATATATATATATAAATATATATATATATAAATATATATATATAAATATATATACACACACATATACATATATATACATATATACACACACATGTGCGTAAGTGTGTGTATGTATGTATGTATGTATGTATGTATGTATGTATGTATGTATGTATGTATGTATGCATATGTATGTATGAATGTATGTATGTATGTATGTATGTATGTATGTATGTATGTATGTATGTATGTATGTATGTATGTATGTATGTATGTATGTATGTATGAATGAATTAATGCATGTGTACGCGCGTGTGTTCTGTGTGTGTGTGTGTGTGTGTGTGTATGTGTGTGTGTGTGTGTGTATGTGTGTGTATGTGTGTATGTGTGTATGTGTGTGTGTGTGTGTGTGTGTGTGTGTGTGTGTGTGTGTGTGTGTGTGTGTGTGTGTGTGTGTGTGTGTGTGTGTGTGTGTGTGTATGTGTGTATGTGTGTATGTGTGTGTGTGTGTGTGTGTGTGTGTGTGTATGTGTGTGTGTGTGTGTGTGTGTGTGTGTGTGTGTGTGTGTGTGTGTGTGTGTGTGTGTGTGTGTGTGTGTGTGTGTGTGTGTGTGTGTATTAGAGCAAGGCCTCCAGGTGGCGCCTGCCGAGGGTCGAGCAGCGCGGAGCATCCCGGGGCGAGGGCGAGGGCGCGGGCGAGGGCGCGGGTCGGCGTCGTCCGTCGGTAGATGAAGACGTCGTTGGCGGCGGCGACCCACTGAAGGTCAACAACAATACGCCCAAAATACCCCGCTCTGCCGCCGCCGGATGGTCCAGGAGGAAACGGATGATTAACCCCAAGGAATAAAAACCTGCGTCGCGCCTCCCCCCCTCCCGCTCTCCTCCTAATCCCTCGGCGTTCAAATGCGCGCTTATCTCTCTAATGCAACTTCTTCCTCCGGCGCTGATCACTACTAGCGAGCCTCAAGCTGTTGCAACCGAGACACCCAAGCACTCGGCACCTTCTCTTTCCTCCCTCAGACTCTCCTCCGGCCGCGAGCGATGGCTCTCTCGCCTCAAGAGTAATCCCGCAGTAACAGCGGCCGCAGGACCGGTCCAGGGACTGCTCGCTACTGTTCATTTCCTTGCCGGCTACCGGAACCTTCCCCTATCCCATCTAAGTCACCTTTCGTTCTACAGCTGCAGTCCCGTCAGGCCGCTTGATGAATGGTGGTTTTGAAAAGGACAAATGGTAAGGTGTCACGCTAAATAATTAACATCCCTAAAAGTAGTTGTATTTTCCTGTACGTTTCGGTTCCTTCTATTACATCATTTCCTCCCCAAATAAAGCGCATTAAATTCATATGACCCCCCATCTTAAACGTATCTCCTGTCTATTTTCATTTAATGAACTTCTGAACTTGTTGCCCCGCCTTTCCCTCACCGTGCATACTTGCTTCTACATACGTGACGACCACCGTGCCTGGCCTGCCGCTCTCCGCCTCGGCCTCCTCCCGCACCCTGGCCACGTCGCAGCCGCCGCTCCCGAACGATAACCCGCGTGGCTCCGCACCTGGGCTCCTCCGCCGATCCATCACCAGCGCCGACTAGGAGTCCGGACAGCGTCCTCCCGCTGCCTTCCGTCTATGCCCGAGATCGCTCGTTTGTCTCGCTAAGACAACGGCAGCTTGGGGAGCGCAGCTGTCTTAACACTTGATCGAGAGGCAAAGCTGTAACATGGACAACTCTATCTCTCACTACAACGAACACGAGCGTGCGGGCTGATACAAATAATGGCAATAATACATGATTTGCTCATCAGGATATGTGAGGATATCCTGGGAGAGAGAAGATTACCTGTCGAAGGAAGGCAGGACTGACGGTGGAATCAGGGGGAGGGCGCTGGGAATGGAGTCAATGGCGGTTGGGAAAAAGCGGCAGCAGATCACATTGATAAAGAGAAAACTTGTGTGTAAATCATCAGAGCGAGAAGATAGACGGGGAGGGGGGAGGGAGAGGGTGGGGGAGGCGCATGATGTGTCGAGCAGATGAGGAAGAAACAAGGTAAGGTAGAGGGAGGGGGCAGGACGGCGATCTACCACAATGTGCTCAGCTCACCGCAAGTAACGCGCCCCGACGTCGTCCTCCGCCCAGCCGCCCACCTCACGTCAAAGTCAAGTCCCCGCACTCCCCACTTACCCTGCCGTTACCCCGTCCGCCCCCTACCTTCCCTTATCCCGACCGCTGTTGCCTTCACATCCTGCTCCCCCTAGAAGATGCTGCATGTCTCCCCGTCTGCCCCGCGACCTATTCCCTGTCTGCTAATCTCCCCTTTCCACCAAGACCATGTCGCTGTCTTTCTTCTCCCCTTGCTAAAAACACTGAGCCTCTCCCGCCTCCCTTCCTCTGGCTCTGCACACGAGCACAATACGCTAGATTCTTCTATTTATATTCAAGTACGTCATGTGCAAGATCTACCCGATGAAACCTTTAAGCTCAGGCTTGGCCACAACAAACGCTGTAAGTCTTAATTCCCAGAGATTTCTCCGATCTAAGATGCAAAGGCTCTGGCCCGCTGCCCCTTGAAGCCGCTAAGGTAAGTTTCCAGCACAGAGAAATGTTCAAAGTATTTAGAATGAAATATCTCTTACGACTTCTTAATACTAACTGATATAAAATCTTAGCTTTTCGACAACACAGACAGTATCCTTCTCCTTGCCCTTAGTAACACTGCAGCCGTCTAGCGTACGTACTACACAATGAGATTAACTAACAATTTCCTCTTTTAAGTTTCTGTTCGCTTCGTCATTTCCCAGCGAGTGCCGACGATGCCTGCCTCAATAGGTGGCCAAGACTGACAGAGAGCCGGTGTGGCCTGCATCCTGCGCCATCTCCTCAGAAGGGATCCTATGGCGCGAGAAAGACCCTTGGCGCGAAGAATAATTTACCATCTTGGCCTTTAGCGAGGTGGCATTGCGGCTTTGGCAGTGACAAGCATGCAGGATTGCTTTAGCGCCGGTGTGGCGGGTCGTGGCCGGCCGCCGGACCCGGCGTCCCTCTCACCTGTCGCCCGTCATCGGCGTCAAGCCCGGCGGGAGGCGGCCTTGGAATCCGGCGGCCTCAGCGTAGCTCACTGTGCCCTTCCAGGTGCGCGTCCATTGATACAGTGTTGCTCCATCTGCAGGAACCACCTCCTCCGTTACCTCTTCCTTGCTGCAGATGAAACAGCTGGGCCGTTCTCTTCCATACCGCAATATCATAGCTCCTAAATCCAAGTCAGAGACTCTCCTTCCAGGCTGCTGTACAGGACGTAGGGGCAAGGCTTCCAACGCACCTGTGCAACATCAGACGCATCGATTTAACACAGCCTAAAGCCATATTTTAATAGGACAATGAAATAATTTTGTGGCTCACATTCGTTGGTGGTCCCCGCCCCTCTGTGGCCAGAGGCCCTTGCAAGAGGAGGGCCGACGCTCGCCCTCTGTAACTAAGACGACAAGCCAAGTGCCGATGTGCTCTTCCTCGAACGATATTCGTCCGACCACTCGTGCGCCTCCTGCGCGTACCACAGTGCTAACATCGTATCTTCTTCAGGAGATTGTATCTGCAGCGGCGAGTTCCTTCTGTTTTGTGGCTGTGATACAAACTCGAGAAATAATATGTATAGCAGTGCTTTGATTGTTTTTATTTTATTTCGTTAGGCATCGTAGAACATTTCTGAAGTGCAATTAATATCCTGAATGCTGAATTTCGGTACGTATTCTATTATAATCCGAGCTCCCTTATATTATCCTTTTACTCTCATGTTCCCGATCTTCTCCGTCTCCCTCATCTCCACCCTGAACACCCTGGGAGGCTGTCAGACTCTGCGGCGTATTTCTTCATTTCTTACTTTTATGATATTATTAAACGCGGCCGAGCCTTAATCGAGGCATCTTATCACGGCGACCCCATGGTGGTTCATCGTAACAAACGTTTAGCCATTTTCCCAAAAATCTTCGTGCGCCGTATTAACATCTGGGAGTCATCAATTACATGGTCCCGCGAAATATTGGGAGTACGTGGACTCAAACAAAAGTCGCATACCGTCGCCTGAAAGATCTAACCATCCTTGGAAGAAACGAGAACAGGTTAAGCGAACATAAAGCTCAGCTGGGGGCAGATAAAATTCAGCGCTAGTGGATCTTGGAGTTTCTCTGTGTTGACCATTCTCAGCTCTTCTCGCATGCTTTTGTTTCGTCCATTAGTGTTGTTGGTCTTTTGTTTTCACTCGGGGGGCCGCAACACTCGGCTCGGGAAGGACCAACGTGTTGTTCCAGAACGAAGCAAAGTTGTACGGGATGTACCACAACGAGACGTTGTGGAACCCCACTGCGCTGCATGAGCTGGACGCAGTTGTGTTCTGCCTAGACATTTCCAGTGAGAAGTTTGCGTTTTCGCTGCAAATTCTGGGGGCATTGCGAGAGAAACCAGCGAACAAGGGACAGAACTTGGCCTGGATTGATGAGAAAGAGGGGCAAGGCGTGATGAGGTGTGATACAAAGTATATGTCGCTGGGCACGCTGAAGCGCTGGAGCCGACTGAGCGAGACCCCTGGTGAGCACCGACCGTACTACACCAGCCGTCCTACTCGTCGACGTTTACAAAAATTGATAGCCCATGCGATTCACAAATCATTAAGAGTGTTGTCCTCTCTATCTACCTTTGTACTGTAGCAACATATTGCAACAATACGCGAAAAGAAACTTCCCAAGCCTTCGATAAGCAAAACCACCCATCTACAGCCTATCAACCGGGCATCGCGGCCAAATGCACACGCAAAAAGGTAGTCCGCGTCCAGGTGAAAAGCATTCCCTGCTGTTTTATTTTGCCCTTTGTAGGATCTGATCCTCTGTCTTGAAGGCTGAGCAAAAGGCAGATTCTCCGGAGACGGTTATAATGTTCACAGGTTATAAAGACCTGAAAGCTGATAGAGGCGTTTCGTGGTATAATTAATTATAATCATCGTTTTCCTTTATACATTACCTGCACTTGGTAATGTCGTGAGTCTTTGCACCAGAGAAAAATCTTGAAAAAATAACTACAGAAAATCCTCATAAAATACATAAAGAAAACAAGACAGCAACGAAGCCTGCTGCCACCCTCTGCTCGTAAGACAAAAACTCGCCGGGGATCACGAAGTACCAGTGTTTAGTGCTAATGAACGCCAGACCAATATGAACCTTACGCACTCATCATCAAAGAGCGGAGGGGTGACTGGAACAGCAAAGTATTTTCAGCCTTAATGTCACCTGCGCATGTAGCAAACGGGTGGTCTGGGGGTAGCAGTACGCGCTCACTCCCCGCCCGACTATCTCAAGAGCTGGAATGCCGAATGAAACGGTAGTCACGGGGCCCCTCTGACCTCTGTCGGCCGACCCGGCACTCGGCCGTCGGGAACCACGCTCGCCGCGCTCGGGAACATTAAGGCACATTTACGAAAATAGCATGCACATGAGCTCGCTTGCGTGTGTTGCAATTTAGCGCACGCCGACGGGCATGCACTCACGCACATACATACATCTACACAAACGCGCACGCACACGCGCACGCACACACACTCACACTCACACACACACAAACACACACACACACACACTCACAGACACACACACACACACACACACACACACACTCACACTCACAGACACACACACACACACACACACACACACTCACAGACACACACACACACACACACACACACACACTCACACTCACACTCACACACACACTCACACTCACACACACACACACACACACACACACACACACACACACTCACAGACACACACACACACACACACACACACACACACACACACACACACTCACAGACACACACACACACACACACACACACACACACACACACACACACTCACACTCACACTCACACACACACTCACACTCACACACACACTCACACTCACACACACACACACACTTATATTTTAGTCATGTAAATGAAGGTAAAGTAAGGTTTTACCTGTGAGGACATTAAACAGGAAGCAATAACAGTCAATCAGCTGAGATGAGAGAACATGAGAGCGAGATTAAGGGACAGAGATGGAGGTGGAGGAAGTAAATGAGGAGGCAGCGCGGCAAGGGAAGGAGGAAGTGGATGAGCAGAGGTTGAGGTGGACGGACAGAGGATGAGGTGGATGCGGTGGATGGACAGAGGATGAGGAGGTGAACGGACAGAGGTTGAGGTGGACGGACAGAGGATGAGGAAGTGGATGGACAGAGGTTGAGGTGGACGGACAGAGGATGAGGAAGTGGATGAACAGAGGTTGAGGTGGACGGACAGAGGATGAGGTGGATGCGGTGGATGGACAGAGGATGAGGAGGTGGATGGACAGAGGATGAGGAAGTGGACGAACAGAGGATGAGGTGGATGATCAGAGGATGAGGTAGATGCTGTGGATGGACTGAGGATGAGGAGGTGGATGCAGTGGATGAACAGAGGATCAGGAGGATGAACAGAAGATGAAGACGAGGAATGAGGTGGATGATGAAGATGAAGAAGATGAGTGGATGAAGAGGAGGGATGAGATGGATGACCAGGAGGAGAGAAGGAAACAGTGGGTAAACAAAGACGGAAAGAGGGAGACACAAAGCTCTATGGAACGAGGAGAATAAGACAATAAATAATAAATAAGGAAAATGAAGACGAGAAAGGATAAAAGAACTTAACTGTAAATATTTATTCAGAGATCTATGTAACTGGTAAAGAGAACAAAGAAATACGAAAGGGATAGAGAGAAAGAAGGCGATAAGAAGGAACATTTTCACTAGGGAGAGGAAAGGAAAAAGGAGAGGAAAGAAGAAGAAGAAGAAGAAGAAGAAGAAGAAGAAGAAGAAGATGAAGATGATGACGACAAACAACATCAAGTAACAACAACAACAACAACAAAAAGTAATAAAAAAAAAGTATAAAGGCAATAGAACTCAAGACAAAACCAGACTAGACAAAAGGTACAAAATATGAAAATGAAGACGACACAATGGAGAGAAGGGCAAGCAATTCGCTCAAGAACGAGAAGAGCCGAGGGTGAGACGAGGAAACGAGGAGGGGAGGAGAGGCGGGAGAGGCCTGCCTGATCCCTTGGATAAGATGCACATGGGGACATGGACAGGGAAGGGGGGAGCGGGAGAGGGTAACCACATCACCCCTCGATCAGTGGGGGAGAGGGGAGAGGCGAGAGGGGGAGGAGAGGGTGCCGTGTCAAGCCCAAAGCCTATGTTTCATATGAATTCCTCCGTCCCCAGTCCATGCCCTGCCTCGGCCTATGCCCCATCTCCCCTTCAGTGGCGCGATGGATTCCTATATATTGATCCCCTGGAATGAGGAGAAGGTCGCCGTTATTGCTATGGTCGACCACTCCCGTGATATATGGATACCAGGCCTCCCAAAATTTATATTTATCGTCCGATTTCGGATCACGAGTCTTGAATCGTCATCTCAACTCTACTGATCGTCAGCTTCTGGAAGACCTTATTTTGGATTAATTATGTTACGCGCACAATGAATGTTGTGTGCGAGAAGGTGTATATCTCCGGGTGTAAGGTATACGGACACTAAAATGGATTGTGTAATACAACAAGACAAGGGAAGTTTGCATTCGTAAAATGCTCCTCAGCGAATAACAGAGAACCAGCGTCAGTGCGAACCCTCTCTCCTCACAAGCGAAGTGGGGGAATACAGCAGCGACAATGCCAGCTACAAAGAAAATAATCCCGAATGCCTGAAGGAACTCTTACAATACCGGCGAAGGTGAAATCGATCTGGGGATCTGGTGTTAATTACGGCTCAGAGATTCGGCGGCAGATTACGGACGGAGGAGAGTCGAGGGAGCGCCAGGACGGAGCGACCCTCGGGCATGTGGCTTTTGCAGGCGCTGGGGCCGGAGACACGTCGCTGGATGCTTGGGAGGAAGGATGCGTCAGAGGGCGTCGAGGATCGTGTTGTCGGATGTCATGTTAGTGTTGGGATTTCGCTGGTGGATGTGAAGCAGTCTGCCCTGGAGTCTGAGAGGGATCAGAGTGTCGCGATAAGGAACAAAGTCTAAGTGTATGCTGAGACTCTGATAAAGAGTGCAAGCATCGCCAACCCACGGTCGCTGTTTGGATTAGAAAAGAGATCAAGGGATCTTCACGGAGTGAAGGACAAAATTGAATAATGTTGATGTGGGAAAAGGGTTCTTATTCTAGACGGAAAGGGAAACGAGGAAAAAATATAGATAAAAGGAACGATGACAAGATGGAAGCGAGCGAGGATGATGAAGAAGAGCGGAAAGAATAAAAGAACGAGTAGGATGTAGGAGTAACCCTAT
This sequence comes from Penaeus chinensis, assembly GCF_019202785.1. NCBI lineage: Eukaryota > Metazoa > Arthropoda > Malacostraca > Decapoda > Penaeidae > Penaeus > Penaeus chinensis. Next base: position 16,019,809 of record NC_061829.1, on the reverse strand, counting down.
TCATAGTAGGAGGAAGAAGAGGCTGAGAGAAAAGAACGAGGAGAATGGGGAAGAAGGGAACAAGCGCAGAGGACCGAAGGATGTATGAGAAAACGAGGATGATTAAGAAAAAGTTGGGACGAAAGAGAGACGAAAGGCGTGGGAGAAGGAGCTGGAGAAACAAGGAGGAGAGTAGGGGGAGCGGAGGAGAGCCAGGGACAGAGGGGGGGACATGGGGGTAGGGTGACTGGTGGCATACTTGTGGTTCCCCGCACCCCGACCTCATCATCTGCATCCTTAGAGTTCCGCCTCTTTTTATGCCTAATGTAATTATGTGCAATGTTCATGGCTCAAGGCGCAGAGAAAATTGAAAATCTGCCCATGGCTCTAACATGACGTCTCATCGGCTGTGCGTGAGTCTTGACATCCAATGGCCGTTTAAGAAAGAAACACGAGTCATTACTGTAAGAGATATTGAGCCTCCATTCCGTTTCAACTTCTCATTCGTTGGTATGTATTCCTTAATAATCCATCGTTTTAATTCATATTCACTCCCATCTATTAAGACGTAGAATACAGGATGTGAATTCCCGTGTTTTATTAATACATATGCACGTCTGTAGTCTTATGTTTTACTGTAAGACATTTCTTTGCCTCTAATGTATCTCCTTGGCGTCTCATATCTATACCCTACTCCTCTCTAATTTCCCACGAGCGCTCTTTAATTTTCCTTCTCATTTCCCACCACTTCGCTCCTCCTTCATGAACAAGGAGTGTCGAGAGGCCACCCAAGGATACCCATGAGTCAGTAATGCACATGGCAAGAAACCCAAAGTGTCGGCGGTTCGATCTGTGTGTCCTCCGTTAACCTTTTTTCTATGTCATTTTAGAGAGGGACTCCCGAAGGCGAGGCCGGGGGAGTGCGGTTCCCGAGATCTGCCAGATTGCAAACGGGCGTGGGCGGATGGCCTCCCCCGCGACCCGATCGCCGATTCGCCACCGCAAAATGTAATCCTGGTCCCCGATGTCTCTGCAGGGGCGCCGAAGGAGAAGCTGCGGCGCCCGTGAAGCCCCAAGACGCCATCCAACAGGTGGTGGGCGTGATACCCTTAAACCACAAGATACCATCAGTAAAGCCACCCTCTATCCCCTTCCCTGACACGCCAGCACCCCCGTCGCGCTTGGTACGTCACCCATCACTCGCGGGACACTCGATCAATGTGAATGCAGTGTCCCAGTGGGCCCTATTCTTCTTTAACCAGCCCTTCCCATATGAAATCTACAAGACACACACACACACACACACACACACACACACACACACACACACACACACACACACACACACACACACACACACACACACACACACACACACCACAGTGCCCAGCGTTTGGCGGCTTAGTGGCGTTTTAGCAATGTGATACCCGCAATGTGTGGCTCGAGCGTGGCGCCCTACACACCTTTGTGACAGCTGACGCCAAGGCAGATAAGAATGCTTCATGTAAAGTCAAAGGCAAGTTTTAATGTAAACGGTCGAATCTATATACACGGCGCACGCATGTATGCACAGATACGCACCATATGTTTAGATATATAGATGTATAGATGCATATATGTTTGGATGTATAGAGTATATAGATGATCAGATACATAAATGTATGGATGCATAAATGAAGAAGGACATAGGGAGAAAATAGGTAAGAATTAGTAGGAATTAAGGAGGGAATGCGGGAGGGAGGGAGGGAGGGAGGGAGGGAGGGAGGGAGGGAGGGAGGGAGGGAGGGAGGGAGGGAGAGGGAGAGGGAGAGGGAGAGGGAGAGGGAGAGGGAGAGGGAGAGAGAGAGAGAGAGAGAGAGAGAGAGAGAGAGAGAGAGAGAGAGAGAGAGAGAGAGAGAGAGAGAGAGAGAGAGAGAGAGAGAGAGAGAGCTAGAGAGAGAGAGGGGACTGGAACACCTCGGGTCACACGTAAGCCCGTATCTAATTTTTTGCAGGTATAGAGGGCGCTGGTAGCGGTTAGGGCATCAAGTTTCCCGTTCTTTTCAAATCACAATGAACAGAGCACGTTTTCTTTGAAGCGACTTCGACGGTAACCTGATCGTTTTCTGTAGTAAATGGGTTTCAGGTGCTCGGTATACATGTCGTATGAATTTAATATCTGACTTGCATCACAGACCCATTTTATGGCGAAACCTTACATGTTTTGGGCTATGGTCGTTGGCGCCCGGGTTCAGATGGCTCAAAATAGATAAAAGTTTATGGCTACTGTCACTTAGTTAACTGCCAATCCAATGTTGTCCTTCTAGCTCTGAATCTAAACTATTTTATATACATAGACACACACATTATATATATATATATATATATATATATATATATATAATGAGAGAGAGAGAGAGAGTGACTCAGTTTGTGTGTGTGTGTGTGTGTGTGTGTGTGTGTGTGTGTGTGTGTGTGTGTGTGTGTGTGTGTGTGTGTGTGTGTGTATATGTATATGTATGAGTATGTGTATGTGTGTATGTGTGTATGTGTGTATGTGTGTGTGTGTGTGTGTGTGTGTGTGTGTGTGTGTGTGTGTGTGTGTGTGTGTGTGTGTGTGTGTGTGTGTGTGTGTGTGTGTGTATTATTTATTTATTTATATATATATAGAGAGAGAGAGTCAGATATATATATATATATATATATATATATATATATATATATATATATATACATGTATATAGTACCTATCTATACTGTGTGTGTACATAAACCCATTCAATGAAACTAACGCAAATGCAAAACTAAAATCAAGCATCTGAAGCTCGTCGCGAAAGAATGTAATATATCTGTTAGAGATAAATTACAGGCAAGATGACAGCAACCCACTTCCAGCCCCGACACCGGTCCCTTCCAGAGCCATCACAGGTTGTCAGCACACAGCACCTCTGTGAGCAATGGTCGTGCTGCCAGGCCGCTGTGCGAAGGGAAATTAATCTTTTTGACAGAACAGTAGAGTCCTCGCGTTTAATAGTCTTCGCGGTGGCCTCTGGTGGCGGTGGGAGAAAAGGGAGCGAATGAGGGGAGAAGGGTAAATACAGAAAGACGTGGGAGAAGGACGCCGAAGAAGAACAGCCGGGAGGAGCAGCAGAGAAAGGGCGAAGAAGAAAATGATCGTTTGTGAGGCTCGTCGGCAAAGGAAAGAGGATTAAAAGTATGGCGCGGAAGTTAGACAATAATGTATGACTGATACATCGAACTTTTTTTAAGAGATGCTTTGAAGATGAGCTTCGACAGGGAGGAAGGGAGAGACTGGAAGGAGTGGGAAGGGAGGCGAGACCAGGGGGTCGCATAGGGGGATAGACCAGGGGGTAACAAGGGGGGGGGGGAGCCGGCCGAGCCCAGAAGGCGAGCCCAGGGGACGCGAGGGATGATATGGAGGATCTAATGGAGCTAGGAAGTTAAATTGGTCCAGAAGGGGGTCGGCTTCCCTGAAAGAACGAGCCTTAATTGGGGCCAGCTGTTCTTTATTTACTTTCGAGAAAGATTCCCTCAAATCACGTCAAATTATCAAAACAAAAAATACGATGTTCTCGCACGAAGAACCCTCCATTTAAATCGCCATTATTCAATAAATGGGCCGAGGTCTGCGCGCCCAAATTTGATATCTAAATGCAATTCCTGACGGACGGCGCCGAGCCGAGGTAAAGTAGCCCTGGTGGACCCCATCAGGAGAATATGGGTTCTGCCTGAGCCAATATTTCAATTTTGAGGCCGGCAGCGCCAACAGAAGATGTGAAACAAGGAGAGAGAGAAATGCGCTCTGGCAGGCTCTTACGGGTGCAATCTCCCCTGATTCCATTACTGCAAAACGAAATTGCAAATCCTTGTGCGAGCTGAGGTTAAACTGTTGCTTCGGATTCTTTAATTCTGTGACCCAACAGCTCCCTGAAAAGCACCTTCGCCACATATATGCTGTAAATTACCGGAACAAAGCGCCAAAATCCCGCCTTAGCAATCTGACAGGCGGTCCGAGTACGCCCTCTCGCCAGCGCATGGGCGTGGGCTCACCGTGGGTTTCCAGGACTGTTCGCCAGACGCCTACGCTCGCTTCCCCGCCCATTATACGAGCAGCACCGCGTAATAAATCATGTAGGCCGTTATGCGAAACTGCTATTACATGTCGACGCTAATATGCAAATGAGATAAAATTCTCCTGTGAGGATACGGGATGCTAGATATTGGCTATTTTTTGTTGAGGCGGAGACGTGGGAGTATCTGAGGAGAAGCAGTTTATAGATCTGAGGAAAATGCTAAGAGTGAGAGAAAGGGAAGGGCGAGGAGGGGCGGATAGAAAGAGGGAGGGAAGAACAAGGGAAGGGGGAGAAAGATGGTAGAAGTATGTGAAATAGTAGTAGTATTAGAAGGAATAATAGTAGCAGTAGCAGTAGTAGTAGTAGTAGGAATTGTAGTAGTAGAAGTGGTGGTGGTGGTGGTGGTGGTGGTGGTGGTGGTGGTGGTGGTGGTGGTGGTGGTGGTGGTGGTGGTGGTGGTGGTGGTGGTGGTGGTGGTGGTGGTGGTGGTGGTGGTGGTGGTGGTGGTGGTGGTGGTGGTGGTGGTGGTGGTGGTGGTGGTAGTGGTGGTAGTGGTGGTAGTGGTGGTGGTGGTGGTGTTGGTGTTGGTGTTGGTGTTGGTGTTGGTGTTGGTGTTGGTGGTTGCATCAGAAGTAATGAAACGCAGAAAAAACGAACAACAAAGGGGCATAGTAAAGCGGCAAAGAAAGAGAAAACGAGAAAAAAATGGAGCTAGGAATAGAAACTAATTTAACAATACGAAGGCATAAAATTCAGCCCTCCGCAGACCCGGCAGCAAAAGGGGCTATATGAGGATAAGTCCGCTGATCCCCCTTCATTGGGGCTTTCTCTCCCTCCCCCGCCCTAATAACCACCAACAACTGCTCTCTTATTCCCATTCCAGGATTCCAGGCCGGGCAGCGCCTTCGGGAATTCTAGAAGTTATGGACTGGCGGCTGTCATCTTGGGAGTGGCATCATCGGTGAACAAGAGATATTTATGTGAGGCGGAGATGGAGGGAGATGCACGGCTCTGGCACGGCCCGCTGCTTAATGTTCTCCCGCCTTTTATATCATCCCGACTGACATGTCTGCATTCTAAATCATTCGACGCAGGGACTTCGCTTTGATTTATCCTGCGAACTAGTACGTCCCGCCCGAGGGAGGGAGACTCGCCTAAGTGGCTGCCAAAGCGCACAGCTCAGCAACCAGCGCCGCCTGCACCAGGATGCTGTCCTCTCCTCCTTTACGAGGATGCTGACCTCGCCTCCGTCAGCATCTCTCGCTGCCTCCATCAGGAGGGAGAAAGGGAGAGAGGGAAGGAGGGAGGGAGGGAAGGAGAGAGGGAGAGAGAGAGAGAGAGAGAGAGTGAGAGAGAGAGAGAGAGAGAGAGAGAGAGAGAGAGAGAGAGAGAGAGAGAGAGAGAGAGAGAGAGAGAGAGAGAGAGAGAGAGAGAGAGAGAGAAGGAGGGAGAAGGAGAGGGAGAGGGAGAGGGAGAGGGAGAGGGAGAGGGAGAGGGAGAGGGAGAGGGAGAGAGAGAGGGAGAGGGAGGGAGAGAGAGAGAGAGAGAGAGAGAGAGAGAGAGAGAGAGAGAGAGAGAGAGAGAGAGAGAGAGAGAGAGAGAGAGAGAGAGAGAGAGCAATATGATTAACATCTCATCTGTTAGCCTCTGAGAAGGCTACCCGAAAATCAAAGCGTGCAAACGAGCGCAGACGGGGAGGCGGATGAGAAGGCAAAGGAAGTATACTTGGAAAAGAGAGAATAAGAAAAGCGAGACGTGAAAAAATGGAAATTGGTTCGACATCAAATTCGATTAGGAACCGGGTGGAAAAGAGTGTCTCGCGTAGGAGATTAGAGACGGGCGCGCGCGCGCACTGGGGCAACGCTTCCCGGAACTACCTGGTATCGGCGATTAGTCGATCTCCCGCTTCCTTACGACGCGGTGGCCCATGAACAGGCAATTCAGCGAGCGGTAATATCGCAACGTGGGTGTTACAATCTTATTAGCCGAGGGGAGCGTGGGGAAGGAGGGAAGCGCGAGGGCAGGGGGGCTGAGGGGAAAAGGGGGGGAAGGCAAAGCGGGAATTTAGGGGCGTCGGGGGAGGCGCACAGGGGAGGGGAGGGGCGTCAGGGAGTGTATGGGCGGTGAGGGAGCCAGCGTCTGAACGTGAGGTGAGTGCGGAGGGCCGAGGAGAGATGCGAAGGGAGAAGGAAAGGAGAGCAGCCGAGCACCCGAGGGGAAGTGCACGTGAGGGAGACCTCCTGAGGGGGAAGGGAGACGAAGGAAGGAACTGCGCGGGATAAGAAGAAAAAAGCTTGGGAAGCCGATGGCGCGTGAAGATAATGAAGAAGGGAGACGCATGGCGGAATGTGAGGAAGGGAGGGAAGGGAAGGATGAATGCGCTTCGAAAACAAAAGCGAAAATGAAGACCGTCTTGCTGGCGAAGTCGCATATGCTCTCTCCCTCGCTCTATCTCCTTCCCTGCCTCCCTTCATTACTCTCTCTCTATCTCCCCCCCCCTCCCCCCCCCCCCCCCCCCCCCTCTCTCTCTCTCTCTCTCTCTCTCTCTCTCTCTCTCTCTCTCTCTCTCTCTCTCTCTCTCTCTCTCTCTCTCTCTCTCACTCTCTCTCTCTCTCCTGTGTGTGTGTGTGTGTGTGTGTGTGTGTGTGTGTGTGTGTGTGTGTGTGTGTGTGTGTGTGTGTGTGTGTGTGTGTGTGTGTGTGTGTGTGTGTGCTTGCATGTGCTTGCGTGCAATTACTTCTGTACGATCCCAATTCCAGTCGTAAAAAAACAAACTGTTTTCATATCACATTGGAGAGATCTAATAGCCACCGCCTGTCTTCGGGAATAAACCGCTCTGCCTCTCTTATCGCCCTCCTGCAGATCCGTGTCGGCCGTGGACACGACGAAAAAAAGTGTAGCATCGAGACGCATCGAAGCATTGTCCGTGAAATAGCCTTAATACTTGGGACCCTCCGAGACTCCCCTCGGGAATAGTTACCCCTCATCTGATTACTGGCGCCCATTTTCTACGGAAAGGACGACCTATTAGGCCGTTATGAGGGCGGAATTGGTTAACTTTTCTCTTGATTCCATAAGGCGAAGGGGCAAGACCAATAAAACTGACTCCGGTCACAATGAACGACAAGATAATGCCTGTGCCTGGCGGACTGTCGGCGGTCGCCCGGCTGATACACTCCAAGGGCCCGACGTCGATGGCTTTCCCCCCATAAATCAAACGGTAACATTTGATTGTGTCCTTTTCTCTATCTTCACGACATTCCAAAGTTTAAGAGGACATAAGTCCGGACTAATATTTCACTTTATCGTTCATATATAAGTCTTATCCATCTGGTTTGGGTTATAATATGAGTCGGCAGTATAAGAAATGGATTTATGTGTGTGTATGTGTATATATATATATATGTATGTATGTATATGTATATATATACACATATACAAGTTACATGACATTAATTGGCAGCCCCGCAAATCCTGTAAGTCGTTCAAGTACTTTCCTGTTACGAGAGCCCGACAACAATGTGTTTTTTTGGCAACTTAACTACCTTTGGCCACTGCCGAAGAAGGTCGGGCAGCTGACGGCAACGTTCCCTCTCGCCTTGTTCGTCTCCCCGAGCTCCGCCAGGCTTCCTCGACCCTGGCCCCGACGAGGCACCGGGCTCGGGAATCTGCGGGGGCAGTGATTGACGGCTTAGTCATACCGTCTGCGCGAGGGGGCCGGGCCGGGCAGCCGCATACAAAGGCCAGGTATAGATGAGTGTTAAGCCGGGGCACCGAGAGGCCGCGACCTGGAGCTCGGGTGCTTAGGCCAACCCCGTCATTTGCTCGCTTAATGTATTGTAATTGCCGGCAGTTAGAAGCGCACCTGCCACAGGTTCCTTCATCTGCCGCTACTTGGACTGGCGACGACTGTGGTCCTTCTCTCGCCTGATTGATCTTCGGAGAGGAACGCCCACCTGATATATATATACACATACGCATTGCCTACACAGCTGTTTTCACGGCTCTGCTGGGTGTGCATAGTCGCTGAGAGACAAGGAGGAAGGGGGACACGAGGGACTGGGAGAAGGAGGAGGAGGAGGAAGAGAGGGAGAGGGAAAGGAAAAGGGTGGAAGATGAAAGATATATATATATATATATATATATATATATAAATATAAATATAAATATATAATATATATGTGTGTGTGTCTGTGTGTGTGTGTGTGTGTGTGTGTGTGTGTGTGTGTGTGTGTGTGTGTGTGTGTGTGTGTGTGTGTGTGTGTGTGTGTGTGTGTGTGTGTGTGTGTAGAGGGAGAAAGATAGAGGCACGGACAAACACTCAGTAAGAAGGAAGCCACCAACTAGTCTCGCTGCCATAGGGTTGAGTCCTATGGCAACAATGCCGGGAACACTGAGGCGAGGCGGGATTGCGTGCACGGGAGATGGCGTCGGTGCCATTAGTGCTCCCAGTGTCTGTTCTGTAAGCCACGTGTTTAATGGACGCTCTGGTCTGTTCTGGCACAATATTCCACTTGATAAACGACGGGCATGACTCACAGTAACGGTTTCGAAAGAACACTGCAGATGTATATTAAACCTCTCTTACGTTTCGCAGCCCGAAGGAACGAAGACCACCCATCTCCAGTATCCATAATGAGCGAGACCACACCGCTCGCCGTCGTCTCGTCCGGCAGCCCCCGATGGCCCGCCCTCCTCACCTGGCGCCGACGGAGAATCAGGAACGACGAAAGTATTAGCGAACGACATGCCCCGGGAGAACACGAACGCACGCACGGACGGGCGGACGGAAGGGCACCGAGGCAACCTCCCTGTGTCCTTGGCGTCTCGTCATTACCCGGCTCACGGCGGTCGTTATCGTGCAGGGACCACCGGGCGCCCGAAGCACCTCTTGCTACTTCCAATAACACACGTGCATACGATCCGCCCGACGTGTTCTGCTTCTCAAATCGGTAGCAACCAAACCTTAATACTTGCGCTGTTTTACAGGAGATTCGCTGCCCTCCTCTCCTCTGTGTGTTCCGAGTCCTATCCTCTATCCTGGTCTGAATTTCGTTGACTTTCTTTCGTGCAAGGAGTATTCGTCCATCACCGCATCGTCAAAAAAAAAAAAAAAAAAAAAAAAACTATATATTCCTTTTCTTCTTATAGAAACATTCTCAATTTCTATCTTCCCTCACTCGTCATCAACCCAGCGTGTCCTCAACTCTCCCTCGATGTTCTATCATAACAAAGGAGCCCCAGAGCCCACGTCCCCGTCCAGCCGAGCACCATAACATATTACAGCACAAAGTCCGTGTTCTATTATGAAGAACAAGCATAAAAAATCATAAGCATCCACACACAGCGACAAGAACACGCATTTCGAGCGATAAACATCCGCACACAGCGACAAAATTCCTGAGGATGCTTTAACCATGGCTGTGTGAAGCGCCGATTTTTCCCTGTAGACTAGTACCAACCGAGACACGCGTGTGAGTGCTATGGTGTTGTTAACTAATGTAGTCTTATTGACGTTGCGCGTATGATATTCCCAGCTTGAAAACCAGCCATTGAGGAAAACGGCAGTGTCTATTGCTCATGAATAATTTGTATATGCAGATAAATAGCCCGAAGCCAAGTCATCAGCAGCCGACCATGAGGCCGCAGGATGATCAGTTAAAAGTATCTACTAGTGGGAAGGTTGGGATCACTCGGCCTCATGTCATTTATACAAAAAGAACCCGTGTCTCAGAAATAAGTTAACTATAAATCGCCAAAAGCAGCGTAACAAATCTTCGTTTTTGAGCCCCTGCATACATTACTCGATAATATTGTTGTAAATTATAGGTTGCGGTAAACGCGGGGCAGTCCTCGCCCGGCCGCTCTCAGAACACTCGGCGCAGATTTGCATTTTGGGCTCGCTTCGGACGTCTCCCTCTCGCTCCTCCTTCACTACCTCCTCTACCTGTCTCCCCTTCCTCCTCTCCCTCCCCCTGCTCCCCTCTTCTCTCAAACCTATGTCAAAACTTACTCCTTTTCCAGACCATACCTTAACCTCCGTGCTTCGTCCCTACCGTCCCCTCCTCCTCCGCTCTTGCCTCCGCCGCTCCTCTGCCGCCGAGACAAGGGGCCCACCCTACAAGCCCGTGCTTCATCAACATTAATAATCCTTGTAAATACCGCGAGGATATACACACGGCTATTTTAATAAATTAATCTCCGAAATTCCGCCAACGCCGACATTCTTCTTGAGGCTTCAACCCCGCGAGGTGAAGATCCTTCGCGTGGTATCTACAAGAGGGTTTGCGAAGACAATTTCTTCATCGACCTTCCGAGGCTCTCAGAAATGTTTTGAAAAGCGGCGCGATAGACTACATTAGGTTAAGAGTCCCTGAACTTTGGTCGCTTCATCCCGGCGCACACAAGAGCCTCGCCCACTTGTGCCTAAATACCCGCTCCCTCGGGTCCCTCCCTTGCCTCCTTCTCCTCCCTTTCACAAGAACCCCCGCTACTCTTCCCTGAATATTCAACGCGTTTTTATGATGCTCTCGAGTCTCTGGTGTTTGGAAATACACGTGTTTGGCCGAGGCATACATTACCTCGACGAGGGAACGGGCCACGCCAAAATACTCGCACACAGGGGAGTTTAGGCACAGACAACCAGGAAACACGGGGGGAGTAAACAGCCACGGGAACGGTACTAGGAAGACGAAAACAAACAGGAAAATAGCTACATGCATGGATCAACTGAGGGTTAATGTTAACATGGAGAAGTAAACAGGCACGTGTGTTAAACTGCACCAGCTATATCAAACACAGCATCGCGAGGTTGTAAGAGACGGAGAGTAAATCTTTGAAAAGGTATATTGCATACAAAATCCAGTAAATAAAATAATCTGATCACTCATTACATCCTACAAACAACACAAATAATAATAAAAAAAATACAATCAATGCGTGGGGGTAAACGTACGAGTGGCTGGAATAAAAATAATAAAAGAGAGGAGGGGAGTGAGGGAATCAGCAGCAAAGCGTTGCGGCGATGGTGTAGTCAGCAGCAAGGCGGCAATAACAGCAGTCAAGGGGATGGAGCAGTCAGCAGTAAAGGGAATGGAAGGAATCCGGAGTATGAGAAGTAAAGGGGATGAAGCACTCAACTCGAAATAAGTGTCATGATTTGAAAAGAAAATGCAGAAAAGGAGTCGCGCAGAGACAGAGAGGGGGGGGGGGGGGAGGAGAAGGGGGAGGAGAGAGGGAGGGAGGGAGGAAAGGAGGGGAATCAGGGGAGGGAGGGAAGGAGAGAGGGAGAGAGGGAGTGAGGGAGTGAGGGAGAGAGGGAGGAGAGAGAGAGAGAGAGAGAGAGAGAGAGAGAGAGAGAGAGAGAGAGAGAGAGAGAGAGAGAGAGAGAGAGAGAGAGAGAGAGAGAGAGAGAGATCGCGAGAGCAAGAAAAGACTGAGAAAGTCAGGCTGATTGAGGAAAACGCCGAGTCTGCCGTGTAAGTTTGCCGATCCAGAAATAGCCCCGCAGGAGACACGCAAATAAATAATCATCATCCAGGAACGAACCGAATGATTTTCAAATTTCAGTTCCATTGCATAATTCATCAAAGCAATTGCTGGGTATCACATATAAAGAATGGCGGGAATTACATTTTTTTTCTATCTTTCTTTCTTTTTTTGTATTTAGAGAAAGGGTATTGGGAAAGATTGGCGAGCAGTATACGTAAAATGATCGAATGAAAAGGAGACATAGGCGAAGGACACACCCCGTTCTGAATTGCATCGAAAGTCGTAAGCTGAAATAATGAATGCAGACGCGCCTTGGCCGGGGAGCCCGTCCGCATGTTACGCGGTCCCTGGGCAACCCGGCTGAGTAATAATGCAGCAGTTCGTCTGGAGATGTCCTTACCTGCACGCGTGGTGACGGTCCAGCAGGTCATGAGCAGTAGCAACAGCAGAAGGCCTCGCTCGGGCCACTGCCGCCCCCACGTCCTCGCCGACGCCGCTCCTGCTACACCCATCCTGCTCCGCGCCTCTGCAAAGGAAAAGAAAACATAAGCGATTAGTCCATTATCGCTGCCGGTTGGAAAATCGTTGATAACCAATCTACAGTAACAGATGTTTCGAGGTACAACACGTGTGGCCCGATCTAGACACCGACCCGATTAGATTTATGACAGCCGGAGAGCTCTAGAAATGATCATAGCGAAATCCCGATATAAAATCATCCTACTCCAAATCCTCCACCTTCCGGACCCTTCCTCGGCCGTCCGCAAAGAGACCCACAACTACCCCTGGACGATGGAAGTTTGTCACCAAGTGTTCAAGTTAGCTGCGTTAGCCTCTACGTCCGCCAAACCACTAATGAAAGGTGTCCCATGGTGGCCGTCATTATGTACATTATTCATATTCCCCGGAGTCTGTGACGGCTATTAGAGACAGTGTAGGGTCAGCGGGGAGTCGGCGTGAGGTCCGCGGCTCGGCTTCTGAACCGATAACATGGGGCCTGAACCTCACCCATAACCCAGGGTCCAAAACAAGAGTGGAGGCGATAGGCGAGCGTCCTCATACCTGCTCCTCATTACACAGCTTACAGCTCTTGTAACTCTTTTGAATTCCATACTATGAATACATGAACAAAAAATACATACATAACATATATATATATATATATATTACAATCATTTGAATTTGATTTTGAATTTGAACTCTCTCTCTCACTTTCTTCCTTTCCCCCTCCCCCCCCCCTCTCTCTCTCTCTCTCTCTCTCTCTCTCTCTCTCTCTCTCTCTCTCTCTCTCTCTCTCTCTCTCTCTCTCTCTATCGACCGATTATACACAACACACATACATACGTGTATGTGTGTTTCCCTTTTTTCTTTCTTTTTCCTTTTCTTTCGTCAACGGGAAATGCAATCACAAGTAAGATGACGCGAATCGTATTTTATGAGTACTCTATACGTCATTATCGGCAGTAATAACATTCAATCAAACCATTCGTAGCTATTTAATTAAGGTCGTAGCTGGGGTCTTAATTGCTGATTTAGCCAGTTATTGCCTAGCGCCGGGAGGGGAAAGCCCCTGCTGCTGACCGTCCTCGCAACATCAACATTCCCAGCATCATGACGCAACCGATGAAGTATGAGGGACGATGCGAGTGAGTCATGGCATGTTGGAGGGAGGGGGCGACAAGCGAAGCCCTTGCGACGCACCTCGTTACCAGCGACGCAGCCCTTCCTGTTGGTCGAGATCGGAATGCGTTAAGGTTTTCATGAAGTCCCGAATCGTCCCAAGCCGACGGCTCCGAATGGTATCAAACCGAGAGCCCCGAAGTGGTACAAAGCCGACAACCATGAATGATACTAAGCCGACAGACCCGAATGGCATCAAGCCGAGAGCCCTGGAATGATATAGAGCCGACAGCCATGAATGGTACCAAGCCAACAGACCCGAATGATATCAAGCCGAGAGCCCCGATTGGTATTAAGCCAACAGCTCCAAATGATATAACGCCGACAGCTGTGAATGATAACAAGCCGACAGCCCCGAATGGTATCAAGTCAACACGATAGCCTCTGCATCACCTGATGTTTTCATCTGCAGCAAAACCTTTTTATGGGCGTCTTACACTGCCGACCACGTGCGCCATCACCTCGAGTAGCATGTCACCGTATACTCGCCGGATGGCTTGTCCCCACGCAGGGAACACTGCGGTTTGGGTGCCATAAAACACGCCTTTGAGAGTCCCCGAGCCACACGCCACGCCGATCCGTGGATGTTACTGCATCATCCGAGATCCACTAGAGCGCATATTTAATTCTGCGGCGGTCAGTAAGTACGAGTTAAGTCCACGAGTAGAACACATGATCCCATGGCTGTTCATGCAAAAAAAAAAAAAAAAAAAAAAAAAAAAAAAAAAAAAAAAAAAAAAAAAAAAAAAAAATACAAACAGGTATACAAACACATATTTGGTACGTCTCTCTCCCACATACCACATAAACCCAAATTTTGCCCACACACACACAAACACAAAACCCCACAAAACACACACACCACACACCACACACCAACCACACACACACACACACACACACACACGGAGGGAAAATGTGTCTGGGATGGGAAAGAAGGGGAGATGCCGCGAGACAAGGCGACCAGACGCAGGAGAAACTTGAATTATAAATGCCATAGTCTGCGGCAGACGATGCCAAGCTGACGTAGGCTATGGATTCCTAATCCTCGCGATATTTCCTCTTCGAATCCTTCAATAGACGTAGACAGAAATAGCATTTGCGTTTGTGTGTCCGTCATATTTCAAACGGAGAGAGAGAGAGAGAGAGAGAGAGAGAGAGAGAGAGAGAGAGAGAGAGAGAGAGAGAGAGAGAGAGAGAGAGAGAGAGAGAGAGAGAGAGAGAGAGAGAGAGAGAGAGAGAGAGAGAGAGAGAGAGAGAGAGAGAGAGAGAGAGAGAGAGAGAGAGAGAGAGAGAGAGAGAGAGAGAGAGAGAGAGAGAGAGAGAGAGAGAGAGAGAGAGAGAGAGAGAGAGAGAGAGAGAGAGAGAGAGAGAGAGAGAGAGAGAGAGAGAGAGAGAGAGAGAGAGAGAGAGAGAGAGAGAGAGAGAGAGAGAGAGAGAGAGAGAGAGAGAGAGAGAGAGAGAGAGAGAGAGAGAGAGAGAGAGAGAGAGAGAGAGAGAGAGAGAGAGAGAGAGAGAGAGAGAGAGAGAGAGAGAGAGAGAGAGAGAGAGAGAGAGAGAGAGAGAGAGAGAGAGAGAGAGAGAGAGAGAGAGAGAGAGAGAGAGAGAGAGAGAGAGAGAGAGAGAGAGAGAGAGAGAGAGAGAGAGAGAGAGAGAGAGAGAGAGAGAGAGAGAGAGAGAGAGAGAGAGAGAGAGAGAGAGAGAGAGAGAGAGAGAGAGAGAGAGAGAGAGAGAGAGAGAGAGAGAGAGAGAGAGAGAGAGAGAGAGAGAGAGAGAGAGAGAGAGAGAGAGAGAGAGAGAGAGAGAGAGAGAGAGAGAGAGAGAGAGAGAGAGAGAGAGAGAGAGAGAGAGAGAGAGAGAGAGAGAGAGAGAGAGAGAGAGAGAGAGAGAGAGAGAGAGAGAGAGAGAGAGAGAGAGAGAGAGAGAGAGAGAGAGAGAGAGAGAGAGAGAGAGAGAGAGAGAGAGAGAGAGAGAGAGAGAGAGAGAGAGAGAGAGAGAGAGAGAGAGAGAGAGAGAGAGAGAGAGAGAGAGAGAGAGAGAGAGAGAGAGAGAGAGAGAGAGAGAGAGAGAGAGAGAGAGAGAGAGAGAGAGAGAGAGAGAGAGAGAGAGAGAGAGAGAGAGAGAGAGAGAGAGAGAGAGAGAGAGAGAGAGAGAGAGAGAGAGAGAGAGAGAGAGAGAGAGAGAGAGAGAGAGAGAGAGAGAGAGAGAGAGAGAGAGAGAGAGAGAGAGAGAGAGAGAGAGAGAGAGAGAGAGAGAGAGAGAGAGAGAGAGAGAGAGAGAGAGAGAGAGAGAGAGAGAGAGAGAGAGAGAGAGAGAGAGAGAGAGAGAGAGAGAGAGAGAGAGAGAGAGAGAGAGAGAGAGAGAGAGAGAGAGAGAGAGAGAGAGAGAGAGAGAGAGAGAGAGAGAGAGAGAGAGAGAGAGAGAGAGAGAGAGAGAGAGAGAGAGAGAGAGAGAGAGAGAGAGAGAGAGAGAGAGAGAGAGAGAGAGAGAGAGAGAGAGAGAGAGAGAGAGAGAGAGAGAGAGAGAGAGAGAGAGAGAGAGAGAGAGAGAGAGAGAGAGAGAGAGAGAGAGAGAGAGAGAGAGAGAGAGAGAGAGAGAGAGAGAGAGAGAGAGAGAGAGAGAGAGAGAGAGAGAGAGAGAGAGAGAGAGAGAGAGAGAGAGAGAGAGAGAGAGAGAGAGAGAGAGAGAGAGAGAGAGAGAGAGAGAGAGAGAGAGAGAGAGAGAGAGAGAGAGAGAGAGAGAGAGAGAGAGAGAGAGAGAGAGAGAGAGAGAGAGAGAGAGAGAGAGAGAGAGAGAGAGAGAGAGAGAGAGAGAGAGAGAGAGAGAGAGAGAGAGAGAGAGAGAGAGAGAGAGAGAGAGAGAGAGAGAGAGAGAGAGAGAGAGAGAGAGAGAGAGAGAGAGAGAGAGAGAGAGAGAGAGAGAGAGAGAGAGAGAGAGAGAGAGAGAGAGAGAGAGAGAGAGAGAGAGAGAGAGAGAGAGAGAGAGAGAGAGAGAGAGAGAGAGAGAGAGAGAGAGAGAGAGAGAGAGAGAGAGAGAGAGAGAGAGAGAGAGAGAGAGAGAGAGAGAGAGAGAGAGAGAGAGAGAGAGAGAGAGAGAGAGAGAGAGAGAGAGAGAGAGAGAGAGAGAGAGAGAGAGAGAGAGAGAGAGAGAGAGAGAGAGAGAGAGAGAGAGAGAGAGAGAGAGAGAGAGAGAGAGAGAGAGAGAGAGAGAGAGAGAGAGAGAGAGAGAGAGAGAGAGAGAGAGAGAGAGAGAGAGAGAGAGAGAGAGAGAGAGAGAGAGAGAGAGAGAGAGAGAGAGAGAGAGAGAGAGAGAGAGAGAGAGAGAGAGAGAGAGAGAGAGAGAGAGAGAGAGAGAGAGAGAGAGAGAGAGAGAGAGAGAGAGAGAGAGAGAGAGAGAGAGAGAGAGAGAGAGAGAGAGAGAGAGAGAGAGAGAGAGAGAGAGAGAGAGAGAGAGAGAGAGAGAGAGAGAGAGAGAGAGAGAGAGAGAGAGAGAGAGAGAGAGAGAGAGAGAGAGAGAGAGAGAGAGAGAGAGAGAGAGAGAGAGAGAGAGAGAGAGAGAGAGAGAGAGAGAGAGAGAGAGAGAGAGAGAGAGAGAGAGAGAGAGAGAGAGAGAGAGAGAGAGAGAGAGAGAGAGAGAGAGAGAGAGAGAGAGAGAGAGAGAGAGAGAGAGAGAGAGAGAGAGAGAGAGAGAGAGAGAGAGAGAGAGAGAGAGAGAGAGATAGCATCCCGATAGCGCGTCCCGGCCGGACATCGTGACCGGGTCGATGTCGTGAGCGTCCCCTTATCGCCCACGTCGCCCGGGAGGGACATTAACAGCTCATTAGTCCTCGGCTCGGGGTCGCGGGGTCGGGGAGAAAGCGGGGGCCGGCGGGCGGGTCCCTCGGCGTCTCAAGGAAGTTATAGTGGGAGGGCGTGGGCGCAATGGGAGATAACGCGTGTAGAGTTTTGTGGGCGTGGATGGGCTGTAGAGATTAGCTGAAGGAAGGAGAGGCGGGTGTGTGAATGTGTGTCCGAGGATGGGCTTCGGGTTAAGGGGTGTATGCTTGGAAACAGTACAATTACCCTGAAACCGAAAAGACAAAGGAAAATTTACTCCTCTCACTAAGTATCTCCGTCGAGTTTTCGCCAGGATTTCATTCCGCGCAGAGATCCACGTCGGAGACACTTCGAATAGCCCAGTTCGGACACCAACACTCCAGGGGGACGAGGCAGCAGGGCCGTAAATAAGCACAAGATCTAGGAGACCTTCCTGCACTCCTTGTCACCCTTTCCCCAGCGCGAGAACACAACACTCTGAACTCGTGACTCCGGGACCATCGGGTTTTCACGGTCATGGAAATCTGGTTTACTTTAGTCCTAAGTCGTGAGCGAGAGCGGAGGCCGTGTCCCATTGCAGGAGGCGGAGGTGGAGAGGCCAAGACCAACGTGCGGCTTTATTAGACGGCTAACCTCCTGGCACAGTATGGATTAAAGAGACTTATATCAGAAGTTACAGATAGGCTTTAAGGAGGAATAGCCTTGAATCTAGACCAGCTGACCTAGAACACCTGCAAGACCTGAAAGCAAGGAAATAAAGCAAGCACGCGATTGGGAGAGGAGAGAAACTCATCCTGACCAACAGGTGAACTGAAGGAGCCGAGAGGGGATAGAGAGAGATGGGGGGAGGGGAACATCCAGGAATGTGTAACATGTGACCTGGAACACCCGGGCGAACATACATCCCGGGTGGACGAGGCGGGTATGTGCGGCGGGCGTGACATCCCAGACCGGGGTCTTGTTACTGTGGAAGGACTGAGAGACACGCCATCAATTCAGTAACGGGTAGTAAATGTCGCTGGTCGAGTCCAGGCCCGGGCGAGCGTGACCCGAGACTCGATCCTGCGCACTTGGCTCGCTCGGATCAAACGGTCTGCTTCGCAATCGCTTAACTCTCGTCCGTTGCTTAATACACGTACTTTCTCGCTGCTCGTAACGGGTCACGGGATAGCTCCTCTTATAATAACGATATGTTCAACAAGGAAAATTAAAATATAATAAATGCTAAGAGAGGTAGTGAGAGAGAGGGAAGGAGAGAATGAGAGCAGGATAGCCAGAGAGAGGGAGGAGGGGAGGGAGAGGGAAAGGGAGAGGGGAGGGAGAGAGAGAGGGGGAAGGGGAGGAAAGAGAGAGAGAGAAAGAGAGAGAGAGAGAGAGAGAGAGAGAGAGAGAGAGAGAGAGAGAGAGAGAGAGAGAGAGAGAGAGAGAGAGAGAGAGAGCGAGAGAGAGAGAAGTGAAAGACATAATAGAAAGCGAGAAAATGAAAAAAACGAATGAGAGAAGCACACACCGTGGCCCCCTTCCGAGTTGTGAAAACGAGCCTAATATATTTCCCAGCCACTTCCAATCCCAGATGCGAGTTTCCGGTTATAAGTTTCAGGCGCGAATAATACTTTAAAATCTTGGCGGCAACGGAATATTAATCGTGTTAATTACGCACTGTAGTCGCGCTGATATTTAGTAACTTACTCATAACTGACATGGCGGGAGGCACGGAAACGAGGACAAAACCTAATGATTTTTAAGATGG
>NC_061829.1:15988521-15993521 GCF_019202785.1 Penaeus chinensis | reverse complement strand
ATATATGTATATATATGTATATATATGTATATATATACACACATATGTGCGCGTGTGTGTTTATACACACACACACACACACACACACACACACACACACACACACACACACATATTATATAAATATTTAGAAATCATACTTAAAGAGTCGGCAGCTCACACACTGTCAATATCCATCTTCTAAGAAGTTCCTTTAATGAAATAGAAAAGCAGAGAAGCCCGAAAGGTGACCCAACAAAAGCAGCAGCAACAGCGTATCACAACATACCCAAGGCATAAATGGACAGCCAGGGAAGGAGATAAGCCCGGGCGCGTCTCCCCGACAGGAAGAACGGCGGCAGATGCAGAGGAGACCGATGGGGAGACCGAAAGGGAGAACGAGGGGGCAGACCAAGGAGGAGACCGAAGAGGCCGAAGAGGAGACCGAAGAAGAGACCAATAGACAATGACGAGGGGAGTAGGGTGGGATCGGGGATGGAAGGCGACAGGGGATAGCAGATCCATGTAAAAGAAAGCGACCTTTACCGATATGGCTCTTCCTGACCTTAGTTAGTGTCCACTCCCAGCATACCAAATCACTCGAGCGGGGATTAAAACTTTTAAGGGACATCTCTAACGGCCGAGAAAAAAAGATATAAAGACGGATTTTCTGCATTATAGATTTAAGTGTTCAATTATTTCTGTTTCTTTTCATAGTGCAACATTTTCATGGCTACATAAAACGCCCGTCACTCCTGGCAGTTCATGGAAGCGCCAAGTAAAATCGGAAAATGAAGGGTCTCGACTCTCCGTTTCGCGTCGACCTTAAGGGAACAGAGAATAATGTCGCGTCTGTGACAAACTGGCTTTTTTATGAACCGTCCTTTTCGCGAAACGTTTTATATAGTTTTTTTTTTTTTGTTCGAAGCCATCCTCTCGACAAGTTTTACCTTTTATAATAAATGAAATAACATCATTTTATATAAGAAAAAGAATGCGACGGCAAATGACCGTCATTATTCTTTTATTTCGCTGATAAATCAAATCCTACTCCGAAAGCCCATTACACGAGCCATAAAGACGCATTTCTTCCTCCTCCGCGCGGCGGAGTCGCCCTCGTCTCGGGCTCATGAATGATGACGAAGGTGAGCGCCCTTCTGCCTCTCGCCCTCGCGCTCGCCTCACTCCGCGAAGGGCCAGTCACATGGGATAATTAACAGGCGTGATGAGCGCGATAGTAACGGCTGGCGGGAAGGGGAATAATTGGTCAATTACGTCCGATGCGACTTTGTTTCAAACACGGTCCTGCGATAATGATTCGTGTCACTTATTTATGACGTCCCGGCAGGTGTGTCCCCTCGTTCGCGACGAGGGTGCCGCGACACCCTGTCTTGGCGTCACCCTTACACCCTGATCTCACCTTAACCACGTCTTAGGAGGCGAGCAAGGTTCTCCCTAATATCTCTCTCGCGACTATAAATTGCTTCCCACTATCCCAACACGGGAAAAGTGAATCCACAACCTTCACCATTGCTAAAATCCCTATACTTCCCTCATCATTAATCCATCGCTTCGTACACTTCCTAACAAGAAAGACGGACGAAAACAACACTCACATATACCGAATCTGCAATTGTATTCCCACGTGTTACTAGAACATCACGACGAACAGACTTCCTTCACGTGGCCGCCCCACACGCTGGCCGCACCGCGCTGGCACTCGATCCACTCAGAGCGGACTTCCTCACAAAGAGAGAATCACGTCATGAGATGCGAACAAGAGGCCCCACAAAACCCCACTAATGACGACAAACACAACAATGGAAAGACAAACAAAAACTCCTCCTCCCGAGGCATGCAACATTCCACAACCAGACAATTAGTCTTTCAAGCAGAATGCCCTCCAGCTCTTTCCTTCTCTCTCTCTCTCTCTCTCTCTCTCTCTCTCTCTCTCTCTCTCTCTCTCTCTCTCTCTCTCCATCCACCATATAATGTCGGCTTTTCTGTACGCACTCGACGCCGAAAAGAACGTAGAAAGAGGCCGTGGTAATTGTTTCTCTTGACTTCATATAAGACAACGTGCGTGAAGCGGAGAATGTCACGGACCTCCGAAATCCTTCTCAGCCTCTAACCCCCACTTTCGCCCTTTCTCCTTCCCTTCCTCCCTCCCTCCCTCCCTCCCTCCCCCTCCCCCTCCCCCTCCCCCTCCCCCTCCCCTCCCTCCCTCCCTCCCTCCCTCCCTCCCTCCCTCCTTCCCTCCCTCCCTCCCTCCCTCCCTCTCTCTCACTTTATCTCTATCTTTATTTCCATCCCCCTCTCCCTTTCCCTTCATCTTCCTCTCTCACTCTCTTCCTTCAGCTTCCTCTCTATCTCTTCCTTGATCTCCCCTCTGTCTCCCTCCCACTCTCCCTCCATCTCCCTCTCCTTCTCTCTTTCTCTTAAAATCTCGCTTTCTCTCTCTTATCCTTCCTCCCTTCTATCTTTCTAATTCTAGTCTTCCTTCCTTCCTTCCCTCCCTCCCTCCCTCCCTCCCTCCCTCCTTCCCTCCCTCCCTCCCTCCCTCCCTCCCTCCCTCCCTCCCTCCCTCCCTCCCTCCCTCCCTCCTTCCCTTCCTTCCTCCCTCCTTCCTTCCCATCCTTCTTTTCTTCCTCCCTCTCCCCCGTCCTATCCTCCCTTCTTCCTATTCCCCCTCTCCCTCCGTCCCTTCTTTTCCGTCTCTCTTTCCCTCTCCCCCCGTCCCCCTTTCCAAGTCACACATACAGGTAATGAATGCATGAGACGACGCTGTCAGGGCAGACGTTAACCTGCCATAGCCCGAAGGTCTGAACAGAGGCCGGAGCTGTAATATTTATTCTAACGGATTTTTTGTTTAAATCTAAATTCCCGATTAGGCCTACATTCTCCCAGAAAATGAATCCACAAAAAATAAAGCCAACGATCTCTCTCTCTCTCTCTCTCTCTCTCTCTCTCTCTCTCTCTCTCTCTCTCTCTCTCTCTCTCTCTCTCTCTCTCTCTCTCTCTCTCTCTCTCTTAGGCGACTACAGGGTGCAAGAGAGTGGGAGGGGGGGGGGGGTGAGGGAGAATGGTTAAGGAGTAATATCCGCCAAGTATGTGTCACACAAACGGACAAATTTTTGCGAAGTAATCTGAGTCATTTCAGCCAAGCGAATCCCCCGGGAATGTCCCCCCCAGCTGCGGCAACCACTCCCCCCAACCCTAGCGCGGCCCTACTTCATCAATTACGCATTCTTGGCATGACATAAACTACATGAGAATGGAGTTATAAATATGTTATCTTCTGCTATCATGCATGAATGGCATAATTCCCCCCGAAAGCATCCTAAGACTTCAGCTCCGCCACAAGAGCCGTGATCATAATCTTCTGATGTATTGGCGAAGGAACTGCTGCTATGCACTTGCACGGGAATCTTGTCGGAACTGGAGTGTTTACTTTGCACTACAGGGTCTTACAGAGAGAGACAAACAACAAAATTATCGTCATACGTCGCTCGCGAGAGAAACAACGTCGCCACAAGCAGCAGAGACACGGCACCGACACACGACATACGTTGTTAGTGCCACAGTTTGAAGATTAGGTTTAATAAAGGAAACCCTAGCCTGAGGTGACAAACGCGGGCGGGTCACGCGAGGCGCCGGCCAAGCACCCTCCCGTCCGATACTCTGCTGTTCCATCCAATATGCAAACTGGCCGTCGCGATGTTTATGGCAGGGGACTTTGTGATTAGAGGTGGACCCGCTCCCCGGTGCCAACCACGCTGCCACGCGCGCGGCTCGCAACACTCAGATTTGCCTCTAAACTACATTACTGACTCGACGTAACAATCGAAGATTTGCACGATGGTGGCGTAGTCAAACTGGTTCAAATACTAACTCACGGACTTTTAATGGGCACAATCGAAGACTTGTGGTGATAACGGGTGTAGACGCACGCGTGACTAGTCCAAATACTCCAAAACAAAGCAAAACAACTTTTAATGGACGCCCCGCTCACATTCAGATCTTTCATGGAATACACGCGTGACCCGGACCATTCATGTGCAAAACGAGAACGCTCTGCACTTCAGCCCGTGTCAGTGATGCAACACAGGCCTTTTGACAGCCTCTCAAGCGAGCTCTGGAAATGAATACCATACATACGACCATTCACTCAGCGGATGCTGTCTAGGTTCCAACGAAGGTATTTACATTACCATAGATTGTCTCTTGTTCGTACCTGAAAAGATAAAAAAAAAATGTTAATATTATTCTTGAAAAGTATTTACAGGCAAAATATAACTGCTGATCTAAAGATAAATATGAAAAATGGCTATCAGGGTGTTCCTGTGTGACACTACATTACATGGCAAACATATCAATACTCAATCAATACCTTCTTGTTGCTAAAGAGGCTACCAGTCGGAATCAACACAAGGTAAAGACAAACACCCCAACGATCGACGCAAAAACTGCTCACGACGTCGATCAGCAGCAAACTCAAGCGGTTCCCCTAGCTGTTGTTTGACGCCTATTCTGGCCTGCTTTTCCCTCATTTTCCCCCTATTTGTTAATCGTTTTCCTTGACCACGTGTGGGAGAGCATCAACACAAAGTTATTTTTACTTATCAGTTTTAACGTGGGCTTAAAGACAGGATCTAAAACGTGTACAAAGTTAGGGGTCCGGCTGGCCTGACTGAGACTGAGTCGCCGCATTCTGGCTCTAGAGCAGCGTTATTAGTTGCCGTCATGCAATGTGTGTGACAGGCTCCCTCCTCGCGCCGCCGTCCCCTTGCCATGAATGTGCTGCCTGACCTCCGGTAATGCACTGTCCGTGTCCCCTTATTGGCAGGTTAGGAAAACTTCCTGTTCTTTCGCCCAGTGTCATGCAATCTCCCTCGAGCACAGGGACATGCAGTACTAATTGTCTTCTCATATTCCTGTCACAACAACGAATTCAAATGCGTTTCATTACCAGACGGTGAATCAGCCCCGGCCCTTGCAAGCCACCGTGCAACTGCATGAGT
>NC_061829.1:15971021-15986021 GCF_019202785.1 Penaeus chinensis | reverse complement strand
CGTGGAGGCCGGGACGTGCGAATGGCAGCTGATCCAGGGCGCAAGCAGTTTGGCGAGCATGACCACACGGGCAGCGGGCGGATTTCTGGCCCTGGATCTCACTCCCGGCACCTGCCCTGCGACCCTAGCTGCCCTTCCCACTCTGATCCCTCTCCTCCGCGGAAGAATTAAGATTTTATTGTAAGTGCTGCGGGGGAAACGAAGCACAATGGCGAAAGATAGATATCTCTCTTGGTCATTCGCGGAGGCACAATTGCAGGGAAGGACGGGTCTCCAACAACAATGTAAGTGTAATACTAAGGTTCGTGCAATTTGCGTAGGAAAAAAAAAATTCTGCCATTCTGTACTTTCTGCATTTCCTTCTTCCTCTAAACATATAAATTACTTCGCGGCAATATTTGCCTTCCTAAAGAATATGCAAACCAAGCAGCCTCCCTTCCTACGATCTCCAGAGAGGAATAACAGAGCTCAGGGGCCGGCGGCGGAGACAGCTGTAATTCTAAATTGAAACATCAAATCCCCAAGGCAGCGCTAAGACCTTCCCAGGACAACAAAGCCCAAGTCCTCCTTCGGATAAGCGAGGTGCACCGGCCTCTCATTGACCCTAAGACGTCTTAATCGCCATAGGACGGTATTAGGACCTCCGTCCCCGTTGTGTGATGACCAAGGCCTTAAGGCGGCCTTTGTCGAGCTAACTATCACGCTACTGCACTCGCTATTGTCTATACTTAATTGCCGGTCGTCATATGGCCTCCTGACAAACTGCGCTTCTTGCATGACGCTCTTGCCTAGTCAGTAAGCATTTCAGTCTCAGTACACAGTAATTACGCAGATAAAGTGCAGATCATGAAAAATTGGCTCGCGTTACCCACATCGTTGCGAAAACGAATCTATCGAGTGGAGATATGCAAATATGATCTTCAAAAGGAAGAGCGAATGGCAATTTATCTCTACATTTTAAACCTGTCATGTTTACCCCCAATACATTCAGCAGCAGCAACAGCAACATCTGTTTCAGGCCTCAACACCTGGCGACATGTGCTGCAGATGTTTTGTGGATAATCCTTCACTTCCATCATGTGAGCAGGTGTTGCGCCATTTTGTCTGAGCACGGAGTATTAGTTCGAAATATCAAGCGAATGGCGGAGTCCAATGAAATACGTCCTTTGTACAAGGCTTCATCGCTGGATATTAGTGCCTTTAATAAACTTAGATGACTCACCAAAAGGAATATGTACTCCAGGATATTGCCTCTCTTGTGAATACGTCCTTGGCGACAAAGCCGACGTAAGCGATCTAATCCACTTGGCTTTTATCAACAAGGACGCAAGAAGTGAAACAAGCTTATTCCCCAATTCGCTGCAACGCCTTCTTAAAGGCAGAAAGGGCCGTTGCGTTTTTATCTTTACGGTCTTAAAATACGCCAAGGATGCTTACCAAGTGAAGAGCGCAGCAAATTCAAATACACAGAAGTTTGATATCGCCACCCAAAGGATGTTGCTTCTATACTCTCCACCTCTCTTCATCGCAGGGATCACGTCGCTATTGATGCTGTTACATGAATAGGTGGGATCACGCAGCTTGTTGATGTTTTCAAGCGTCTTTTTGAAGGGGACGAGAACTATCGAGGCTTCATTAAAAGCTATTTGCTCGAGGTGAAAGAGGCTCACAAGGGGACACGGTACAAGCCACATATTCATCACAGACGGCCGAGAGTTGGTGGAACCTTTTCAGCCACAAACAAGAAAGGGCGCCTTTGACATCGGCAGGGCAGGGCGAATTTTTTCCGTCTCAAGAAACCCATTGTGCTCTGCTTTTACAGACTACAGCCGGATATTGTAAATGCTATGTGACGTAATGGAAAATATTGATGTGAAAACTCGACTTCAAAAAAGAAAGAAAAAAAAACAGGTATTGTTCAGACGAGAATAAAGAAGGGAAAAAAGGCATGCGAAGACCTGGGAATATAGATGATGGCAGGGGAGGGGCGAGGCGGAGCGCGGACCCCTACAACAAAGGTCTCCCTCCCCGCCCCAACCGCCCGACGTAGGCTGATAACCGGGAATTACCTATTGACCGGCATGCTCTCTCCGCCACAGTTTCACTCGTGTGTCCTCGTCCCTTTGTGGCGCCACTGACCTTATGCACCGCCACGGCGTCCCCCACCGCCCCACCGTCACCTGCTCCTACCTAGGGTTCCTGCGTGATATTGCATGTCGTATGGTTTTATATTCTGTCGTCCCTGGACTTTACTGCAATATCTGGCTAGACACCCAACTATTCATGACACTTATTTGAATTTATGTTACTTGGCATACTATAAAATTGATTAACCACAAATAAATGTTCCTTCCAACACTTTTTGGGTTTACACAGATGGTGTTGGTGTAACTTTAACCAAAGTTAAATTGTGTAACTGGATCAACCTTCCGTGGGCCAGATGAAACGATTCTAGCATCTGCGAATCGGTGAAAATATGCCACAAACGAAAGCGTGGATGGCAACCAAGGCCTTCTTCAACGACATTACTTAGGATCTGGGCGTGAAAAAAGAAAAATAGGCTTGCTTCATGCCTCAGACTCGGGGTAAATCTTGGCGGCAGCGGCGTGTCCCCGGGGAATGAGTCAGCCATAAGGCAGGCGCTTCATCTCGGGCAGGAGGGAGGTGATCCTGGGGGATGACGGCAGGATCACAGGCTTCTCTCTCACTGCCAGCCTCCGTCGCGCCGAACTCGCTCCAGAAAGCATCGGCAGTTTAGAATATTCGAGATCCGTCATCAAACGTGATTTCGCATTTTCCCACTCACCTCACACGCATGGAAGCGTAAGATCTACACGACTTCACTTTCAATATTGCGTATCATCTCTCAAACAATTTTGTGTCAACCCGGTTGTCAGTCGAGTTCACATGGCAGTAGTTTCCACCAGCGAGCGGGGGAGTCCTTCGGCAGCGTGCCTCCTCCTCTCACCCCCACACTTGGCCGCTCCCTCCCTCCTCCCTCGGCGCTCCTGCACAAAATCCGAGAGAAAACTGGCGAGGGCCGGCCCCGGCGGAGGGTTTCCGTGGGGGCTGACGATGGACTTAAAGCCTGGCAGCTTCATCCATCGGGATTAAGGTGGTAATGGAGAAAGATGGTAAAATCGTTAGCGTCGCCATCCTCCTCGCCACCGAAAAGAGGGAGGATCCAGCGAGCTTGATTAACTCGGCGACAGGAGGACCCGGGGACTTTCCTCCCGCCCCTCCCGGAGATCCAGGGCGACACGCGCAATGTTGCTCGGGTGCCTGGCAGTGGCGCAGGGGTAGGCGCCGCTTGTAAAGGCGGGGGATCAGGTGTGGTGTAAATATCTTAACTGAAAAAGTTTCAAGGGCTTGGGTGGGCCTCCGTGCCGCAAGACGCCCGCCCCGCCGAGGATCAGCAGGCGAGGCTGAGGATTTCAGCGTGACATGTGTCGGCGGATGATGGCGAATCGTCAGGGATCCTGACGAGGGCCCGGGGCGGGGAGAGGGCATGGATGCCGGTAGACGCGAAGACCCCATGAATTATGGATCAGCTGAGTGGACGCGACATCGTCCAACAATTACTTGGCAGCGACATATTGAGAGGGAATTAGATTTTTATCACAGGGGGAACGGCCTTATCTAAAACTCATGACGTGAGCCATAACTGCAACGCCAAGAGCCCACTGTCATGGGGGTGCGATGGGGAGTAGAGGAATGGGGCCTTTGCCGAGACAGACGAGGTTTAATGGGGTTGACGGGAAGGGAAGGCGAAATCCGGTCGCGAACCCCAGGCAAGAAGGAGACGCAAGTAGTGGCGGGATAATGGCCGCGTAGTAGTGATGGTTCATGTTGCTGTGGTGGCCATGTTGGTGATGATGCCGGGGATGGTAATGACACTGATGAGAACGACTGTGTGAATGGTTCTGGCGGCAGTTCTAGATAAGTCGTTTCACTTGTGATATTATCTTCTTGTTATTATTCTTATTCTCCAGATTGAAAATCAAACAACCATCCAAATGTTGTATAGTGCAAGGAATAATAAAGATGCACTTTACACGGTGATCTGGTAGAGAGGAGCAAACTGGGCAAGGGTGTAGCGTGAGCCAAACATAGAGGCAGGGTGTAGCGTCCGGCACGGCAAGCCGACAGGGTGTAGCATGGCAGAGTGAAGTGGCAATATAGCGTGGGACAAGGCAAGACGGCAAGGAGTAAAGTGGGGCAGGGTGAGGCGGCAGGGTGGACCGGGAGGGTGTCAGGCGGTCGGCCTGCAGGTGAACAGAACAAAAGGATCTCAGTGTGATGACATGAGACGCCCAAGTCCTCCAAGTCCTGCACTGCCGTCACTATATTTTCACTATTTATTATTAGGACACGAAGCCTCCCCGTTCACAAGTCTAAGTGATGGCTAGTGTGAGTTATTACATTATAACACGTCAGCCGGCCATAATTACTGCCTGAAACAATGGAGCATCGCAGGTTGATAAATCCCGAGCTGCCAACGCTAGAGCGGCGGGAGCGAAAACAAGATGGCGGCGAGGGCGGGTAGAGTACTGTCTCTCACTCAACGCATTCCGCCCTCGCTAACACTTCGCAATTGCCGCCTGTCCGAGTGCCCTGATGTCCGAGCACTTACCACTTAATCTCAGAGTCGTACCCCCGCGATACACGACCTCTGGAGTGCACTTCAAACACGCTGGCCTCTCGCATTCCACTAGTTCACGTGGGGGATAGAAACACACAGGCGAAAACGGTGTGCGTACTGATCACTCGTGTAAATTACCAATCCCTAATGCACACACGAGCCTTATAAGCTCACGGGCACTCAGCACTGTGTGTGTGGGACAGGAGGGAGGGAGATTAGCAAACTATGAACGCAGGACAACACAGAAAGTTCTTGAAAAAGGTACCATCAGCAACTGTGTTACTTTCATTGTAGCTTCACTATATCTGAATGCATCTAATCAGTATGCATAATACACTGACCACGTCTTTTGCATTGCAATGTGTGTACTCTCCAATATCTCTGGTCGAAAAGTATGGGCGCTTTGTGAACTGTGTTCTAGTACAAGAGGCACTGATGAAAATAAATATATAGATAAAAAAAAAAAAAAAACATAAAATATCTGAAAGAAATTAAGTAAAGAAAGAAAGAATATATATATATATATATATATATATATATATATATATATATATATATATGTGTGTGTGTGTGTGTGTGTGTGTGTGTGTGTGTGTGTGTGTGTATGCATACATGTATATACATATATATATATATATATATATACACACATACATATGTATATACATATTCATATATATACATATATATGTATGTATATATAAATATATATATATATAAATATATATATATATATATATATATATATATACAGACACATATCTATATATATATATATATATATATATATATATATATATAAATACACATACACATACACATTCACACACACACACACACACACATATATGCATATTTATACACATATATATACATACATCCATACATACATACATATATATACTTATACATACATACATATATACATAAAAACATACAAACATACATATATATACATATATACATACATATACATATATATACATACGTGTGCACACACACACACACACACACACACACACACACACACACACACACACACACACACACACACACACACACACACACACACACGATGATAATGATGGTGGTGGTGGTGGTGATGATGATGATGATGATGATGATGATGATGATGATGATGATGATGATGATGATGATGATGATGATGATGATGATGATGATGATGATGATGATGATGATGACAAAACAACAATAGTAATAATAATGGTAATGGTAATAGTAATATTAATACTGATATTAAGACATAACGATAACATAAATAATAATAATAAAAACAATAATAATAATACCGATGATGGTTATTATGATGGTGATTCCGTTAATAATAACAACAGTTATAATCAACACAGTAAGAACAATGTCATGTTCATTATTATTTTCATTTTCACCATCGTTTGCATTTGCGTGTATCATTTCCTTCAGTATTATCATTTTTAAAATTATTCTCAAAATATTCAATATTGTTTAAATCTGTTCCCATCAAAATCAATACATTTCTGATATCTTATGTTAGCACATTTTGTTATTGTTTTCATTTTTCATTATCATCATGTATTATCACAATCGATATCATCAATCTCTAATATTTTATTATTTTCATTCAAACCAACGAAAAAAAATACAGAACTTATTCAGCATAACAGTGATTTCATTAGCTAATTGCATTAATGTCAGAATATGTTAAATATAAAAGAACAACGATGATCATTTTCTATATTTTTTCTTGATTTTTTTTGACTGAAAAAAAAAAAAAAATCAGTAATTTCTAAAATTCAAGAAGAAATTGGATAATTCAATTTCTCTTCCGGAATTGTGTATACTCTCTGTGCATTCTAGAACGCATAACAGGTCGCTATGCAATTTCAAAACATTAGGAAAACACACTGTAGTTTGTAAAACCCAATGACAGTTGCGTAGCTCACTCCCCTCCATTGCAAGCCTTAAATGGAAGTTGAGGAATGCAAACTCGAGAGAAGCATATGTACGAATCATTTACCTTCTCCACTCATGCTTCTGCATTGGCACCGACGCTAGTGGCACTGTATGCACCGCGGAAGAAAGCAGTGCCGTGAGCCGTCAACCATCAGTGCCAGTGCCAAGTGACACCACCAAGAGCAAACATTACCTTAACCCTCACGTGCATTGCCTTGCGCTACTCCCAGATCCCCCTTCCCTTCCCTTCCCCTTTACTCTCCTCCTCTCTCTTTCCCTCTCCTCTCCTCCTCTCTCTTTCCCTCTCCTCTCCTTCCTCTCCCTTTCCCCCTCCTCCCCTCCCCTCCCTATCCCACAAACCTTTTTCTGAACACTTTTCACACCTTGTTTGCACGCCTCTCACACGATTTTTCCCTGTCCATGCAGAATCCTGCTTTTATATAAATCTGTTTTGAAAATATGTCCCTTATTTTCCCTTGAAACAAATGTTTTGTCATTTTTGGCGTTTTTGGCTCTTATTTTCATAAAAGCAATACTATCAATTAATAATAAAAACAGCGGCAATATCAATAATGATAGAAACAAAAGTTACTACTATCATTACCTCTAGTATCTAGCACTGTGATTTCGTTACTATCTATATAAATATCATCACAACTATTACCATAATGATTAATAACTATACAACTTCCTTGGCTATATATTCTTAATAACAATATAACTAATATCATTATTAATAAATAATGCCTTTACTCTCACTGCAGTCACTATATCACTATGATCAATATTAATATCACTTATTCAGATCACTAGACCTATGACTGACATCACTGCAACTAGTACACTTACAGATACGATAATAAGTATCAATACATTAGTTACTATATACATGTATGCATACATGTATATACATATATATATATATATATACACACATACATATGTATATACATATTCATATATATACATATATATGTATGTATATATAAATATATATATATATAAATATATATATATATATATATATATATACAGACACATATCTATATATATATATATATATATATATATATATATAAATACACATACACATACACATTCACACACACACACACACACACATATATGCATATTTATACACATATATATACATACATCCATACATACATACATATATATACTTATACATACATACATATATACATAAAAACATACAAACATACATATATATACATATATACATACATATACATATATATACATACGTGTGCACACACACACACACACACACACACACACACACACACACACACACACACACACACACACACACACACACACACACACACACACGATGATAATGATGGTGGTGGTGGTGATGATGATGATGATGATGATGATGATGATGATGATGATGATGATGATGATGATGATGATGATGATGATGATGATGATGATGATGATGATGATGATGATGATGATGACAAAACAACAATAGTAATAATAATGGTAATGGTAATAGTAATATTAATACTGATATTAAGACATAACGATAACATAAATAATAATAATAAAAACAATAATAATAATACCGATGATGGTTATTATGATGGTGATTCCGTTAATAATAACAACAGTTATAATCAACACAGTAAGAACAATGTCATGTTCATTATTATTTTCATTTTCACCATCGTTTGCATTTGCGTGTATCATTTCCTTCAGTATTATCATTTTTAAAATTATTCTCAAAATATTCAATATTGTTTAAATCTGTTCCCATCAAAATCAATACATTTCTGATATCTTATGTTAGCACATTTTGTTATTGTTTTCATTTTTCATTATCATCATGTATTATCACAATCGATATCATCAATCTCTAATATTTTATTATTTTCATTCAAACCAACGAAAAAAAATACAGAACTTATTCAGCATAACAGTGATTTCATTAGCTAATTGCATTAATGTCAGAATATGTTAAATATAAAAGAACAACGATGATCATTTTCTATATTTTTTCTTGATTTTTTTTGACTGAAAAAAAAAAAAAAATCAGTAATTTCTAAAATTCAAGAAGAAATTGGATAATTCAATTTCTCTTCCGGAATTGTGTATACTCTCTGTGCATTCTAGAACGCATAACAGGTCGCTATGCAATTTCAAAACATTAGGAAAACACACTGTAGTTTGTAAAACCCAATGACAGTTGCGTAGCTCACTCCCCTCCATTGCAAGCCTTAAATGGAAGTTGAGGAATGCAAACTCGAGAGAAGCATATGTACGAATCATTTACCTTCTCCACTCATGCTTCTGCATTGGCACCGACGCTAGTGGCACTGTATGCACCGCGGAAGAAAGCAGTGCCGTGAGCCGTCAACCATCAGTGCCAGTGCCAAGTGACACCACCAAGAGCAAACATTACCTTAACCCTCACGTGCATTGCCTTGCGCTACTCCCAGATCCCCCTTCCCTTCCCTTCCCCTTTACTCTCCTCCTCTCTCTTTCCCTCTCCTCTCCTCCTCTCTCTTTCCCTCTCCTCTCCTTCCTCTCCCTTTCCCCCTCCTCCCCTCCCCTCCCTATCCCACAAACCTTTTTCTGAACACTTTTCACACCTTGTTTGCACGCCTCTCACACGATTTTTCCCTGTCCATGCAGAATCCTGCTTTTATATAAATCTGTTTTGAAAATATGTCCCTTATTTTCCCTTGAAACAAATGTTTTGTCATTTTTGGCGTTTTTGGCTCTTATTTTCATAAAAGCAATACTATCAATTAATAATAAAAACAGCGGCAATATCAATAATGATAGAAACAAAAGTTACTACTATCATTACCTCTAGTATCTAGCACTGTGATTTCGTTACTATCTATATAAATATCATCACAACTATTACCATAATGATTAATAACTATACAACTTCCTTGGCTATATATTCTTAATAACAATATAACTAATATCATTATTAATAAATAATGCCTTTACTCTCACTGCAGTCACTATATCACTATGATCAATATTAATATCACTTATTCAGATCACTAGACCTATGACTGACATCACTGCAACTAGTACACTTACAGATACGATAATAAGTATCAATACATTAGTTACTATTCATCTTCTCTTTCTCAGCATCATTATCATTAGTATAATTACTCTTTGTGTTCCGCCTGACCCCTTTACTCTTTGCCTGATCACGGATTGGCGTGTAGTAACCCCCCCCCCCCTCCCTGATGCTTTACAAATATCTCTAAGGAGACATTTCTTCCTGTTGTGTAATTTCATAATGGCAACATAGGCCGTTATCAGTATTGTTTCTTGTTTAAAGATGAACTCCATTCTTAGTTTCTTGTTCATAAAACATTGTTTTTCTCTCAATTGCCCCGCATACTTCATCTCTTATGAAAATATCTGAGATTTTCTATAACTGGATGGTCGTCTTTGTTTCATTTCGTCGATTATATTTTTTATTAAATTTATCCCGATGTTTAATACGATATTTGTTCTTTATCCTGTATTGCGTATCATTATCGTTCGTTGTCCAAGCATCTCACTCTGCCATTCCCTCGCTCTGTGCCTCACACACCCCCCACCTCCCTCATTTGTTCCCCATCTTTCCCCATTCCTCATCGATAATTGCGTTATTCCTCGATTCGCCTTCATCCACGTCCGGGAATCACTTACTCCTATCCTTTCTTCGCTCTCCTTATCACCATCTTCCCTTCTAATTCCCCATATTTTATCTCCGTCTTCCCCTTTTCTCCCAATCAGCGTTTCCTTTCGTCATCAGGGCTTCCCCTCCTCCGTCGTTACCCTCGCTTCTCGTGTCCTTTCTTGGCACGGTGCCCCGGGAGTACGGCGGCGTCCTGGCTCACACCTTTGCCTGAAGGAGGGCGACCGGAGAGAGCACATCACCTGCGGAATTACACGTGAGTTGGCCTAGTACAAAACAGTAATAATGAAAGATGGTTCGAATAGCACAGTGGGAGGCTGACCCTTGGCTGCGTCCCAAGCCGTCTACTCTCCATCATTTACGACTATTATTGTTTCTTACGTCCAAATTAGCCAAAGAGCGTGGCTCGCAAGAGAACAGTCAAGGATTATTTGCTATTGTTATATTCGACTGAAGCATAATTTGTGTCAATAAATAAAGAGAGAGCATAATTCTGCGCGCAGCGTTTCCCGCAGACACTGAACATAGGTGTTCCTACGAATCCCTGTGCCGAATCGAGTCTGAATCGTTGTCGATTACTATTATTTCTATTTCAATGGTCGTCCAATGATCTAGAGAGGAAACTTCATACTCCACAACTGAAGTTTCAATGCGACAACTCCAGTGTCGTTTGGATGCGTGTAAATTACTATCACTTGCCACGCTAAAGCGAAAGAGAAAAACATGAATCGGCAACTAAGCGTAATTATAACCTTACACAGCGCCTTGGGCGAAGAACTGACGTTGACATCGGACGATCATACGATTCTAATACAAGACAATCCCGTCTATATGAACATTTACGAAATATGTAAATTATAATCTGATACTTCACAGGTGTGCAGCGCAAGAAGAGACCGGTACTCGCCTATCTGCCACTTATCTCAATGCAGGCGAGTGACCGTAGCAGAACAAATTTTTAAAACATGTCCCAAAATAATGGAATACCACCACGTCGAATTTACAGCCGCTCGACACTCAGGCGAACATCTGAGGCGGCGGATCTCACGCGCTCCTCTGCCGTGGCCTCTGCGCATGCTCCGTACAGCTCCCATCCTCCCTCTCGGGCCTTCTCGGGCCGCCTTATCTCGTGTTGATCTCTATCCGGGGATATTACGGCTACGGGACATGACCACACGGATTTAATTTATCATTAACGTTATTACTTGTTGGCGGGATTTATTATTCAATCTGGAACGAAAAGCGAGATCGGGCGAGATATTCCCCGGCAGTAACAAAGGCTCCAAAAATCCATCTGGTGATTGGGAAGAAAGGTTTTAGGTAATTTGGCCTTTGTGATTAATTCTCACCCGGTAAATATAATCAGGGCGTCATTCCGGAATTCCCTAAAGACTTTCGAATTAATTTGCTCCACGGGTTAATGGCGTTTAAATATTGCTCTCATAAATTGTAAACAAAAGAAAAGGAAAATAGGGAACTTCTAAATTTCATCTCACCTAGAACCTTAATGGCGTATAAATATTGGTCTCGTCATGAAATTTTGACTCGCGGATAGTTCCAGCGAGCATTAAACAAATGAAAGAACATCTCTGATATGAATAATTCATGGGACGGTCCCCCCCCCACCCCCCACCCCTCACGTCTTTCCCGAGCACAAAACCGTGACTTCTTTTTCCTCCCGTTTCACATTCGCGCTCTACATGCACACCGGCCTCTGCCCCTGGAATCGCACATACGGGCTAGGGCGGCAGGTCACGTGGTGCAGGGCTCAAACCCATGAAAAATTCAGTCCCTGCGAGTGGGCTGGTACTGTGTTTTGCCCTGAATTCGCTCGCGGCAACGTAGAAATAGAAAGGTATGAATAAACGGTACTCAAGCGCAAGCTATACACAGGGGTCGCAAACACTACTACCGCTTTTTTTCATTCCGTCCTCGCCGGTAATGTGGGATCGAGTGCAATGCAATCTGTAATAATTCCGGTCGGGCTTGAATGAACCCTTGTCAGCTGATGTTGTTTACGATTATTTGCCCGTACTGCGTTCTCTTTTTTCCCCTCACAATACTGGCGTCTTTGCGCGTATTTTTACGGTTTATTTCGATGCTCGGCAAACACGCCATAACCGCCGAGACGAATTCTTAAAAAAATACTCATCATAGGTTCCTGTGACATGACAAAAGCAAAAAGACAATCAGATAACAAAACCAGTTTTTGGTGAGAGCGGAAAAGGTCTGAATCAATACAAGAGGGGGCGAAAAGTGGCACTGTAACAGATAAACAGTGACAGAGATAGGTAGTCTCTCAGTGGGCCGTATCACAGACAAGGTGCTCACAATTACTTCAAATTGTTGTCGGCTCTGGATGCACTCGTTCCGAAAATTTAAAAGAAAATGTTTCCTTTATAACGATACTTTCTGAACGCCTGGCATTTGAAAGTTCGAAATCTCTCTTTAAGCTCTAAAGGTTTACTAAAAACCTTTCACTAAGAAGAAAAAAAAATCGCGTTTGTAAAAACAAACAACGTGCGATCTCCGTTTTTTTTCTCTCTTTCATTATTCCCGTGCTCGAGTGTTCACAACGGCTCGTAAGCTCTCGTGAGATTTTTCTTTTTTTTCTTCTGATTGTCCCAAGCTTCCTCACTCTGTAAAAAAACAAAAGAAACACCATTCTTGGACGTGGTACCTTGTGTTCTAGGATCTGGCCTTTCTCCTGTGACCTACACGAATTAAATATGTATGCGCTTCTTAAAACGACCGTGATAACGGAGAAGGGAGAAAGGAAGGGGAAGCAGATAAGGAAAGGGAAGGGAATGAGAAAGGGAAACAGATAAATAGATATGCCTACATGTGTAGAGGAAATGTCTAACAAACTAAGACATTCTAACACAAACTAGAGATCGATATGTGTAGAAATAACAACACCAAAATCCATAATTAGAAAGGTAGAAAGATAAAAAGAAAGAAAGACAAAAAGACAGACACCCACACACAGACACACACACACAGACACACACACACATACAAACACACACACACACACACACACACACAGAGAGAGAGAGAGAGAGAGAGAGAGAGAGAGAGAGAGAGAGAGAGAGAGAGAGAGAGAGAGAGAGAGAGAGAGAGAGAGAGAGAGAGAGCGGTTCATGGGAACATGCGTGGAAACGAATAAAGAAAGAGAGAGATAAATGGGTTTTCTCGGGGCTGCACCGCCGATCCAAACACAGCGCTTCTCCTCATAAACCAAATTTCCATTTTGATTACTTTCTTCCACAACAGAAAAGAATCGTCGACTCCTTGGTGTCAGGTGTTGACGTCGCCGGTTTAATAATAGATTGAAAAAATGGCAAAATTTCTTCTATGGAGAACTTTTCCTCGCGAGATAATAGAACCATTGTTTGACACGAGGACACAGCTGAGACACCGCCTCTAAGGAGCCTGCCGGAGAAGGATGTTCGGCTGACGCTGCTCTTGTGCGAGGCTCTGTAGTCTCATATGCAGAGGCTATGGCATGGCGTGGCTCTCTGTTTTCTCCTATGCTGTGGCTGTAACATGGCGTGGCTCTCTGTAGCCTCCTATGTAGTGGCTGTAACATGGCATGGCTCTGTAAACTCCTATGTTGTGGCTATGGCATGGCGTGCCTCTATATATTTATATGTTGTGGCTGTAACATGAGGACGCAGTTGAAACACCACTGCATAGAACTTCAGAGGCATAATGTAGCTCTGTAGTCCCACATGTAATAGCTGTGACATGATGTGGCTCTGAAGTCTGTGCAGTCATGTGCTGGCTGTGATTTGATGTGCTTATGAGGAGGCTTTCAAACGTGCTGTGTTGTCTTTCGACGGAAGAACTTGCATTAAGGATGACTATTTGGGTCGACCAGTTATATTCATGTAGCTGTGATGAGGTTGGTTAAGGCGATGAATTATGAGAAAAGATACGTGCTGACACCGCGGCTGGAAATGAGGTCTGGGCAAAATATTATCTCAGACGGAAGCACAACCCATCGTTAACAGCTAAGAATACGCGGCACACACACACACACACACCTACACACACACACACACACACCAAAGACAGTCCAGACAACCCCCATACACACATAAAGTCCCAGCCTCCATCAATACAATCAATAAAGACTAAGGGCCCGACCGGGGGAAAAAAAAGATTTAATAAGGCCTTAAAACTGCCTTATCCGCAATATGGCCCCTACCGGAGCTTCGCGTGCTGGGTCGACGCTCGCTCTACTCTGTTCTTTCTATTGATTAGCAAGAATAATGGTGGGACAGTTCCAAGGTAAAGGTACAGTGGCCTCGCCTGTCTTGGAACAGGTCGTCAACGGTTTAGTGGTTTACTGGCTAAGACTGGAGACTCCGACCTCGTGCCTGTCTCTGTGGCTGTAGTTCTTGTCTTGTTTAATGCTGGACATTTCTTTCGGGTACGAAAACATATATATTCTTACCAGTGATATAATCAACAGTACAAATTCATACTCAAGACGAACAGAATCTCTCGAGAATCTTTTCCACAACACTACTTTCAAATCCATAACCTGAGGACCCAAAGGCTTGGTCGTAACCAAACTGCCACCACACGCTTTGGAACGCTACCACACAACCCCACCACATCCCTACCACACACTCTGGAACCACTCAGTCCCAATCCCAAACCCTTCCTGGTTTAATGCTCTTCCACTCCCCTGGCCTCTCGCTGAAATGATGAAGAT
>NC_061829.1:15963521-15966021 GCF_019202785.1 Penaeus chinensis | reverse complement strand
TATTACTTTCATCGTTATCTCAAATGATACAAGCGCGACTTATACATTTTTATTTATGTTTAATCATTAAACCAGTTTCTTAAACACAACACACAGAGGGTTTCACAGCTCTGTGGACCCATCTTAATACTCATCTACTGTCATTTCTAGGCTTTGATCAATTTGTTGTCATTGTTGTAGAAATTTTGTTCTGGTCAGTCTTGATTAAAGGCTTAATGAATTGGCCTATATGCCTTATTCTGATAAAAAAGAACACTTAATCACATGTTCATGCCTCATCATGATCAACATATAAATTGATTCCATCCATCATTCACACAGCGTAACCGAAATGTTTTCTTAAGACCCAATTTAATCGTAATTTAGTCTTAACTACACTCCCTAAAATTACACTACGCTCTATCATCATTTTTAGTGACCATAACCAGCTGAAAGAACGATTTCCGTGCACAGGCCTAACTACGCCCTTATATAGGATGAGGGTCCAGTGGAGAGGAGGGAAAGTAGGGTAAAGAAGGGACACCCTACACGTGAGGGCGAGGCTGAGAGGAGGGAGGGAGGGAGGGAGGGAGGGAGGGAGGGAGGGAGGGAGGGAGGGAGGGAGGGAGGGAGGGAGGGAGGGAGGGAGGGAGGGAGGGAGGGAGGGAGGGAGGGAGGTAGGGGCAGCCAGCGAGTAGGGGAGGAAAGGAAAGGGTGAGGGGGAGTACATTACAGCGAATGAGGGAGTGTATTGTAGCGAGTAAGGGGGGAAGGGTAGAAGGTAGGGAGGGATAGTATGATTGTCAGGAGCATCGAACCAAGCGGGAAGATGGAAAGGGGTAGATACCGCTTTTACAGGGAAAGAGAAAGAACCGCACCATGATGCCCACCTCATGGCTTGAAGAGAGACAAAGCAAAATAAAGAAAAAAACGGAACATTGCTTAATTTTTCCCCTCCTTTCTAATTGTCAGAAGAAGTAGAAAAATCCAAAATAAAACGAGAACATGGTTAAACATTCTCTATTTTCATTCCCTTTAATTCTCCAAAGAGTAACATCAGCAGCAGATGAAAAAGAGGCGGCGCGAGCGGACTATGACGAAGGGGGTAATGGGACGGAAGGACGGAGGCGATGAAGGCCTCAGTGTTCACAACTTCCAGATTCGGATCTCATAGGTTGTCGATTAAAAGGAGAAGAAAGGAAGAAAAGCCACCCCTCTCTCTTTCTCTTACTCGTTTTAACCTTCTGAACAGACACATACGGACAGCTAAAATTGAGGACCTCTGGCGGAATTACCAACAAACACCCAACTGACAGAGGCGATGTCCCCCTATTTCGACTACGCACATGCTACCGTAAGTCGAATATCCGAAGCCGGGGTAACGCTGGCATCATATATTGAGTCAACAACTGAAGTATCAGATAGCCAGCCGAGCGTGTTCTGGCCTATTTTTCGAATTAGATACAAGCCATTACATCGACTAGGACGCCGTCATTCAAACGACACATGTGACATTTTGCAACCCAGAGCTTCCTGTCCCAAACAATGCCGGGGACGGTTGTGGCGGGTCAGGGGTTGTGGCGAGGGGGGGGGGGGGGGGGTCGTGAAGAGAGGGAGACTGCGAAAAAGAGAAGAATAAGAAGAAAATGATTTTGTGAGAAGAGAGGAAGACTTCGAAAAAAAGGTAGAATACGAAAAAATGATTTTATGGGGAGAGAGAGAGACTGCGAAAGGAAGAAGAATATCTAAAACAATGTTTTATAGACAAGACATGACAAGAAGAAGAAAATAATGTGAGAAAAAGAAGGAAACTGGGAGAAAAGAGGGCGACAGCAATGAAGACGAGAACTCGGCGAGAAGCAAGGGAAACGACGTGAAGAGAAAGAGACTACGAAAAGAAAGCGAGAACAGAAGTAGCCTGCGATAAAAGCAACAGAAAACGAAGAGCGTAGACTGCGAGGAGAGAAGGAAGAGTGAGGCAGGGTACGAAGAGAAAAGTGGACTACGACAAGGAAGGGAGGAGAGAGGGAGGAGAAAAGGGAGGAGGGACTGCGGAAAGGGTCCTGAAAAGGGCTGAGAATGATGCCTGAGTCTCAGATGACACGGCCAAGGAGAGAGTTTCGTTCGAGCGAAGGCGAGATCGGCAAATCTCCGAGCGAAGAAAGCCAGACAAAGGGACGTGAACAAGACAAAGAATGCTGGCTTGAGTGTCCCATAAATACTCTCATCTAAACAGATTCCTTCATGTTTTATTAAAACTCCTTAATGGCCGGCAGAATGAAGCAGCATCTCCGGCCGATGCGAAAGGGTGAGATATCAGCCTCGATTCCGGCATACTTTACAATTCTCAAAATGGTGACAATAACAATAAAACCTCCTGCACAGTCAGTCGTAAGCTCCATAATAAGATGCATTAAAATTTATATTGTCAACGGGAGATTGAATAAGAAAGGTGTGTGTGTTTGTGTGTGTGTGTGTGTGTGTGTGTGTGTGTGTGTGTGTGTGTGTGTGTGTGTGTGTG
>NC_061829.1:15951021-15953521 GCF_019202785.1 Penaeus chinensis | reverse complement strand
AAATGGCTTAAGACGGAATTGGATAAAGCGTACGTACGTAGAGTATCTAACATGTCAGGCAAATGTAGATGTTAATGGTTTTCCTATGTTAAGTGCATTTGTTATTCAGTAGTGCGCGATGCTTTTATTGCTGTGAGAGCACGATGCCGTTCGATACAATCATTTCTGCGGGTAAATATAAAGATACAAGCATTTCCACTAGTCTCGCGTACGTCAGATTTCGTTTACATTCCCCCTACACTCAGAGCGAAGTTCCATATATGTCTAGGGTAAAGTGGAGGCGACTGCGAGCCAGGAATTCATTGGGAATGGAGGGCGAGAGGCTAAGAAGATGGACCGCGGCGAAGAAAATTAACGGCCGCTGGCTTTAGACCTAGCGCCGAGGGAACACAACCCAAGCTCGCTTCCAAGTCAGGTAACCTTCACATAAACAACAAAATATTCATGTCAGAGGCCAAGTTACGCTCGGAATACAAGACTGATGATGCTGGCTTTCCTATGCGCTCTTGGTTTCCCCACCGAGTTCTCTCATGCCAGATCTCAAACTCTCTTGCCTTTTTGATATCCGTATCAAAAACCGTGTTCGATTGTATTGATCTCCGACTTCAATGTATACAGACATCTCAAGTAAACATAAACAACAAATCCAGAGATTTGTTGCGCGGCGTATCACACAGACACACATCTGCGATGTAAATAAATTCTGCAGATTCCAATTTTAGTTTTCCAAGCAAACCATTCGACCGAACACACGATAAGGTACCTTACCACACTACCTACATTTACCATTATTCCATTTCCTCTCTCAAAAACAAACAAAAACAAAAACAAAAACACACAGCCAAAAAATACATATATTAAGTAGAAACAGTCCAAAGTCATGTTAAAGTTATGCCATCGTTTCCGAACGATTTGCAACACGGCCAATAATACAGAATCGTATGCCACTCGCTCTTGCAATTACAACAGCGCCACTGCACGTGTGTGAGTCCCTGCGCCGCTCGCCCCCCGTGAGGACACATCAAACTTTTACATCTATTTTGCATGCGTCTCCCCTCTCCCCCACTCCCCCCCGTCCCCTCTCACACCTAAAGTATCGGCCGAGAGAGTAAAATTGTGGCTGGGACGTCGCACCGAATCCACTCGACGTATTTTCAATAATTGGAATATTTAATGGGTTGGTATGAGGTGATTTCACGGCTTTAAGTATTATATTTCGAACACTTAATGAGTGGTATATCCAGCATGTTCGCCGATTATTGAATAAAAATCAATATGAATATTACAAAGAAATAGCGTATAGATTATATGCATGTATGTATGTTTAGACACAAACGCACTTGTACATGTAAACAGACATACACAGATAGATGTAAATATATATAAGTGATATATATGTATGGGTGACGGATGTATATATGTATAAATGTATGTATTTACATGTGTGTGTGTGTGTGTGTGTGTGTGTGTGTGTGTGTGTGTGTGTGTGTGTGTGTGTGTGTGTGTGTGTGTGTGTGTGTGTGTGTGTGTGTATGTGCGCGCGCGTGTGTGTATACAAACAAACACACATACAAACATCTATGCAAATATATATACTTTGTCTCCACGTGTCCTTTCTGTTTACTTATTCACTCTTTTTTTCTCTCTATCCATCTTCTCACATGCAGAGAGAACTTGCCCTGTTTACACACACACCTACGGCGGAGTTACGTGTGTTAGCTCAACTTAAACTGTCTACCAATAAAATCGTTTGGAGTCACAAGATACAGACAGACACGTTGAAGCAAGGCTGAAAATGTATGAAGTCTGCTCTTACGGAATCTACTTTTAAACACCGGCGGAGTTTCAAAAACAAGACCGGGCCTGAATTTATTAAGGTTTAATAACGAAGCTCCCAGTGTCTGATTTGAATTGCATGCGGGACCCAATACCCGCGGCCGCTGGTGCTACTCCTGAAAATATAGTATTGGAAAATATTTGGCGAATTATGTACCACGAATCAAGTATTTTCGCCCTGAGCTATGTGCGGGTAAATAATATCCATGTCATATATATACACGGGAACTTTTCTGTCTTTTCTCTTTTTTTATATATATATTTTTTTCCTGCTGTTTATAATTACAAGCAGACTAAAGGAGAACTATTATTCTGGTAGAGGGAAGAGAATTAGATACCGATAGGAAACAAACGTGAGAGAGAGAGATGGAGAGAAAGAGAAAGAGAGAGAGAGAGAGGGAGAGAGAGAGAGAGAGAGAGAGAGAGAGAGAGAGAGAGAGAGAGAGAGAGAGAGAGAGAGAGAGAGAGAGAGAGAGAGAGAGAGAGAGAGAGAGAGAGAGAGAGAGAGAGAGAGAGAGAGAAAGAGAGAGAGAGAGAGAGAAAGACTCACACCTCCGGCACAGATATATTCAAATATTTGAGAGTCCCTTTCTTAACACCCATTTCGCCTATTCCTCGCGCGATCGCCCCCTGCGCCCTCCCCGCCTCGCCTCGCGCTCTTCGA
>NC_061829.1:15938521-15946021 GCF_019202785.1 Penaeus chinensis | reverse complement strand
AAGGAAAGAGTGAGTAAAGGGCGAGAAAAAGTGACCCGGTAAATGGAAAAGGAGAGAGAAAAAAAAATCGAGAAAATGAAAACCAGAGAGAAAATGAAAAAGCGAGAAAAATGATAAAAGGAAAAAGAAAGAGAAAATAATTTAAGAAAAAGAAAAAGAAAAAGAGAAAAAATGATTCGAAGTCGGGAAGAAGTCAGAAGTCCAGTAGGAGCCAGCCAGCCTCGGGACTCAGCGGCGGCCTCAGCGTGAGACTCGGCCGCAGCAGTTGATATCCAAACGCTCTTGATCTTCTTCAGGCAACTTTCATCACTACGAAATCAGTGGATATCTAAAGCTAAAAATATAATATTTAACCAAGAGCGACGCAGCGCACCATTACCGAACTCTTTTACAAACTATCGATCCCTATCTAAATCGATATCCGAAACGCAAAACTTACACAACCTCTCTAAAAAGAACATACCACTCATTCGTCCCTTAGAACCTCCACTCAAATAATCAACTCACATGGACAAACCCATAAACACCAATACCTCAGAATTGAGATTTCAAAGTCTTTTCAGCGAGAGGCAAGCGGGCAGGAGGAGTGGGAAGCCAAGCGAAGCCCAGACAAAGGCGCCGCGGCCTCACAGGGACCCACAAGGACGGCAAGGCGTAGGGTCTGATGTCGCCATGAGCACCAGTTGTAAACAAAAGTCAACAGGTTCAGAGTATAATACGGATTTGATTGTGCTATCAATAGCGTGATTGGTTTCTGTATGAGAGTATAACTATTTTCTTTACTAGTTATTTTTGACTATACTAGCAATATTTGAAGAATATATGATAAGAGGGTCAGTGATATTAATAACAATTGGCTAGGTAGTATTACGGATGATAATAGTAATAGTAATATTAATAGTAATAACAATAATAATAACAATGATAATTATAATTATAGTAATGATAATATAATTATAATTATAATAATAATATAATAATAAAATAATAATCATTATTA
Source organism: Penaeus chinensis (assembly GCF_019202785.1). Taxonomy (NCBI): domain Eukaryota; kingdom Metazoa; phylum Arthropoda; class Malacostraca; order Decapoda; family Penaeidae; genus Penaeus; species Penaeus chinensis. The sequence continues at coordinate 15,945,021 of NC_061829.1, read as the reverse complement.
TAATTATAAAAACGATAATATGATGATGATCATCATCATCATAATAATAATAATAAGTATTATTATTAATTATAGTAATGATAATAATAATAATAATAATAATAATGATAATAATAATAATAATAATAATAATAATAATAATAATAATATTATTATTATTAAATAAAAAGATAACAATAAGGATAATAATATAATAATAATAATAATAATAATAATAATAATAAAAAATAATGGTAATAATAATAACACTGATGATGATGATATTAATAATAATAATAATAATAATAATAATAATAATAATAATAATAATAATAATAATAATAATGATAATAATAATAGATGATGATCATAATAACAATAAAAATAATAAATAAATAAATAACAATATTAATAATTACTATTATCATTATCATTACTATAACAATAGCTATAATAATTATCATAATGATAGACTTTTTTTGATGATAATAATGATAATAATATCAATAAGAAAAGGAAACGTAAGAGCAAATAATAATATTAATGATGATGATGATGATGATTTTCTTAACAGTAACAAGAACAATTACTACAAAAAAGTAATAATGATGATAATGTCAATATCAATAATAACAATGATAATAATAAAGATAATAGTTATATTAATAACAATAATGATAATGATAATAATAATATTAATGATAATAATGTCAATACCAATAGTAACAATGATAATAATAATGATAATACGAATGATAATGATAATAGTAATAATACTAATGACATGTAAAATTCAACTAATTATTTGATAACATTAATAAACCGAAAAGAACCGCAACAGCGCCAAATATGATTACATAAAAAGGATGATGTGACAATAATAATAATAACAACAATGGTAATAACAATGATAATAGTATTGATGATGACGATAGTAATTATTATGATAGTATTAATAATTAATGATGTTAATGATAAAACAATAACAATAACATCAGCAACAACAATAATGGTGATGATGATGATGATGATAGTGATGGTAATAATAATGATAATAATATTAATAATAATAATTATAATAATAATAATAACAATGATAATAATAGTAATAACAACCACAAAAATAATGAGAATGTGAATGATGATGATGATAACAATAATAATAATAACAACAACAATAATAATAATCATCATCATAAAGCAACACTTAAAAGGAGTGATGATGAATCAACGACAAAAAAAAAAAATCTATCTCGGAAATTCCAGCATTAGCAGACACACAAAGAGCGAGAGAGTTTTCCCAAAGAGAAGCGAGGACAAAGAAGCCATTGAAATTAATGAAATTAATGCTTAACAATCACAATTGTAAACTTTAGGTTTGTTATATCTCAGTTTAAACTTCCATAATAATAATAATAATAATAATAATAATAATAATGATATTATTTTGTTTATAAAGGATCATGATCATAATGATAACGATGGTAATTATAATAATAATGATAATGATGATGATGATGATGATGATGATGATGATGATGATGATGATGATGATGATGATGATGATGATGATGATGATGATGATGATGATAATGATAATGATAATGATAATGATAATGATAATGATAATGATAATAATAATAATAATAATAAGGCAACAGTAATAAGGTAATAGGATAATGAGAATGATAGTGATGACGACGATAATAATAATAATAATAATAATAATAATAATAATAATGATAACAACAACAATAATAATAACAATAATAAGATAATGATGATGATGATAAGAATAAGAATAAGAATAAGAAAATATGATAACCACAATAATAACAAAACAATAAAAACAACAACAACAAAAATAATAGATGTGGTGATGATGATGTGAGTAGTATTAACGGCAATTGCAAAAACAACAACACTGATGACAACAACAAATATTTATTAGAAACTCTCTCTTCCTTTCAGCTGTAGTGGCCATGTTGATTGGTTATATGAAACGTACTAATAACAATGATGATTATGATGACTTCAATATTGATGGCAATGGCACCTTTGTTGATGTTAGTTATAATCTTAGGTTCTATTGTAATAATAACCACAATAGGCGGAGATTGTAATTACATTTTTTCATTATTATTAATATCAGGTCTACTGCTAATCATTTATTGCCACTAATATCAATATATTGGAACTTTTATTGTGAGTATCATTTTTTATGACTACCATTTCTAGTGTAATGATAATAATGATGATGGCAATAATAATAATAATAATAATAATAATATTAATAATAATAATAATAATTATAAAAATAATAGGAATAATGATAATAAAATAAAAACAACAACAATAATAATAACAAAAAAAATAATAACAACAAAAATAATTATAATGAAAACAATATCTTCATCATTACTATTGTTTCCAGTATAATGAGGGATGATAGTGATAATGATGATGATAATAACTATAATGAGCTCATGATAATGAGGACAAAACTGATAACAACAATGTTATGATTATTATTGTAATCAATAAACTGAATATACTATATATATATATTTATATATATATATATATATTTATATATATTCTTAGTTAATTATTTTATATATTATTGCTAATGTGTAGTTGCAATCAACGCTAGCAGGATGGCTGAGTATTGAAATTAATAAGAGCATTGCTAGTACTCCTAATTATTTAAATCACTGTTATAGGACAAATTAAAGATTATGTTGAATACTCTAATGATAATAGTTATATTATTAGGCATTTCTATAACAGAGAGAGAGAGAGAGAGAGAGAGAGAGAGAGAGAGAGAGAGAGAGAGAGAGAGAGAGAGAGAGAGAGAGAGAGAGAGAGAGAGAGATAAAGAGAAAGAGATAGAAAGAGATAACATAATAGCAACACATGCATTGGAAAGGTCAAGTAATTAGCTTTCTCCATTAAGAACTTCCCATCGACGTCATCAGGACGGAGTGACGCAGCAACTCGGCGATCGGCGGATGGCTTCCCGCTCGTTACTCCATGTCAATTCTCCAAATGTGGGGAGTAGAGTGGGGATTGGAGAGTGAATGCCTCTGATGTGGAGTAGGAGTTGGATGCTTCTGGTGTGGAGTGGGAAAGAAGAGTGAATTTCCCAAATGTGGAGTTGGAGAGTGGATGCTTCTGGTGTGGAGTGGGAACGAATAGTTAATTCTCCAACTGAGGTGTGAGGAATGATTTACCCAAGTATAGAGTAGGGGTTGAAGAGTATGTTATGCAAATTCTGAGTGGGTGTGAATTCCCCGACAGTTCTTTCAATATAAAATAGGAGCCGAGTCGACCTCCTCATATGCGCAATAGGAGTTGAAAAGTGATTTAGTTGAGAGGAAGAGTAAATTCCACAATTGCGGGGGTAGAAGTGATTTCCCCCAAGTATGAAATGGGAGTAAAAAGTATAAACTCCCTAAATATGAAGTGAAGATTACGAGCGTGGAGTAGGAGTATGGAGTGAATTACTTAGCTGTGGAGTGTAAAGGGGCGGTCACACTAGTCTATCCTGTCCAGGGATCCCTTTACAGAGCGGAATGCCTCCCCAGCTGTGAAGGGAAGAAAGATAAATATCCCTTCCCAGCGCATCACCGTTGTGCTGTTCTCTCGCCCCATCTAGAGAGGGGAAGAGGATGCCAATTTAAAAAACTATAGTATAATTACTGAGAAGCTTCTTACTATATGGAGATTATTATATGTCAGGTACAAATGTACTGAATAAATAAATAATATATATTTAACTGAAAATGATACCTCACTAAATTTTAAAAGATTATCCTTACAAACACTCATTCGATCGTGGAATGCAAGCAAACACTCCGACAGCTGAAGACACGGAGGTCACTTCAAACATTATTTACGTCCTGGTGGACAAAGTGAGTCATAGAACAACCATGGAATATCATCCACAAATATCATGATAGTAGAAAGTTCAGAATAACAATAATGGATGAAATCAGCAAGAAACTTTGCTTTTCATGGGGTTTAATCGTACGACTAGAAGGGATGTATTACGATCGAGTTACTAATATTTTACTCAATTTCAATATAGTATTTGCTTCCTCCCAACTTTAGTTTTTATCAGTCCATATTTACGTCTCGCATACATTATTGACTACACTAACGGTGGTATATGCTGTTGGAAAGAATATTGTCCGATTATCTGTCTATTGAAATATAGGGTATTAGGGTAGCTGGCGCTGTTGTATGATAATGAATAATAGGGGTGAATTGGCTTTTCTGCTTAGTGTATTCTTTCTTGATTTTTTTTCACTCGGTCAAATTTGATTCCGTTCAATATTCATAGAAAACATGATTATCTTCAATGTGTAGTTCATTCAGGAGGTTAACTGTAAACTTGGTCTGTTCTGGGACGTAGTTTCAGGGGGAGCAGAGCAGGATTGTGACCAGGAAAGACCAAAATATCTACAGTTAACCTGGATGAACTACACATTGAAGATTGTGTGAATTCATTGCATAATGATAAAAACAAATCAATAAGGCTCTAAAAAAAAAAAAAATAATAATAATAAAAAAAATCTACCCGTTTTACGAAATATACGTCACCATGCCAGCATATTTGTAATATGTATTACTTATATCTGCAGTACTGTTATATTAGCATGATGGTATAATCACCGTTTAGACAATGAAGTAATAAGCTTTCTAGTAAATTTACCACAGTATTTTGGCATCATCTTTCCCTCTCTCGCTGGGGCGAAAGATCAACACAAAGATGTCACTTTAGGCAGGGATTTTCATGCCGGTCCCCTTCACAGCTGGGGAAGTACCCCACTCTGTAAAGGGATCCCTGGACGAAACTGACTAGTGAGACCACCCCCTAAGGAGTAAATGATCTCAACTCCATCCTTTAAAGGGAAGAAAAGTATGTCCTGTTATCAGTACTTATAGAGACAAAAAATCACACATCCATTTTAATTGTTCAGGCTAAAGATTGATTCGAGATGGAGAGAATGGTAGACTGTTGCTGCAAGTATAACAGTGTAAGGCAGTGGTTCTTAACATTTATACTACTCAAGGAATACTCTAGGAATTTCTACTTCCCTCCACACCCTTTTGCATCTATGAATAAAATTCTCCTACAGATTTTTAGAAAAAAAAAAAAAAATGTTGTTAAGGCCCTGTTTATTTCCCCAAGGCTTGTGCCCCCCTTGAAAATTATTGATGCCCCCCCTGGTTAAATCTACTGGTTAAATGAGAGAAAATGTCATTAGACACGACACAGTGAAAATATAATTATCCAAGATTACCTCCTATCGTCCATATGAGTAACTGCTTGTCATAATTATATAGGAATTACTGTGTGTACATCTACATTGACATATACATATCTATATCCCCTCTCCCTCTCTCACGCTCTCCACACAAAATATTTATGCATATATATATATATATATATATATATATATATATATATATATGTTAATGTTTATATATCTGTATATCTATAATCTATCTATCTATCTATATATATATATTTATATATATATATATAAGAGAGAGAGACACACATAGATAAATCATAGATGTAGACGAGAGAGAGAGAGAGAGAGAGAGAGAGAGAGAGAGAGAGAGAGAGAGAGAGAGAGAGAGAGAGAGAGAGAGAGAGAGAGAGAGAGAGAGAGAGAGAGAGAGAGAGAGAGAGAGAGAGAGAGAGAGAGAGAGAGAGAGAGAGAGAGAGAGAGAGAGAGAGAGAGAGTCAAATGACAGACGAAATAACATTTCAAAAGTGACCAGAATGCTAAGAAATGCCCAGTTTATTATACAGAGTCGCAAATGAATTTTCGGGAGAGGATTTCTGGCCACCATCTCTCACGGCCACGGCGCATAATAACTAATTTGTACATTCACCCCTGCACGCTTTATCTCCGCGGCTCCTTTAACACTTCACGCTTCGTCTTTCATATATATATACATATATATATATATATATATATATATATATCCGGCGTATATCTGCAAAGCGATGGTTCTCGTGTCTCTTCCGAGTGAATTCTCAGAGCTAAGGCTTTCATGATTTCAATTTCTGTCGGTTGATTATTTATTTTGGGATTGAAATATTCGTCGATTTGTCTGTGTTATCTATGCGTATAAATCTTCATTTGTGTATTTATTTCTTACCTACACTATACAGTAGATAGATTGTGTGCAGACGCATTTTTTTACACACATTCTTGGACAAAATCTTCACGCGGGAAGATTTCATCTCGATGGATCGATGTCGAATCGCTGTCTCGTCTCTTACAAAAAAAAAAAAAAAAAAAAAAAAAAGAAGAGATAAAAAAAAAAACGCTTGATAATTATCTCAAGACGGATAAATTCATATCAAGATTCGTGTTTTTTTCCTTTTTCTTTTCTCCAGCAGTGACGAATGCCAGATTTACCGTCCCCGTCAGTCTGAGGAGAAAAGCGCCGGTGGTCTTGGCTGTGGCTGCACGAGCAAGAGGCAAGGTGCTTCTGCG
>NC_061829.1:15891021-15893521 GCF_019202785.1 Penaeus chinensis | reverse complement strand
GACCGACCGACCGACCGACCGACCGACCGACCGACCGACCGACCGACCGACCGACCGACCGACCGACCGACCGACCGACCGACCGACCGACCGACCGACCGACCGACCGACCGACCGACCGACCGACCGACCGACCGACCGACCGACCGACCGACCGACCGACCGACCGACCGACCGACCGACCGACCGACCGACCGACCGACCGACCGACCGACCGACCGACCGACCGACCGACCGACCGACCGACCGACCGACCGACCGACCGACCGACCGACCGACCGACCGACCGACCGACCGACCGACCGACCGACCGACCGACCGACCGACCGACCGACCGACCGACCGACCGACCGACCGACCGACCGACCGACCGACCGACCGACCGACCGACCGACCGACCGACCGACCGACCGACCGACCGACCGACCGACCGACCGACCGACCGACCGACCGACCGACCGACCGACCGACCGACCGACCGACCGACCGACCGACCGACCGACCGACCGACCGACCGACCGACCGACCGACCGACCGACCGACCGACCGACCGACCGACCGACCGACCGACCGACCGACCGACCGACCGACCGACCGACCGACCGACCGACCGACCGACCGACCGACCGACCGACCGACCGACCGACCGACCGACCGACCGACCGACCGACCGACCGACCGACCGACCGACCGACCGACCGACCGACCGACCGACCGACCGACCGACCGACCGACCGACCGACCGACCGACCGACCGACCGACCGACCGACCGACCGACCGACCGACCGACCGACCGACCGACCGACCGACCGACCGACCGACCGACCGACCGACCGACCGACCGACCGACCGACCGACCGACCGACCGACCGACCGACCGACCGACCGACCGACCGACCGACCGACCGACCGACCGACCGACCGACCGACCGACCGACCGACCGACCGACCGACCGACCGACCGACCGACCGACCGACCGACCGACCGACCGACCGACCGACCGACCGACCGACCGACCGACCGACCGACCGACCGACCGACCGACCGACCGACCGACCGACCGACCGACCGACCGACCGACCGACCGACCGACCGACCGACCGACCGACCGACCGACCGACCGACCGACCGACCGACCGACCGACCGACCGACCGACCGACCGACCGACCGACCGACCGACCGACCGACCGACCGACCAACCAACCGACCGACAGACAGACAGACAGACAGACAGACACACACACACACACACACACACATGTACACACACACACACACACACACACACACACACACACACACACACACACACACACACACACACACACACACACACGGCCACTATCCATTAAATGATAACATTTTTATCTAGGGAATATGTTATTAGATCATTATATGCATTTTACTCGGGACTAGTACCCATTATTTGTTATGGTATATGTATGCAAATCAGTTACGCAGTAGTTCTCATTTGGAAAAAACGAGAATGCCACAGAGCCTATGCTACAGAAAATGCTAAAATTATATTTTTTTCTACAACCATCAAAATTATCAAAATATCCAAGAGTATCAGCAATAGAACCATATATGACATAAGTCTCTAAAAGCATTTCATTACTCTCTTTGTGAACTGTAAGACAACAACCAACTTGGGATTCACTTTTCGTTGTAAATATACCAGCATTCAAGTATATCCATCTCTGCATCACAACAGGGTTACTCTCATGTTTTGACAGATTTAAACGTGAGGAGAATATAGAAGGCTTAATCTAGAAACCTGTAAGAAATAACACGGTGTGGCAACTCTCCCCTGCAGTTGTCATCAAGAGGGTCTCAATTTTCGACACATAATGTTTTAAACTGGACGATGCTTAAGTAGCAGGCACGGGCTGGGTCGCTCTTAATAGTTATCATCACCTCAACACTTGACTCTATAAGCATCATATTTTACAAGCTGCATAAATACTGCTCAAGCCCTGACTGGATCCGGCCGTTGTTAGGGCCCTCGAGCAACTATCACGCTATTCCAATCTCCGCCCCGATTTTGCTCTGTAAATTAATATTTTACTCGTAGTTTCTCGAGTCATCATAATTGTTTTTTTATTTCAAAGCAGGCATGGACTAAGAGGAGCATTGCAATTAGGCTATTATAGAAAACGTTCACGAATACTAATTGCCGCAAGATCATCAAGATTCCAGCTGTAACATTGCTAGTGCTAATTAGACTGCATAATGACTTCGCCTCAACATATCTTGCAGCTGTAACCCGGGATTCCATCATAGAACAGATTCCTGCCACCACCGGCCTCGCCTTTAGCGTAGAAAACCTTTTGGGAGGTACTTACGGTCCCTCATTTACGTGCCTGAGTTATCTTACGAATGCATCGAGTTTCGTTCTTTGGTGAGCTGCAACCTGTCACCTTCTTGCCCCGATATTTGCCGCCGTGCTGCATCATGGCCGCCCCGCCTCGCTCCCTGCTTTTCCAGAGCCAGCTGG
>NC_061829.1:15863521-15868521 GCF_019202785.1 Penaeus chinensis | reverse complement strand
CAGCAACGGGATTCATGATAGGGCATAGTTCATGGTACAACAGGGTTCATAATTCAGCATAATTCATGACACAATGAGATTCATAATACAGCATAGTTTATGATACAATGTGGCTCATGAAATGACACACTGCATGATACGAAGAGACTCACGTTACGACACAGTTCATGATGCAGCATAATTCATTACAGAACAGGGCTCAACACTCAACATACAGCATAGTCCCTGATACACAGCACCTGAAGACACCCATTAAATCACGACGCACGGGGATCATGACAACAGCATAGTTCACGACGTAACAAGGTAGGCCTACATAATACGACTTAGTTCATGGCAGGCCCCGGAGAGCGGCTGCGGGTGAGAGAGGCGGCCGCGTCTCCGCCGTCTTTATGGCAGGGAGCGGCTCGTGTTTACTGAGGGAGTCTAATTGTCAGTAATTATTCACGAGGAGGGCTTTATGGACCCGCGGACGAGGGAACCCGCAGTGATATATATTTTCGGAGGAATTATAAAACCCGTCAATGGATCCCCCTTACGCATCCGCCGCATGCGAGTCTGCGGAGGGAATAACACTGCAGGCGAGTGCGGAAAATGCGGCAAACCTAAGCTGTGATGCAATTGCCATTGTTTTACTATTATTATTATTATTATTATTATTATTATTATTATTATTATTATTATTATTATCAAATAAAATAATTATCATTAAATTTAATTTTTTAAAGAAAATTAGAAGTCAACACACGCACACACACGTGTATATTAACCGTATTCATGTTGACAAATGTAGAAAAAGTATGAATGAGAATGAATATCTCATTCATAACTTTTCTACGCGTATATATATATATATATATATATATATACATATACATATACATATATATATATATATATACATATATTTATACATATATATATATACACACATATATATATATATATATATATATATATATATATATATATATATATATATATATATATTCATAAATGCAAAAGTAGAAGTACAAAATAGTGTAGGCCCGAATAAAGCGATAAAGGTTTATGGAATGTTGATTGAATGATGGGAAACACGTACAAGGAATACGACTGAAAGGAGAGAAGCTGAAGTGCTGAATTAGGCTGCACAGAGACACAAGTAAAAACATGAGGTTGTAAATGCAGGAGAGAGTGGCAGACCTGCTGTCGGGTGAGCCATCGGAATGAATGAATGCATAGTCGTGTGTGTGTGTGTGTGTGTGTGTGTGTGTGTGTGTGTGTGTGTGTGTGTGTGTGTGTGTGTGTGTGTGTGTGTGTGTGGGTGTGTGTGTTTAAAGAGAGAAAGAGAATAAGAATAAGTGTTGAAGACCCTTCAGTTTGTGATATTTCTTTTGCAGTATAGATTTACATAGAAAGTTTCCAACCATTGGCTAAGCGCGGCCATATCATCATCAAAATCTTTTGAAAAAAAAATGCGAAGAGTTCTTTCAAAGTAAAGATATGCCCTATTCTTTAGCTGCAATTCTTCCGTCTAAAGCTCTGATAACTTATATTTGCGGTAACGATATATAACGAAATATATGTGAAGAGGATTAAAACGAGTGATATTCTTTGGAATAATGATTATATTAATAATGATGATAGTATAATAACGATGGTGATCACTGATTTATGGATGATGATGATCATGATTCTAAGGAAAAATACAAATACCAATGATAATGATAATAATGATAAAAGTAACTATTATATATGAGAGTAAAATGATACTATGCACGGAACATCAAATTGTGATAACACTAACAAAACCTCTAGTAACAATAACAATACGACTGACTTGAACAGTCGAAATATTTAGAACAGCAAGACGTTTTAAGTCGAATAAATAACCAATTGGGCTTCCCTGCAAAATAAATCCACTCCTTATGACTGACACAAGTCTTACAACTGTCCACGAAGTAATAGTAACCCTTAACCTCAGTGTAGCTATAATCCCTCTTACCTTGGGTGTAGTTGCTCTTAATCCCTCGCCTTCTCCTCCTCCTTTTCTTGTATCTCCTCCCCTCCCCGTCCCGGCCTCCTCGAATCCTGCTTCTATACTTCCAGCTCCTCCATTCTTCTCTGCTCTATCTCTCCACTCCTTTCCCTGCCTCCTTCTCCTCCTAATCCTCTTTCTTCTTCCCTGCCTCCTCGCCTGATCTTCCTCTCTCTGCTCTTCCTACTATTTCTTCTTCCCTTCCTTTCCCTCTCTTCTTCCCCGCCTCCCTGTCCTCTTGGTCTTCCTCCCTTTCCTCCTTTCTCTCTTTAATTCTTCAGCTTTTACCTATACTTCCCCCACTTCCCTTCTCCCTCTCCTCCCTCTTCCATCCCCTCCCCTTTCCCCTTCCCCGCCTCCTCCTGCAATTCCTCCCTCCCTTCCTCCTCCCTTCTAATCCCTCCTTTTCTTTTTATACCCCTTCCCCTCCCCTTCCCCTACTCCCACTCCTATTCGTCCCCACTGCCCTTCCTATCCCTCCCTCTCCTTCTTTCCCATCCTCCAGTTCCTCCTCCCGGCCCCTTCATAGCCTCCTATCCCTCCCTCTCCCCCCTCCCCCTCTAATTCCTCCTCCTCTTCACAGAGCTGCCACATTCCGTCAGCCTCGAGTGACTACGTTTTTGGCACCTGTCAGTCAAGCTGTCAGGATCGTGTAGTGGGCGAGGGGAATTAAGGGCGAGAATCAACTGTTGGTTAAGGGAAACCTCGACCCAGTGGTGTGAAATGGTCCCCCTAATAGTGCGTTATACTTTGGAGAAATGTGGTGTGACTCGGCGAGACACGTGAAGATCGGAGACCTTACGCTACGCCAGTGAGGTGGTTCTGGTCGGAATACCATTCATAAGCAGAACGGAGATACCAAAGATACCTGTACATTTTAGATCCAAATACAAATGCACTTACGTATCACGGTTTGGAATGCTGTCTATTGGGAATGAGAAAGAATGTATCTGCACAGCCAACAGCCAGTATATATGCGTATAGATTCCAATGTGCGACACTGTATGACTGGCTATGCTAACGCTACCGATTTCGTGTCCCAGAACATTTAGGTGAAACGAGTGTCAAAAGAGGATACATTCTCATTCTTCGCACTGTATTATCTATCGATAGATTAAAGGAATATTATTGCCGATTTTATATAACGCTAATCAGTCGATGGATTTAAAACAAGGCTATTGCTAATTTTCATCTTTGCTATAAACGGTCTATAAAATGATATATTCTTTATTGGGTCTTTGATGATTGTGGAAGAAGGGGCAGGGTGCTGATAAAACATGGCAGGATACGTGCTATGACGTCGATGATGATTGCAGATGAATTAGATGTTTTTACAACGGTATAAAAGTCTTCTGATTGATGTTTACATTCGCAAAGCATCGTTAAAAGGCTGTCAGTATCCTATGTTATGGTTGCCAAGATATAAAAAAAAATGTTTAAGATGTATTTCGTTGTTAATAGCGACATTGAAATGGATACTAAATTCAAATTCTTCCATGAGGCTTTTGTTTATAAAGGATATAAACGTGCGCAGAAAAGCTCTAAATCTGATATTGGTCAGCCCAGAATATTGACTTCTCAGCGCAGTATCTCCCCAAATTTGAATGCAACAACGTACAGTCTAACAAGTTTTATGAACTGAAAAATAATGAATTCAGGGCAGTTCTTCGTTCATGAGAGAGGAAGAGAGAAATTAGTGAAAAATATGCTATTAAAGAGTCGATATTTGATGGGAGTATGCGGGATATAGACTAAGTATACAGCATAATTTTAGCATTTCTTATCCACGTCTCAGCGGAGTTAACCACAGAGCAGTGGTACAATGAAAATAAAAGTGGTTAAGGAAGCTGCTCTCTGTACCCAAGCTGATATTGACAGCGAGAAGAAACGATGTTGTTGACGGCTGGGAAAAGGCGGTCATAATGATCAGCTTAATAACCATCACGGCAATGAATGTCTCAGTAACGATTATGGAGCGCCCACCAGTGATTATCGCAATATTAGCGCCTCCGATGATAATTACCAATGGGGATGATAGTGAGAATGGGTACGCGCTGAAACTGATGATGGTATTTCTCCTATGCGCTGAGGGCGGTGAGATGAAGATGGCAGTATCCAGCATCACCAACACAGACATCAGGGCGACACAACGGGTACTTGTGGCAGTCACTATCATGCAAATCGCGACGATAAAATCAGTAGTCGAAATAATTGATGTAACGCCCATAATGATGAAATAATCACCGGCCGCAGCAATCAACATCATATACTTAATTAATGCACCAATGCCTGGCCTTGGGAGATCCGGTTTTAGCCCGGCGGTCGGCGGGGGTCAAGTCAAGCTGCACTTAACTTCCCACCGTAAATATGGTCTAATTGGATATATTTGTACCACTTTATTTCAGAAAGTTCGGGGCGCGCGGGTCTCTGGCCACTGGGATAATGGGAGGAGGGATAATAGTTATGTATATCCCGAGGAGCAAGAGCTTGTGGAACTTACAGTCATTAATATCTATGGCACTGCGGAAAGCACGCCGGGATGTAGGGGAACCTTAGAAGCCTTTCCTCCGCGTGAAGGTTATGGTGCCAGGGCCAGTGCAGCCGGGTTCGGAAATGGGACTTTGAAGAATGGAAGTATTTTCGAAAACTTTGCTGGAAAGAAGATCGTGTGATATGTTCTTATTATACAAAAGCGGTTTATTAATAAGGCTGCGAACACGCTGACAGATACCCGAGACTCCATATCGTTTCTACGTTGGACATTGTGCCAAGGAACGGAGCGAGAAGGTTCTGTCCAGACATGGAAATCTAATAAAATAACATTGGCTGTCAGGAGGCGCAGATCTATGCTGGCTGGAAGGCATGGCGGAGAAGGCCAGGAGAATTTCGGTTCACAGAATACTTTCTAATAGAATTCCAGATGGAAAGTTTTGTCAGACTGAAGCCTGACATCTTTTTCTCGCGAGAATGGAATTCGAAC
>NC_061829.1:15843521-15846021 GCF_019202785.1 Penaeus chinensis | reverse complement strand
TCAAACGTGTCTTTCGGTGTCTCTCTATTGCCTTGGATATTTTTTAGGGTATATTGCAGAGACGGGAAAATGTATTCAATCATATGCGAAATTCAGAATATAACAAATGATTTGATATCACATCTAAACTGCCCAGACTAACACTATGTTGTTGACAGTAACCACGCTTGATACAACAACTTGGTTAGTAGATATGTGCTAAGTATATGCTGTTTATTTGTTTATTTACTTAATAACGGCATTATGCATGGAGGTATTTTGCATATGTGTCCGGGTGTGTAGCATAGAGTCATCACTTCGTAGTCTTAAAATTACAAGAAAACTAAGAATTATCAAGTTAGGGATTGATTTTAGGACTGAAAATAATCCTCTCCTCAGTAACAAGCAATGTTATGCTTTTGTAATCTTTGGATCTTCATCGTCCACTTCCTTACTCTCAGGGTCTTTATCACTCACTTCCTTACTCTTTGGATCTTTTTCGTTCGCTTCCTTACTTTTCGGGTCTTTATAATGCACATCCTTTCTCTTTAGGATTTTATAATGCACATCCTTACGCTTTAGGATTTTATCATTCACTCCCTTACTATATGGGTCTTTATCATCCAATTCCTTACTCCTCGGGTCTTCATCGTTCACTTCCTTACTCTATGGATCTTTTTCGTTCGCTTCCTTACTTTTCGTGTCTTTATCATTTACTATACTATATCATTTGCCACTTCGGGTCTCTGTCACTTCGTTCCCACGAGCTAAAACAAACCCAAGGGACGTCACAAATCTAAGTCGTGAATCACCACTTCTTCACTCAAAGACTTGGCTGTTTTTTCCTCTTTCTCGTCTTCCTTTTTTTTTTTCTTTTGCTATTTGGGAAGATATATAGAATACGATATCTGCATTGCCAATGGCGAGGCGTCATATTTTACGCTTTTATTTTCTTAATAGAGAACCCGGACTTCTACTATGTGATGTATGTGTGTTTGCCCAGCTACATTATTTGCGAAAAAGTCAATGGCAGCAGATTTACAAGTAGATGTATGTATAAAGGCATGAGTAAATGTTATACTGGACGGATGAAGAATGTTTAGAAATGCAATTCATGGCGGGTTTTTGCCTGATATTTGAGTTATGGTGTATGCTATTTAAGACATATTCTCTCTCTCTCTCTCTCTCTCTCTCTCTCTCTCTCTCTCTCTCTCTCTCTATATATATATATATATATATATATATATATATATATATGTATATATATTATACATATATATTATATATGTATTATACATATATATCATATATATATCATATATATATATATATATATATATATATATATATATCCACCTAACGAACCGATACCACGATGTGTAGACGAGTATAGGGTCCTCTCGTGACTTGATGACCTGTTTTTAAAGGATCTGTGTTACCAAGATATCTGAAACTGATTATCGAACCAGTGTGTGGTAGTGTTCACATAATCATGAAGTCTGAAAGTGATGCAGTAAAAGCAAAAGTAATGAAAGATCATAAGCACACTTACAGGTGAGGCACTGATGAGACGATGGCAGCAAGTTAATTCATAAAAACTAGGGGCAGCTATGATGTCCTCCGTGAGGAGAGGATGAGGAAATGGGCAGCTCCCTCCCTGCCTCTGTGGAAATTACGCTCCCGGGTACCTTTGCGCGCACTTTGAAAAGAACACGAAGCTTCGCACACATGGAGACAAATAACGCTGTATCCCAGGCCCTAAGATGGATCCTTACTGAAGGGCAAATTGATCGTTAGAGTTGAAAATTGGGAGAAACAATGCTTACGTAAGATGCAAGCACGAACAAATTCTTGCCAATGTGATAACTATCAGTGTGGATGATGAAGTACTTGAAAAAGCCAAGGGAAATGTACAAACGTTATTGTGTCCTAAGGGAAATCGAAACAGGAGAAATGACATCGTAAAATGAACGCGTCGTGCATGCCAGGCAATTTAAAATAAAAAGGAATGATGGTAATCTGAACATCCAAGGGGGAGGTGATCCCCAAAACCATGAAACTGGTTGAAGGCATGGCACCCTTTAGGTGTGCCGTCTTCAAATCCCTAAGAGCGCCGAAAAGATTTCTAAAGGCAAAATTATCCCTCGGAAATGCGTAAACTGCAGCCACGAGCATAATGCAAATTCCCTTTTGTGCGCATACTATCCAAAAGATAGGAAAGTATAAAATAGGCAGCCTTCCCCCTAAAGAAACGTATCTCGGCCCCTCGCCTTAATGATGTGGGGGGCCTCCCACGCCTACAGAGGTCAACAGTGATGGCCCCGCAAAGAAAGCCATGGCACCATCCGCATCACCAGCACCAGCGGAGTAGAAACCCCGTCAACTCCAGCACCAACACCAACTCCAACTTCAGCACCAGTTGCAGCAACCTCTGCAGCATCAGCTACAACGCGATCTGCAGCACCAACTCCAGCACCGACTCCAGCAGCAGTTCCAGCTCAGCCCTGACTGCAGCAGGGCA
>NC_061829.1:15816021-15828521 GCF_019202785.1 Penaeus chinensis | reverse complement strand
AGAAAACGAATGAATTCCACCCTTTTCCCACAACTAGAAAACGAATGCATTCCATCCTTTCCCCACAGCTAGAAAACGAATGCATTCAATCCTCTCTCAACGCCCTAAACAAAAATGGAGTCCGTCGTCTTCCAACACCAAGGACAGGATGACACCCCGACCTCTTCCAACACCAGGAATAGGAATGCACGCTGGTCTCTTCCAACACAAAATAGCACTCCGACCTCTTCCAACACCAGGACCATGAATGCACGCTGCTTTCTTCCAACGCCAAGGACAGCAGTGCACTCCTCCATCCTCTCCCGACGCATAACCTGTCTATATTCTGTGTACCGCTGCATCCGCTAAGAGCATCGTCTCCTCGGTACCGCTTTTATGAAATCAAGAAAGCCCTGAAAACGAACTACTGCGCATGCAACCATCTTTATTTTGAAGTCGCGGTCCATAGCAGCGTCCCGAGCAAAGCAGAGGGTTAAGGAGTGCATAATCATGCTAAGCTGGGCTCTCGCATGCGAACACCTGGTCGTCCGCTTCAGGAAGGTTGCGTGAAACGAGCAAGAACACGGACTAATATTACATGCAGTTTTGTCGACTGTTTCCTTTGTTGAGAAATTTACGGTTTCCGAAAATGCAATCTGGGAGAACGATTTGATTGTTGGTGAGGGTTCGAATAATTTCCTAAGCAAGGCTCATCTGTCACGAATATTTCTCGGTTAGACTGTCCTGCGGGTTTCCTTCTTAATGTGTTTAGGTGTTCTTCCTCTCCGCCTCTTCGTCTGACGGCTCTGCCCATCCCAGGCGTCTGTTTCTCTCTCTCTCTCTCTCTCTCTCTCTCTCTCTCTCTCTCTCTCTCTCTCTCTCTCTCTCTCTCTCTCTCTCTCTCTCTCTCTCTTTCCTTTCGTCTGTCTGTCTGTCTGTATGTATATCTCTCTCTCTTTGTCTGTCTATCTGTCTGTCTGTCTGTCTCCCCCCTCTCTCCTTGTCTCTGTTTTTGTCTGACACTGCCTGTCTGTTTCTGACTCTGTCTGTTTGTCAGTCAGCCAGTCTGTCGGTCTGTCTGTCTGTCTGTCTGTCTGTCTGTCTGCCTGTCTGTCTCTCTCTCTCTGTCTTTGTCTTTGTCTTTGTCTTTGTGTCTGTCTCTGTCTCTGTCTCTGTCTCTCTCTCTCTCTCTCTCTCTCTCTCTCTCTCTCTCTCTCTCTCTCTCTCTCTCTCTCTCTCTCTCTCTCTCTCTCTCTCTCTCTCTCTCTCTCTCTCTCTCTCTCTCTCTCTCTCTCTCTCTCTCTCTCTCTCTCTCTCTCTTCCTCTTTTTTAATGAATGCATACATTTATATTAGCATATCATTGCACCCTTTTCTCAAAATATCCTCATAACCTATTTCTGCTCTACAATTCCCCTTTTCGTAATTTTCTTCTCCCTTCTTCAGTCCATTTTCTAACCGTTCTCTATCTTGTCTCCTCGTTCGTTAAATTCTCACATCTCCTCTTCCTCCTTGCCAATTATCTCATTAAAAAAATGACTTTACTTTCCTCTCAGACCTCCACATTATTGCAATATTTCCCCCTATCTCCTCCATTTTTTCTCTCTCTCTTTCTCCCAGACACGGATGACGAGTGAAGGAAAAGTCGGGGGTTGCAAGAGCGAAGGTCAACAAGGACAAAAAATGTGCTGATAATCGACCAGTGCATCTGAGATTGGCTTCAGATAGAGGTGTTCGCTGTCGTCCTCCATACATAAACACTTTCAAACCCCAGTAAATAACAGGCAAATAACAACAATTACAATGTTCCTAAAAATCACCACCGATAAAGCCGCCCTGGGACTTTTCACGGCGAACAATTTCATTAAACTTGGCTAATTGTTAACTATGCATGTGATGTTTTAAAAGACTTTAATGATACGGCCGTGAGTGCGTGGCCCGTTGCCCCGCCGTCACTTGGTTGACATTAATGGACGCT
Source organism: Penaeus chinensis (assembly GCF_019202785.1). Taxonomy (NCBI): domain Eukaryota; kingdom Metazoa; phylum Arthropoda; class Malacostraca; order Decapoda; family Penaeidae; genus Penaeus; species Penaeus chinensis. Next base: position 15,826,565 of record NC_061829.1, on the reverse strand, counting down.
CTCTTTAAGCTAGTGGTGGCTTTTTTTCCACCTGGCTTTTCTTAGGTGAGATCTAATAACTGGTGATTATCCTTCATAAAGCTAATTAAGCGTGGGTGAGGACGTTCCGCTGAGGAACCCTAGACGACGCCCGCACGCCCGCACAACAATACTTCCACTTGGAAACAGTTCGTCTCATTCAACTAAAGTGGCTGCGCTCATAACCTGCGAATCCTCACGAGGGGTTATTGGCCTGGCTAAAACTAGTTTGAGTTTGTAGTAATCACTGGTAACTCGGTAACATATATGTATGTATGTATTTACACAGTAGCTGTCCACCATATGTCCTTATATGTCGTCTTTTCTAACTGTTATTTGCCCTCAGTCCACGTTCAACTCATCCGTGTTTTTCTCCAATACATCCGCACGAATGCTTAATCTATTCTAACAGAGCAAGCGGATTCGCCGAGATTAAAACTCTCTGGGTGGTACCAAACCCATGGCACTAATCCACATTTACCAGGAAGACAATAGACAAACCCGACACCCCTGCTCAGTACTTCGAGCTCACCTAATACCATCCTTCGCCCGCGCTCTGAACCCCCCTCACCCCGCCGGCCGTGGTTCTCCGGGCGCCCTCACACCAGCACACACGACCTTCTCGCAAGTGCGGCCACTGGCATGATTATGTGAGTTTTTAGAGGGGAGTATACATGAATAAATTATGAAGGGGAGAGCTGAAGATGCGCGGGCCGGGAAATTTAAGGGTTAAAACATGCGTGAACTTTCGAGGCCGAAGTGGAGAACGTTATCACGAAGAGAAGAGAGGAGACGAACGTGGCTGCCCCCATCTGAGGGAACAGTGACACGACTCCGAACTTTATCGAGGTGATTAGAGCAAATTTTGAGGCGAAATTAAGCTTAATTATCATCACGTGTAATTAACTTTTTTTATAATTCTTTTTTTTTTTTAATAAACGGGTTAAGCCAACTTCATTACGCGGGACAAGAACGAATATGAAGTCCATGAACGCTTTGCATCTGTAATACATGAGTGCGACCTTGTTAACTTGGGTATTTAGATAAGCTTAATAACTTTCCAGGTCTAAACTTTGCTAAATATACAGGTGTACAGGTCCTAAATTAGAAAGGTTTCGAACGTGGACCATTATGATATTAAACGAAGAATTTTATGCATTATTTATGCAAATGAAGGGAGCCAATAGCAGTAAAACGTTTTATAGGTGCTTCACAATATTAAGACAATATTCTAGCCGGACATAATCCTCCATAAGGCCGCAGGAGAAGACTTTACGTGCCGGAGTGTTGAGCTGGGACGCGACGCTAAATTTGTTTTACTGTTCCAGGCCCGTGTTTAAATCTTGTTTTATTATTAGTACGTATGGTAAGCAGTGCTGTACATTCCTTTTGCAAAATCAAAAGTTTCCTGCGGATAAAAAGTTGTCCGGAACACCGTATTTGTGCACTGGAAATATCGTTTCTTTTAATTAGTGACTGCTACAGCTGTTTAATGCGTTGGCCATATTAAGCGGAGGAGCTGTATGCTGACCTCATGCCGTGGCCTCACAAACACCTGCATAGAACTTTAGCAACATCAAATATCTTAACGACAATGAGAAGGTGTTTAATGACAACACCTCATGCATCTTAAAAAAATAATTAACATACATTCAAACAACACACAGAAAGACAAAATTATAAACTTCTTCATGGCCCCAGATACAAAACAGGTATACTAAGGTAGACTCAGGGATCTTTAAATATACCGCAGACTGATCTAAACGAAAAAATAACGTTCGTTTCTTTTCACAACATTGAGGCAGGTTCTACGAGACGAAACTTTTCCAATCGGGAATTCCCTTATTTGACGGCACATAAGACGCGCTGGCATATCAGATGATCCCTATTTCAGCAGGGATATTCAGGAAAAAATGGCACCACCGCTTATATGAACCGGGTTGGTATATATACATACACACACACACATACATACACGCACACATATTTTCTAAGGGTATCTTGTATGCCGCCAAATACGGAATATAGAAATAAAGCATGAACGCCATTCATTCAACATCAGATAACGAGTCCAACATATTCATAATTCGCACCTCATGGCGGAAATCCCACACGTGAAGAGTCGTAGGTCAGACATCACTCTGAATCAAGGGTCGTTTTTCCGCGGACATCACTACATAACACGTTGGAGGAGCCCACGTGCCACACACCGCCGTGTGAGGCCGCTCCGCCCCCATTCCCAATCCTCCTCCCATTCCCGAATCCCACACCATTCCCGATCCCGAGGGAAGCATTAGCGTCAGAAGAAAACAATTTCTACGGTTGTCCCCTCGTTCGGCCCTTACTCCGGGGACAAGCGATGCGTGACGTCACCGCATAGGATCATCTCACCTGTTGAAGCGTGAGAAAATAAAGGAAAAACTCGAGCTCAAAACGGGAATCATTTATCAGGCGTTTTCCCCGGGAGGCAGAGGGATCGAACGAGCGCCATCGACGGGGCGCGTCTACGTTCAGGGTGCGCAGGGGAAGGTGAGTGATGAACAGGTGGCGGGGCGAGGGGGGAAGGGGAAGAGGAAGAGGAAGGGGAAGGGGAAGGGGAAGGGGAAGGGGAAGGGAGAGGGGAAGGGAAAGGAAAAGGGAAAGGGGAAGGGGGAGGGGTGGATGGAGTGGGGTGTAATGGTGAAGTGGGGGGGGGGGGGAGAGTTGAGGGAGAAATCGGGAGTAGTGATGGGGGTGGAATGGGGAAGAAAAGAAGTGGAAGTGGGGAGTAATGATGGCGGTGGAGTGTTGTTGAGGGAAGTAGGGAGAATAATGGAAGTGAACATTGGGAGTGGTATTAGAGGAAGAATTGGAGAGTGGTGATGGTGTTGGTACTTACGTGTGTATATATGTATGTATGTATACATGTGTGTGTGTGTGTGTATGTGTGTGTGTGTGTGTGTATGTGTGTGTGTGTGTATGTGTATGTGTGTGTGTGTGTGTATGTGTGTGTGTGGTTTGAGTCTATGTGTGTGTGTTAGTGTCTACATACATGTGCGTCTGTGCATATGTGTGTCTGCATACATGTGTAGACCAAGTGAGGTCGGGGAAATACTGAAACCTAGCGACCGTTTCCATCATAATTAATAACCCGGCAAAAAGAGATATTTCATCATTAGTTCGAACAGTTGACGTTATCTCTCACAGCGAAGAAAACGCCATCTCTCTTGCTCACCCTTCCTCACACTACGTCTCGCTCACCCCAAAACTTTACACCCTTTTTCCTTTTCAACTTCCTAACAGACCTCTTCGTTCACAACAGTGGGCCTCCTTGGCCTCTGAACATCACCCCCTTTCCTCCCATCCATCCAGTTTCGTCATCACTTCTGGTCATCACCTTATTAGTTTCTCACCTTTTTAGCCTCGTGTCATCACCTTCTAAAAGTTTCGTGTTCATCACCGTCTAATGTTATTCTATATTCATTATGTAGCATCAGCTTCAACTTTCTTCATTTTCTGTTTAAATTTTAACCCGTTTCTTATCCTCTGATCCGTGTACATGTTGACAAATGTAGAAAAGGTATGAATGAGAATTAATATCTTCACAATACAAGAGATGTATTTGACCGTTTTCGATTATAACTTCGTCGGAAATTTACATGTAATATCTTCACAATACAAGAGATGTGTTTAAACGGTTTCGAATATACCTTCGTTAGAAATTCTTACCCTCTCTTCCCTCCTCTCCTTAACATCCGTGTATTTACTTATTTCCTTATTTGTTTATTTCTTTATTTACTTATTCCTCATCCGTCATCGCCGAAGCCTCCTGGTCACATTCTTTCTTTTAGCATTATCTCCTTAGTTTATCGCTTCTTATTTCATTCTCCGTTATCGTCGATTTTCCTTAAGCATCTTCTTTATCAATATTTCCCCTATCCCCTATCAAAGTCACCTCCCTGTGTCTCCCCAACAACTCTGAAAATGACCTCTAACGCCATAACTTACATTCTCCAACAGTTCCATCCCCCGCCCCCACTTCCTCCCACAGCACCACTTCACACTTCCACCTCCGAACTTATTACTATCCACCTCCCCCCCCCCCCCCCCCCCCCCTCCATCAGTAGCCCGCACTTCCACAACACTCTCGTTTCCATCTTTTTTACTACACACCATCATCATCTCCATCATTACTTCTGATTTTTCCCTCAATTCACATCTCCACCATTACTCTCCACTCCATTCCACTCCTTCCCCTCATTTCTTTACTAAACACTTACACCTCCATCACTACTCCCGATTTCTCCCTCAACTCCCCCCATCTCCACCATTACTCCCTATTCCATCCACCTCCCCCTTCCCCTCTCCCTTCCCCTTCCCCTTCCCCTTCCCCCCCTCGCCCCGCCACCTGTTCATCACTCACCTTCCCCTGCGCACCCTGAACGTAGACGCGCCCCGTCGATGGCGCTCGTTCGATCCCTCTGCCTCCCGGGAAAACGCCTGATAAATGATTCCCGTTTTGAGCTCGAGTTTTTCCTTTATTTTCTCACGCTTCAACAGGTGAGATGATCCTATGCGGTGACGTCACGCATCGCTTGTCCCCGGAGTAAGGGCCGAACGAGGGAACAACCGTAGAAATTGTTTTCTTCTGACGCTAATGCTTCCCTCGGGATCGGGAATGGTGTGGGATTCGGGAATGGGAGGAGGAATGGGAATGGGGGCGGGCGGCCTCACACGGCGGTGTGTGGCACGTGGGCTCCTCCGACGTGTTATGTAGCACGGGTTTGAGGGAAACTGTCCGCGTCAGTATGACACCTGGCCCATATTGATACATAATGTATGATTGTGTGTATATTTCGTGACTGTCTATGTGTGTGGTATACAGTCTATCTCGATTGTGTGTAACTATGACAGTGTTTATGTTTGTGTATTTGTGCATGAACGTATGTGTGTGAGCGAGCGCACGTGATGCCTGTATGAGTCTATTTATGTATGTGAACATGCGTATGTGTGTGTTCTGACTATCTAGGTGAGAGTGTGCTATGTACAGTTTTCCTCCGTTTATGGTGCTTGGTAATATAAATGGTACATAGCTGGTTCTTTGCAATTTACGGCATTGTTTATGACTCCGAACAAGGTGTAGCTGTCCCTGTGGTTTATGTTACGGTCTGGGCTCTGCTGAGTGACGAAGTTAATCAATGCCAATGTAGGATGGGGTGATGGGGAGATAGTGAGCATAGTAGTTCGATTGATTGCTGGGAGGACAGATGACGTGCAAAATATCTAGAGTTGTAAGAATAGGACGGGCGGAGGTGTTATAATGAAAAGAACTGTAACGCGACAAGAAGGTAGTGGCCACAAAGAATGAATGAAAGGTGGGTGAAAGGACGCTTTGAAGTTGTTCGGCACAGTGAGGGTTTGAATTAAGAAAAATATATATTTATAGCATGGCCCGAAATGAAGGACGGCATTCCTTTTTTGTGGAGTGCTATAGAAATGGTTTAGCACAATGTAATGTTACCACAGTGAGAATGTAAATAAAAAGCTTTTACGTCCCCCACCTTATAAATTTTGCTAAGCCATATCTCACTCTACATTTATAGTCAACTCCAATCACAGAATAAAACAAAAACAAAAACAAAAATAAATAGAGCAGCACCTTTTCTACATAATTATGATAAAATAAGGAAAATACATTATCCGATAAAAAAGTACTGGTATTAATGAAACATGACAAAATAAAATGAAAAGAAAGATGAAATTAAGACAATAAACGCATAAAAAAACATTCCAGATTACAAGTAAAACATATTTCAAATCATCTACAGAGAAATAATTCACGGTTTGTAGGACTGCGTGTTCCCGGAGGCCAGTTGCGAGGGAAGGCTATAGAGTGTCACAAGCCTCACCGCTGCCATCCTCGCCAACCTCAGGGGATTCGATCCTTTTTAGGGGCAGCTGAGCATCAAGCGCAGAAGCAGGATTAGTTTCATTAGCAGCCTGAAAACGCCATTTAGATGGGATTGAATTCCCAAATCAGCAATCTTAGCACATCATGATTTTCATTTAGAAAAAAAGAAGAATGAGATTGGCAGAAACAGAGAATTAGAAGCAATTAAGGATATTACCCTTGTTTCCTCAGGCAATAGTGCTTTAATGCAACTATGACTCTGCACGCTTGGGATCACACACATACAACAGCTCTTACTCGACGGAGGGAAAAGAGCGGTAGATGGTAATTGAGATAAGTTTCGAAACTCTGTTGATGAAGAGGCTAATGAGGGAGGAGGAAGAGATTAATACGGATAAAAGGGAGAAGCACAAGGAAGAAGGAAAGAAAGACATGGGGATGACTAAGATGCTCGGGAAATAAACGAACCAAAGGCGCAAATGAAAATGAAAGAGAGGCAAGGACGGAGGTATGGAATGAGGAAATTACGTAAGCGATAATAATGAAAGAAGAAACTTAAAGTTCGATAACGAAGCAGGTAAGGGTAAAGAAAATGAAGAAAGAGACTGCAAATGAAGAAAAATATGTGGGTACTTAGAGGAAGTTGAGTGAACGTAGAGTGTGGGAAGCAAGAGGACGGTTGTGCGGTGAAGCGAAGAGGAGGAGGATGCGAAGAAGAAGAAAATATCTCATTTATAGGGGATAGAGGCAGAAAGAAGCTAGGATACATGGAGGAGAGAGAGGGAGGGGGAGGAGGGGAGGGGGCCGGAGAGGGAGTGGTGTCTTGGGTAAAAGCCAAGAGCTGTGAGATGGGGGGGGGGGCTTGGTCCTCCCTCCCTCCCCCTCCCCCCCTTTAGCTCCAAGCGATGGGGTGGGGGGTGGGGAGCGTGGTCTTGGGTATGTAGCGGGGGGGGGGGGGGGCGAGTCTGGGAGGAGAGACCGAGAGAGAAACTTTGGTTGGAGGAAGAAGTGGCCAGGCGTGGAGGAGGCCAGGCGAGGAAGAGGCCAGGCGTGGAGGAGGCCAGGCGAGGAGGAGGCCATGCAAAGAGGAGGGCCATGCGAGGAGGAAGCCAGGCGAGGAGGAGGACAGGCGTGGAGAAGGCCAGGCGAGGAGGAGGCCAGACGAGGATGAGGCCAGGCGAGGAGGAGGACAGGCGAGGAGGAGGCCAGGCGTGGAGGAGGCCAGGCGAGGAGGAGGCCAGGCGAGGGGGAGGTCAGGCGAGAAGGAGGACAGGCGAAGAGGAGGCCAGGCGAGGAGGAGGCCAGGCGAGGAGGAGGTCAGGCGAGGAGCAGGGCCATGCGAGAAGGAGGACAGGCGAAGAGGAGGCCAGGCGAGGAGGAGGACAGGAGGAGGAGGCCAGGCGTGGAGGAGGCCAGGCGAGGAGGAGGCCAGGCGAGGAGGAGGCCAGGCGAGGAGGAGGACAGGAGGAGGAGGCCGGGCGAGGAGGAGGCCAGGCGAGGAGGAGGCCAGGCGAGGAGGAGGCCAGGCGAGGAGGAGGCCAGGCGAGGAGGAGGCCGAGCGAGGAGGAGGCCAGGCGAGGAGGAGGCCAGGCGTGGAGGAGGCCAGGCGAGGAGGAGGCAAGGCGAGGAGGAGGCCAGGCGAGGAGGAGGCCAGGCGAGGAGGAGGCCAGGCGAGGAGGAGGCCAGGCGAGGAGGAGGCCAGGCGAGGAGGAGGCCAGGCGAGGAGGAGGCCAGACGAGGAGGAGGCCAGGCGTGGAGGAGGCCAGGAGGAGGAGGCCAGGAGGAGGAGGCCAGGCGAGGAGGAGGCCAGGCGAGGAGGAGGCCAGGCGAGGAGGAGGCCAGGCGAGGAGGAGGCCAGACGAGGAGGAGGCCAGGCGTGGAGGAGGCCAGGAGGAGGAGGCCGGGCGAGGAGGAGGCCAGGCGAGGAAGAGGCCAGACGAGGAGGAGGCCAGGCGAGGAGGAGGACAGGAGGAGGAGGCCAGGCGTGGAGGAGGCCAGGCGAGGAGGAGGCCAGGCGAGGAGGAGGCCAGGCGAGGAGGAGGCCAGGCGAGGAGGAGGCCAGGCGAGGAGGAGGCCAGGCGTGGAGGAGGCCAGGCGTGGAGGAGGCCAGGCGAGGAGGACGCCAGGCGAGGAGGAGGCCGAGCGAGGAGGAGGCCAGGCGAGGAGGAGGCCAGGCGTGGAGGAGGCCAGGCGAGGAGGAGGCCAGGCGAGGAGGAGGCCAAGCGAGGAGGAGGTCAGGAGGAGGAGGCCGGGCGAGGAGGAGGCCAGGCGAGGAGGAGGCCAGGCGAGGAGGAGGCCAGGCGAGGAGGAGGACAGGAGGACTCTTATTCCCAGACAGGAGGAGCAGGCGTGGAGGAGGAAGGTGAGGAGGAGGACAGGAGAGGAGGAGGCCAGGCGAGGAGGACGCCAGGCGAGGAGGAGGCCAGCGAGGAAGAGGGCCAGGCGAGGAGGAGGTCCAGGCGTGGAGGAGGCCAAGGCGAGGAGGAGGCTCAGGCGAGGAGTGAGGCCAAGCGAGGAGGAGGTCAGGAGGAGGAGGCCAGGCGAGGAGGAGGCCAGGCGAGGAGGAGGCCAGGCGAGGAGGAGGCCAGGCGAGGAGGAGGACAGGAGGAGGAGGCCAGGCGTGGAGGAGGCCAGGTGAGGAGGAGGACAGGAGGAGGAGGCCAGGCGAGGAGGAGGCCAGGCGAGGAGGAGGCCAGGCGAGGAGGAGGCCAGGCGAGGAGGAGGCCAGGCGAGGAGGAGGACAGGAGGAGGAGGCCAGGCGTGGAGGAGGCCAGGCGAGGAGGAGGCCAGGCGACGAGGAGGTCAGGCGTGGAGGAGGCCAGGCGAGAAAGAGGACAGGAGGAGGAGGCCAGGCGTGGAGGAGGCCAGGCGAGGAGGAGGCCAGGCGAGGAGGAGGCCAGGCGAGGAGGAGGCCAGGCGAGGAGGAGGCCAGGCGAGGAGGAGGGCAGGCGAGGAGGAGGCCAGGCGGGAAGGAGGCCAGGCGAGGAGGAGGCCAGGCGTGGAGAAGGCCAGGCGAGGAGGAGGCCAGACGAGGATGAGGCCAGGCGAGGAAGAGGACAGGCGAGGAGGAGGCCAGGCGAGGAGGAGGCCAGGCGAGGAGGAGGCCAGGCGGGAAGGAGGCCAGGAGGAGGAGGCCGGGAGAGGAGGAGGCCAGGCGAGGAGGATGCCAGGCGAGGAGCAGGGCCATGCGAGAAGGAGGCCAGGCGAGGAGGAGGCCAGGCGAGGAGGAGGCCAGGCGAGGAGGAGGCCGGGCGAGGAGGAGGCCAGACGAGGAGGAGGCCAGGCGGGAAGGAGGCCAGGCGAGGAGGAGGCCAGGCGAGGAGGAGGCCAAGCGAGGAGGAGGCCAGGCGGGAAGGAGGCCAGGCGAGGAGGAGGGCAGGCGAGGAGGAGGCCAGGCGGGAAGGAGGCCAGGCGAGGAGGAGGCCAGGCGAGGAGGAGGCCAGGCGGGAAGGAGGCCAGGCGAGGAGGAGGCCAGGCGAGGAGGAGGCCAGGCGGGAAGGAGGCCAGGCGAGGAGGAGGCCAGGCGAGGAGGAGGGCAGGCGAGGAGGAGGCCAGGCGAGGAGGAGGGCAGGCGAGGAGGAGGCCAGGCGAGGAGGAGGCCAGGCCTGAAGGAGGCCAGGCGAGGAGGAGGCCAGGCGAGGAGGAGGCCAGGCGAGGAGGAGGCCAGGCGGGAAGGAGGCCAGGCGAGGAGGAGGGCAGGCGAGGAGGAGGCCAGGCGAGGAGGAGGCCAGGCGAGGAGGAGGCCAGGCGGGAAGGAGGCCAGGCGAGGAGGAGGGCAGGCGAGGAGGAGGCCAGGCGAGGAGGAGGCCATGCGAGGAGGAGGCCAGGCGGGAAGGAGGCAAGGCGAGAAGGAGGCCAAACTAGACTGAAAAAAGCGCAGTCGAAGGGGAGCAGAGCAAAAGGGGCGATCGTCTGTGCGCCGGGATGTAGGGGCTGAGCCGGAGTGTTGGGAGGTGAGTGGGAGAAGAAGGCCAGGGTGTTGGGTGTCGCCGTTAATGCACCTCCCTGCCCTCTCTCCCTCCCCCTCCCCCCCCACACTCATTTCCCCCTGCATGCTCAACTTGGCACCAAGACTCACATTTCTTTTTTACATCTTCGTGACGTCAGCCCGTCTTGCTGATAGCATTAATGCGCGTGTGACACCACCTCCTCTACCCTTCCTCTTGCCCTGAGTAAGGTGTAAGTGATAATTTCTCCGAGTGGAAGTGACGGGGAAGGGAGTACGGAATAAAACTCGACGAAGATACTGTGCGTGTAACACTACAAAGGGAGAAAAGTACTAAAAGGTTACAAGGAAGAAGTTATTGCTGAAAATAATGACACGACGAAGAAAAATATGACCTTGATAAATGGAGACGGATTAGCTTTATAGCGAGCGGCGTGGCGGACGCACAGACGGCCTGGCAAGCGTAATTTAGTGACGAAGGATAATTCAGCCACCGCCAGACGTGTCTCCAAGACGTAGTAGTGCCCGCGAACCTGGTTTTCCTTGATTATCTTAATTGTCTTGATTGCAACGCTTTGTTGATGATTTTGATTACAGAAGATATACAGCGGGGAATCAGCATAGGGCCGCGCTGGACCTGTTGTGGGCCGGGTGCGGACCAGGCGCGCACCGGTCCTGAACCAAGTGCAG
>NC_061829.1:15806021-15811021 GCF_019202785.1 Penaeus chinensis | reverse complement strand
AAGATGCCATTTACGAATTAAGTGATACGAGAGAGAGAGGGAGAGAGAGAGAGAGAGAGAGAGAGAGAGAGAGAGAGAGAGAGAGAGAGAGAGAGAGAGAGAGAGAGAGAGAGAGAGAGAGAGAGAGAGAGAGTGTATGATTTGAGTTTGTGTGTGTGTGTGTGTGTGTGTATGTGTGTGTGTGTGTGTGTGTGTGTGTGTGTGTGTGTGTGTGTGTGTGTGTGTGTGTGTGTGTGTGTGTGTGTGTGTGTGTGTGTGTGTGTGGTGTGTGTGTGTGTGAGTGAAAGAGAAAGAGAGAAAGGGAGAAAGAGAGAGAGAGAGAGAGAGAGAGAAAGAGAGAGAGAGAGAGAGAGAGAGAGAGAGAGAGAGAGAGAGAGAGAGAGAGAGAGAGAGAGAGAGAGGACAGGGAGACGAACGACGGGAATAACTGAGAGAGGCAAACGAAACAAGGTAAATATCTCTCCATTTTTCAAAATAAATGTGTCATCTCGATATTGAAGCATATCATATATGTTTTATACGCCAATTCTGATATATTTTCGAATGTAACATTTGGTTCAATAAAAGTTGCAAAGTGCCAACACCGCTCTCTCCCAAACACAGCGGTGTCATACACATCTGAACTGCGTCATTCTTATGATCATGTCAAGCCGTGGATATTATGTTAGTTCGCTCTCGCCAAGTGCAGTATCATGTTGACGTCGGGCGCGGCAGAGCGGGTGCGCGACGCCTGCATCCAGCGTAGCAGCGAAACACATCAATTTAGTATGCGAGAATATTAGGTTTGTGGTGGCAGCGTGTCTGACAGCAGCATCACGTGACAGCAATTAGCGTGGCCGCCCCCAGCCCGGACATTAGGATATTAAGCTCTTCTGACAAAAATGATCTGAAACTACCATTAGCCTTGGCGTGGAAAGCATTTGTGAGATACTCTGCAGGTCAGGTAGGAATACAGGTCCAGGCAGGCTGCAGATACTGATGAAATTAATATGAATACATTCGTTAGTATAATGCAACTCATCATATAAAGTTAAAGCATGGGGATGGCAGTACTTCAAAATGAGGTTTCTGTGTGAAGCAGTAACACGTAGTTGGTCGTGTTTTCTTAAACAGTCTGCTATACACTAGTGTCCCTGCACATGCCCAGTGGTCCTTCTGTATCCCATTAATAGTCGCCGGACACGATAGAAACACAATAGAGAACTGTTTATTGTGATCAAAACCCCCCATTTTCATAGAGGGATGATTTTTACTTATAGCAATAACATACTCTGGAAGTCCTCATGCCAAAATCATACTGTAGAGCGTGACGGTTCGCAGTATGGCGAGCACGGGAAACTTCCACCTATTCGCACACCATTCACCTGGCCGAGGATGTTGCTCGCACCCAGGACCGGAGCCAGAGAATGTTCCTGCAGTTCAGAAACTTTTTGCCGGTCACACCCAAGACCACCTTCTTCACACCAAACCGTGCCATGTCTAACAGTAAAAAAAAATATTATTTAAATGTGAATATTGCAGCAATTCGGAGTAATGATGAGATACAATATATTTCTAATGGTAATACACGTGATGTCCAATACAGCAGAAAACCTCGATGATTTTAATAATATCAACGATATTCAACCATGTATCCTGCATATTCCTTACTCATGAAGAGCGCGACACTCCTTCCTCCTCAAGTCAAGCGCCAGAGGACCTTCTCAATCAGCAGCGTGATGTCCCTCGCAGCCAGGAACACGAGGGCGCCTCCCCAGAGCGTGTGTGTGTTCCCGCCGCCATTCACACCTCCGTCTTGCCAGGGTATAATCCCAGCGAACCTCCACACGGCCACGCCATTGTACCTGAGACCTGCAGGGAAATTAGATTACCCAAATGAAAGGCAACGAACCGAAGTCGTGATATCAATTTATAGCGCACAGATATTAGTCTCTTGCATAGGAATGGACTAATATCATAACTGGTGGATTTCGGGGGGGCAGAGGACTGCATTTTTAGTCGTTTCATATGCTAGAAGAGAAAATAAATTCCTGATCCCCCTCATTATTACACGATGCGAATACGCTGCAGCTCTGACGAATCGATAACCTTGGCAAACAGTCCCTTGGGCAATCGAACCAGTTGTTCCTTGAGGAGAAAGAGAAAACGGACTAAAGCAGAATTCAGCGACTGATTTCGGAATAAATCAAATCCGCTACAGTTGAAGTAATTAAAGGCCAATATTTAGCCGATAAATAACCTTTAATTACACATTAATCGCAGAAATGTGACATCTCTTTCCCCTCAAGTCTCCCCAAGTATTACTATTTTCTGACAAGCATCCTAGCGCGAGTGGTCCAACCGTTACCGTGGGCTTAAATTCAATTGCCTCCGACTGGAGTTAATTTTCGACGTACTTGTCCATGTCTGTCTCCGGGCCTTCGCACCCTCTTGTTTTTCCTAGCGGCTGTCCCTCTCGTGGCCACACTATCTCTCTTTACCACCTGTCATGGACAAAGGGACGGACAGGGACCCCACGTGCGCTTTGCGAGGAATAACACGGGGGCCCTCGGGGAACGAGCGGGTTTGCCGAGGGAAAACCTAAACCTCGACGAGGAGTTGCTCTAACATCAGAGAAATTAGACGTCTAACTGCATATCTTCTCATAAGCGTTTTCAAAGTCTTACCTCCCAATACGCAGTTCAGTGGCACCTGGATTTAGCTGTCACTGCCTCTCATGTCTGGCAACAATATTTCCCGAACCGCCACGATTTAAACTGTAGTGTTCCGTACGAAGTATATTAAACGCACATACTTTATATGAAATAATACGGTATTAATCTTTCTAGCATGTCTTTATACCTTTATCTTGCCACCTTTGCATGTGGGCTCCCTCACCCGCAAGACCTGCGTGTGGCTCGGGTTTGCGTTGTATATTTGGCCTCGACGGTTTTTCTTCCGTCACGGCGGACTGGCGGACCAACGACGCCAGCGCCCCGCACAAAGCCTTTATTTGTTTGGATTTATCACCCACGGACGTGTCGCTCTTAATGGACCAAGGAGGGGGTTGAGGGCGTTTCAGGGGGGAGGAGGAGGGGGTGGGCGGAGAACCACGAGGGAAAGGGGGAGAGGAGAGGTCTTTAAGAGGGGAAATTTAAGAGGGGAGAACCGGAATTCAAACCACAATGAAAGCTTTGCAGTATGTGTGGCACTGCAAGCGACTAAGGAGGACTTCCCCCCGGATACGAGACCGGATTACAGGGCCTTGATGATACTAATTCAGTTGGAAACAGGGAAGTAAAGAGAGAGGAAAGGGGAGGGGGAAGGGAGAGAGAGACGGAGAGAGTGACGAACGAAGGGAAGTTGAAAAAGAGAGAGAGAGGGTGGGGGGCGGGGCTGAGAGAGAGAGAGAGAGAGAGAGAGAGAGAGAGAGAGAGAGAGAGAGAGAGAGAGAGAGAGAGAGAGAGAGAGAGAGAGAGAGAGAGAGAGAGAGACAGAGAGAGAGAGACAGACAGACATAGGAACATAGACAGATAGATAGATACTGTAGATGTATAAATAGATATATACTGCAGATATATTAATAGATAGATCGATAGATAAATAGATGGCTATGGATAGAGATTGAGGTAGACAGAGATAGAGACAAAGAAGATGATTTATATATATATAAGTATATATTTATAATTATATATATAATTATATATATATATATATATATATATATATATATATATATATATACATATACATACATATACACACACATTCATATATACATACATGCATACATACTGTATGTATATATATATATAAATATATATATGTATATATATACACACATACACACATTCATACATACATACATGCATACATATATATATATATATATATATATATATATATATATATATATATATATATATATATATATATATAGTGAGAGAGAGAGAGAAAGAGAGAGAGAACGCAAGGAGGGCTTTAATATAGATACACGAAAGAAATTATGAACGACTGCCGTGGTAGCGCCGACGGCAGAGCGGAGTTCCAGAGTGTGGAGTTGACGCCAGGGAAGAGCCGACAGCGCGATGTGGTGATGCTGAGGAAGGTTAATGTAGTGATGATAACTAGAGATGGGCTTTGTTATTGCAGGGGCGCAGATGAAAGGGAGAGTGGAGCTGGGGGAAAAGAGCACTAAAAAGAGGTTGATATTACGAATTCTTTTGTGTTGTGTAAGTTTAAGGGACGTTGGATCTACTCCTTACTACCTTTCGTCGTTACCTTAGAGAGTTCCCGGTATAGAGATTAATGTTTGAGTCCTTCCTTCCTTTTTGCAATTCGTCACCTGTTTTTCTCTGGCTCTTATAACCTCCTCCACAGCAGACTATCACGGAATCAAGCGTCTTTTAAGCTCATAGGACGACGAAGGTGCAGTAATCCGTCTTTTGTCGAAGCCCATTTTCATGCCCCCTGCTTTATCCTCTTAGTTTTTCATGTCCTCTCTTTATCCCCCCTATTTCTATTCCTTTATCCACCTTTATGTGAGTCATCTTCGACGCTCTCCTGTGTTCTCCCGCCACGATCTGAGAATGTGACGAGTCCTGTATTGTCGCCGGAGAATTTATCTATCGCTCTGTCTGCCGGAACGTCTGTCTCAGATTTACAGTCGTCCGCCTTTGTTCCAGTCCATCTTTTGAAACTGTTCTTCCGTCCCCGCCATTTATTTTGTCCGGCCGCCATTTTGCCGCTTTTCCGTCGTCGACTTTTAAGCAACATTATCGTCCACGTAATCTTAACACCCGCTAATGTGCAACACTCCACTTTCGTAATAGCCTCGATGATATATAATAACCCCGTAAACGTGCATGGCTGGTGAGGTGGGCGATCGAAGCTCTGAGGAGAAAACCCTTTTAATTCGAATGATATACGTTTTTCTTCCTTGCGCTTATTCCCTTTTTATTATTTTTTCCACACCTTTCCAGTTAAGGAAGTTCCGCAACTACATCATGCTATTCCAGCTT
>NC_061829.1:15796021-15801021 GCF_019202785.1 Penaeus chinensis | reverse complement strand
TTTTTTTTTTATCTTTCTCCATGTCTGTCTGTGTGAGTCTGTCTACCTGTCTGTCTGTCTGTCTGTCTGTCTGTCTGTCTGTCTGTCTGTCTGTCTGTCTGTTTCTCTCTCTTTCCTCTATATGTAAGTCTTTTATCTTTGTCTTTCCTCTGTTCCCTTAATCTCCCTTTTCCTTTTCTTTTCTTTCTCCTCCTTTGTGTCTCTCTATTTATCTCTGCTTCCTCTGCTCTACGTTCCCCCTCTCTTTCTCTCTCCCTTGCTCCCTACCTCCCTTCAACCCTCCCTCTCTCTCCACCCCTCCTTTCCTCCCTACCTCTCTCTTCCTCTCTCCCTTAATCTTCCCTCTCGTTCCCTTCCTCCCTTGCCCTTTCTCTATCCCTCCCTTCCTCTCTCTCCATCCCTCCCTTTCCTTTCCTCCCTACCTCTTTCTCCCTCCATCCATCCCTCTCCCTCTCTTCCGCCCTTCCTCCCTCTTTCTCCCTCCCTCCCTCCTCCCCGGCTCAAGCACCACAGGAAACGGCACATCGCCAGCCCCCTCCCTGCGCAGGACTCGCCGAGCATCGAGGTCGAGAGATCCAGAGATAGGGACCCAGCAACCGTGGAAGAGAAGAAGACCCGGCACTGTGATCAACTAGTCACAGGGAGGGCGGACTGACACGCTAGCAGGGTGAAGCTATTAGCGATAATGTCCCTAATGTCAGTTGTTCGTAAGGGTTATTCTTTCGGTGGATGTGTTCATTATGGATTTTCGTAGTAACCTCCGCGGGTGAGTAGAGATTATGATTTTTCAAAACCGTCTTTGGTTTGATGAAAAATAAGGATAAGATAAAACTAAGAAATGAATCAAAACAGATAAAGGCCTTATATTCCCAACCACCCTAGCCGCACGTGTACTTCGAGTTTCGTACAGGAAAAGCCTCGATCGATAGGCCTACGAATGATTTATAGAGAGACGGTCGGTTAAACAGTCATTAGTGTGGGGTGCGATAAAACACAGAATGGGGCAAATTGACACGCGGTCTCCCGATCCCATTTCCCGGGGCAAACACCGGGAACTTTACACGTGTTTGTACAGTTTGTCAATATAATAACCTTGCGAACTTCGCTATTAAGCCATACTCGTTATTGTCACGAGCGACCAAAATGTGTGAGCGGGTTTCGAGGGAAAATGTTGTGGCCTTGGGAGAGCTTCGCTTTTAGTTAAGGATGCAACGTGTTCGTGAGCTCACACACACACACACACACACACACAAATATATATAGAGACAGACAGACAGACAGATAAACAGATAGACACACACAGATACAGACACAAACACGCACACACACACACACACATATATATATATGCCTCAATTACTACATTGTTTTGTTCTCTAATCTGCATTAGTGTGATGTACACTGCTCAGAAGAAGCTTTGATAAACTGCATTATAATATTGTCAGTGAATTTCTCTCTCTCCCCCCTCCCCCCTTCTCTCTCTCTCCCTCTCTTTCCCTCCCTCCCTCACTCCCCTTTCTCTCTCTCTCACCCCCTTCCTTCTCCCTTCCCCCCCTCTCTCTCTCTCTCTCTCTCTCTCTCTCCCCCCCCCCCCTCTCTCTCTCTCTCTCTCTCCCCCCCCCCCCCTTTCTCTCTCTCTCTCTCTCTCTCTCTCTCTCTCTCTCTCTCTCTCTCGCTCTCTCTCTCTCTCTCCCTCTCTCTCTCTCTCTCTCTCTCTCTCTCGCTCTCTCTCTCTCTCTCCCTCTCTCTCTCTCCCCCCCTCTCTTTCTCTCTCTCTCTCTCTCTCTCTCTCTCGCTCTCCCTCTCCCCCCCCCTCTCTCTCTCTCTCTCTCTCGCTCTCTCTCTCTCTCTCTCCCTCTCTCTCTCTCTCTCTCTCTCTCTCTCTCTCTCTCTCTCTCTCTCTCTCTCCCTCTCCCTCCCTCTCTCTCTCTCTCTCTCTCTCTCTCTCTCACTCCATTCCTTGCACACAGGGGGGTAGTTTCATATAAAAAATAACAGACAGCCGTAATTTGCCTGAAGTCGCAAGAGCCTCTCAAACCAAACGTAAAAATAGCTACTGTAACAAATTAAATAAAGTAAATTACTTAATTTATTCATTCTCTCTCTCTCTCTCTCTCTCTCTCTCTCTCTCTCTCTCTCTCTCTCTCTCTCTCTCTCTCTCTCTCCCTCTCCCTCTTTCGCTTTCATGACCTTTAGATTAGCGGGGATAGATTCATTGTTGTGAACATGATCAGTTACTGTGTATAATATGATTATCTAATCAATACTACTGCATCTAACCGAATTACTTCATAATCTTTAAAGGAACTACGAGTTTAAATTCCTTTTTTTTCCTGGCTTTTAATCTTTCTATGATTAGCTGATGAATTACATCGGAAGTTGTATAGTGTGTTTGTTTAAATTTAAAAAAAAGAAAAATACATTACAAATACTAACAAAATAAATACTTAAATGAATGTGTATTTGGGGAGAGTTCACAGACGCTAGTGGATATATACGTTATCATATGCAAATCCCGTAAATGATCTGTTTTTGTGTATTGATTACTGTTATTCAACTCAGTGGACACTATAGGTGGATAAAAGTTACTGAAAGTGGAAAAGAAAACGAGAAAAATGCAATTAAGGATAGAATTGTGGCTCGCAAACTCTTATGTCGGACCATTTTGAAATTACATGTAACACCGTAGGCTTACATTTCATAGTAGATTCATATCTGGATGTAATTTCATTCCTACCCCCCAGCCATCTCGTATTTTTCTTCAAAGCAGATAAGGTAACTAACACATCCAGTTCCTATTCATTCGAGTAACTGCGAAATTAGATAAATGATGCCAAATACTTGCTTTTCTTTCATGGTACTTATTGGGTGTGAAATGTGTGCTACAGAAGTGGATATATTTTGGTGTGTATAAATAAATAAATAAGTAAATAAATTAATAAATAGGTAAATAAAAAAAAAAAAAATATATATATGTATGTATGTATGTATGTATGTATGTATGCATGAGTATGTGTGTGAGTGTATGAATATATATATATATATATATATATATATATATATATATGTATATATACACGTAGATATATATATGTACATATATACAGACATATATCTATCTATCTATATGTATATATTGATAGATAGATAGATAAGTAGATAGATAGATATGTGTAAACATATACAGATACACACACACACACACACATATGTTTATATATACATATATGTTTATATATATATGTTTATATATATGTATATATTAATATATACATATATATATTTATATATTTACATATGACGTCATTAAACACGTTCCTGAACAGTGACCAGAATTCTCCCCGCGCTGCATCCCGCAGACGCATCGGCTCAACCGCGCGTCCAAAAAGAGCTTAGAGAGCAGTCGGGGCTGAAGACGTTGCATCGGCTGATCAAAGCTTCTTAATGAGCGTCGAGAGCGAAATCTTGGTTATTCGCGAGCCTTCTACTCTAAGCGGATAGGCAGCAAGTGTCTTAGCGTCGAGGCGGAAGGATTAGAAGACTGATGCCTTCGGGTCTGTGTAGGATGGAGGCACTGTTTGGCTGCCGGCACTCTCAGCTCGGGATTCAGCAGTGAATTCCGGTGCAAAATATCGCGGCAATGATATCCGAAGAAAAAAATCTGCGGCAATGAACCTCGGTGCAAAAACAGAAAGGAAAAAATGCGGCAATGAGCCATGAGCCGTCGTGTGAAAAAAAAAAAAAAAAAAAAAACATTAAAAAAATCTGCGGCAATGAGATCCGGTGAAAAAAAAAAAAAAAAAAAAAAACGCGGCTTTCGCTGTAATAATAATAGGAAACCTGCGGCAATGAGTCTCGGTACAAAAAAAGGGGGGGACAATTTTGCAGCAATAAGGTCCGGGGCTTCAATTACCGGCGGGAGACACTGATACGCTAAACTAGGTCGAGGCATGTTTACGATATCGATTATCTTATGACATCACCGTAAACGTTACCACAAGTTTATCTAATGATGATTTCCTAGAAATCCTACGATTTTTTCTTAAGAATACATCTTTTTATAAGAAGAATGAAGGTTTTTTCATCGACTTGTAATTTACTCCATACGACGTGATTAAACTCTGACTGCCGCTATCACAAGCCACTGAAAGTTCTAAGATTAATCATAGTCTACTAGTATAGTCTACTGAACCGTACCTCAGTGCACCGGTCTCTTTGCTGTATCATGCTGTACCATACATGCCAAATATGCTTTAATCCAATCTTGTAGAGTACATTTTGATCAGTACCACGGTGTCTTGTACGAGAGATGTAATGTTTCATGATATATTTTCGTACATGATCAACTTTCGAACACTGAGGGGTACCAAAATCTCGCAAATGCTGTCAGATGTATTTTTGTTTGAGTCGTGAAAGGGATATTTAATTTGTTTTCTAATTTCAGTAAAGAATATCAAATTATAAGATGTTTATTAGAATGATAATGCGGAAGACTTTACTGAACGTCACTAGGTATCTTTTGAGTTGTTTTAAGTTGTCTTATTTATTTATTTATTTATTTTTAGAATAGTTTATCCGTTAAGAATATTTTTAAAAATATTTTATTCGTTTTTTTCGTATTTCTATTTTTGTTTTGTTTTTATTTTTATGGATTATTTTCTTATGGTCTTTATCCTCTTCCACACTTCATCCTCCTCTTTTGTAAATACTGAGTATGTATGTGTGTAATATGCTATTTATATACATGCTATTTATATAGCATGTAATTGGGAAATAGAAAATAAAAGTTTGAGAGGGAGAAAGAGAAAGAGGAGGGAGGAGAGACGGAGCGAGAGAGAGAGAGAGAGAGAGAGAGAGAGAGAGAGAGAGAGAGAGAGAGAGAGAGAGAGAGAGAGAGAGAGAGAGAGAGAGAGAGAGAGAGAGAGAGCGAGAGAGCGAGGGAGAGCGAGGGAGAGCGAGAGAGAGAGAGAGAGAGAGAGAGAGAGAGAGAGAGAGAGAGA
>NC_061829.1:15786021-15791021 GCF_019202785.1 Penaeus chinensis | reverse complement strand
ATGGGGCCTGCAGGGAGGGGGGTGAATGGGGCCTGCAGGGAGGAGGGTGAATGGGGCCTGCAGGGAGGGGGGTGAATGGGGCCTGCAGGGAGGAGGGTGAATGGGGCCTGCAGGGAGGGGGGTGAATGGGGCCTGCAGGGAGGGGGGTGAATGGGGCCTGCAGGGAGGAGGGTGAATGGGGCCTGCAGGGAGGAGGGTGAATGGGGCCTGCAGGGAGGGGGGTGAATGGGGCCTGCAGGGAGGAGGGTGAATGGGGCCTGCAGGGAGGGGGGTGAATGGGGCCTGCAGGGAGGAGGGTGAATGGGGCCTGCAGGGAGGGGGGTGAATGGGGCCTGCAGGGAGGAGGGTGAATGGGGCCTGCAGGGAGGGGGGTGAATGGGGCCTGCAGGGAGGAGGGTGAATGGGGCCTGCAGGGAGGGGGGTGAATGGGGCCTGCAGGGAGGAGGGTGAATGGGGCCTGCAGGGAGGAGGGTGAATGGGACCTGCAGGGAGGGGGGTGAATGGGGCCTGCAGGGAGGAGGGTGAATGGGGCCTGCAGGGAGGGGGGTGAATGGGGCCTGCAGGGAGGAGGGTGAATGGGGCCTGCAGGGAGGGGGGTGAATGGGGCCTGCAGGGAGGAGGGTGAATGGGGCCTGCAGGGAGGAGGGTGAATGGGGCCTGCAGGGAGGAGGGTGAATGGGGCCTGCAGGGAGGGGGGTGAATGGGGCCTGCAGGGAGGAGGGTGAATGGGGCCTGCAGGGAGGGGGGTGAATGGGGCCTGCAGGGAGGAGGGTGAATGGGGCCTGCAGGGAGGGGGGTGAATGGGGCCTGCAGGGAGGGGGGGTGAATGGGGCCTGCAGGGAGGGGGTGAATGGGGCCTGCAGGGAGGGGGGTGAATGGGGCCTGCAGGGAGGAGGGTGAATGGGGCCTGCAGGGAGGGGGGTGAATGGGGCCTGCAGGGAGGAGGGTGAATGGGGCCTGCAGGGAGGGGGGTGAATGGGGCCTGCAGGGAGGAGGGTGAATGGGGCCTGCAGGGAGGGGGGTGAATGGGGCCTGCAGGGAGGAGGGTGAATGGGGCCTGCAGGGAGGGGGGTGAATGGGGCCTGCAGGGAGGAGGGTGAATGGGGCCTGCAGGGAGGGGGGTGAATGGGGCCTGCAGGGAGGAGGGTGAATGGGGCCTGCAGGGAGGGGGGTGAATGGGGCCTGCAGGGAGGGGGGTGAATGGGGCCTGCAGGGAGGAGGGTGAATGGGGCCTGCAGGGAGGAGGGTGAATGGGGCCTGCAGGGAGGGGGGTGAATGGGGCCTGCAGGGAGGAGGGTGAATGGGGCCTGCAGGGAGGAGGGTGAATGGGGCCTGCAGGGAGGGGGGTGAATGGGGCCTGCAGGGAGGAGGGTGAATGGGGCCTGCAGGGAGGGGGGTGAATGGGGCCTGCAGGGAGGAGGGTGAATGGGGCCTGCAGGGAGGGGGGTGAATGGGGCCTGCAGGGAGGAGGGTGAATGGGGCCTGCAGGGAGGGGGGTGAATGGGGCCTGCAGGGAGGAGGGTGAATGGGGCCTGCAGGGAGGGGGGTGAATGGGGCCTGCAGGGAGGAGGGTGAATGGGGCCTGCAGGGAGGGGGGTGAATGGGGCCTGCAGGGAGGAGGGTGAATGGGGCCTGCAGGGAGGGGGGTGAATGGGGCCTGCAGGGAGGAGGGTGAATGGGGCCTGCAGGGAGGGGGGTGAATGGGGCCTGCAGGGAGGAGGGTGAATGGGGCCTGCAGGGAGGGGGGTGAATGGGGCCTGCAGGGAGGAGGGTGAATGGGGCCTGCAGGGAGGGGGGTGAATGGGGCCTGCAGGGAGGAGGGTGAATGGGGCCTGCAGGGAGGAGGGTGAATGGGGCCTGCAGGGAGGAGGGTGAATGGGGCCTGCAGGGAGGAGGGTGAATGGGGCCTGCAGGGAGGAGGGTGAATGGGGCCTGCAGGGAGGAGGGGTGAATGGGGCCTGCAGGGAGGAGGGTGAATGGGGCCTGCAGGGAGGAGGGTGAATGGGGCCTGCAGGGAGGGGGGTGAATGGGGCCTGCAGGGAGGAGGGTGAATGGGGCCTGCAGGGAGGGGGGTGAATGGGGCCTGCAGGGAGGAGGGTGAATGGGGCCTGCAGGGAGGGGGGTGAATGGGGCCTGCAGGGAGGAGGGTGAATGGGGCCTGCAGGGAGGGGGGTGAATGGGGCCTGCAGGGAGGAGGGTGAATGGGGCCTGCAGGGAGGGGGGTGAATGGGGCCTGCAGGGAGGAGGGTGAATGGGGCCTGCAGGGAGGGGGGTGAATGGGGCCTGCAGGGAGGAGGGTGAATGGGGCCTGCAGGGAGGGGGGTGAATGGGGCCTGCAGGGAGGAGGGTGAATGGGGCCTGCAGGGAGGGGGGTGAATGGGGCCTGCAGGGAGGAGGGTGAATGGGGCCTGCAGGGAGGGGGGTGAATGGGGCCTGCAGGGAGGAGGGTGAATGGGGCCTGCAGGGAGGGGGGTGAATGGGGCCTGCAGGGAGGAGGGTGAATGGGGCCTGCAGGGAGGGGGGTGAATGGGGCCTGCAGGGAGGAGGGTGAATGGGGCCTGCAGGGAGGGGGGTGAATGGGGCCTGCAGGGAGGAGGGTGAATGGGGCCTGCAGGGAGGGGGGTGAATGGGGCCTGCAGGGAGGAGGGTGAATGGGGCCTGCAGGGAGGGGGGTGAATGGGGCCTGCAGGGAGGAGGGTGAATGGGGCCTGCAGGGAGGGGGGTGAATGGGGCCTGCAGGGAGGGGGGTGAATGGGGCCTGCAGGGAGGAGGGTGAATGGGGCCTGCAGGGAGGGGGGTGAATGGGGCCTGCAGGGAGGGGGGTGAATGGGGCCTGCAGGGAGGAGGGTGAATGGGGCCTGCAGGGAGGGGGGTGAATGGGGCCTGCAGGTTGGAGGTCGAATGGGGCCTACAGGGAGGGGGTGAATGGGGCCTACAGGGAGGGGGGTGAATGGGACCTACAGGGAGGGGGGTGAATGGGGCCTGCAGGGAGGAGGGTGAATGGGGCCTGCAGGGAGGGGGGTGAATGGGGCCTGCACTGAGGGGGGTGAATGGGGCCTGCAGGGAGGAGGGTGAATGGGGCCTGCAGGGAGGGGGGTGAATGGGGCCTGCACTGAGGGGGGTGAATGGGGCCTGCAGGGAGGAGGGTGAATGGGGCCTGCAGGGAGGGGGGTGAATGGGGCCTGCACTGAGGGGGGTGAATGGGGCCTGCAGGGAGGAGGGTGAATGGGGCCTGCAGGGAGGGGGGTGAATGGGGCCTGCAGGTTGGAGGTCGAATGGGGCCTACAGGGAGGGGGTGAATGGGGCCTACAGGGAGGGGGGTGAATGGGACCTACAGGGAGGGGGGTGAATGGGGCCTGCAGGGAGGAGGGTGAATGGGGCCTGCAGGGAGGAGGGTGAATGGGGCCTGCAGTGAGGGGGGTGAATGGGGCCTGCAGGGAGGGGGTGAATGGGGCCTGCAGTGAGGGGGGTGAATGGGGCCTGCAGTGAGGGGGGTGAATGGGGCCTGCAGGGAGGAGGGTGAATGGGGCCTGCAGGGAGGGGGATGAATGGGGCCTGCAGGGAGGAGGGTGAATGGGGCCTGCAGGGAGGGGGGTGAATGGGGCCTACAGGGAGGGGGGTGAATGGGGCCTGCAGGGAGGGGGGTGAATGGGGCCTACAGGGAAGGGGGTGAATGGGGCCTACAGGGAGGGGGGTGAATGGGGCCTGCAAGAAGGGGGGTGAATGGGGCCTACAGGGAGGGGGGTGAATGGGGCCTGCAGGGAGGGGGGTGAATGGGGCCTACAGGGAGGGGGGTGAATGGGGCCTACAGGGAGGGGGGTGAATGGGGCCTGCAGGGAGGGGGGTGAATGGGGCCTGCAGGGAGGGGGGTGAATGAGGCCTGCAGGGAGGGGGGTGAATGGGGCCTGCAGGGAGGGGGGTGAATGGGGCCTGCAGGGAGGGGGGTGAATGGGGCCAACAGGGAGGGGGGTGAATGGGGCCTACAGGGAGGGGGGTGAATGGGGCCTACAGGGAGGGGGGTGAATGGGGCCTGCAGGGAGGGGGGTGAATGGGACCTGCAAGGAGAAGGGTGAATGAGGCCTGCAGGGAGGGGGGTGAATGGGGCCTACAGGGAGGGGGGTGAATGGGGCCAACAGGGAGGGGGGTGAATGGGGCCTACAGGGAGGGGGGGTGAATAGGGCCTACAGGGAGGGGGGTGAATGGGGCCTGCAGGGAGGGGGGTGAATGGGGCCTACAGGGAGGAGGGTGAATGGGGCCTGCAGGGAGGGGGGTGAATGGGGCCAACAGGGAGGGGGGTGAATGGGGCCAACAGGGAGGGGGGTGAATGGGGCCAACAGGGAGGGGGGTGAATGGGGCCTACAGGGAGGGGGGTGAATGGGGCCAACAGGGAGGGGGGTGAATGGGGCCTACAGGGAGGGGGGGTGAATAGGGCCTACAGGGAGGGGGGTGAATGGGGCCTGCAGGGAGGGGGGTGAATGGGGCCTACAGGGAGGGGGGTGAATGGGACCTGCAAGGAGAAGGGTGAATGGGGCCTGCAGGGAGGGGGGTGAATGGGACCTGCAAGGAGAAGGGTGAATGGGGCCTGCAGGGAGGGGGGTGAATGGGGCCTACAGGGAGGGGGGTGAATGGGGCCTGCAGGGAGGGGGTGAATGGGGCCTGCAGGGAGGGGGACCTGCAAGGAGAAGGGTGAATGGGGCCTGCAGGGAGGGGGGTGAATGGGACCTGCAAGGAGAAGGGTGAATGAGGCCTGCAGGGAGGGGGGTGAATGGGGCCTACAGGGAGGGGGGTGAATGGGGCCTGCAGGGAGGGGGGTGAATGGGGCCTGCAGGGAGGGGGGTGAATTAGACCTGTAGAGAGATGAAACCCTGCAGCCTGGAGGGGGGAAGGGGGTCGTGATCTCACAGAGAGGCGCGTGGCTGGGGGGGGGGGGGCGGGGGCATCACCGCCCACATCGCTCCAGGTAACGAGACCGAGGCTGAAGAATGGAGCTCGTGATAGCG
>NC_061829.1:15778521-15781021 GCF_019202785.1 Penaeus chinensis | reverse complement strand
ATTAATTTTTACTGCTTACAACCCTGCCTTAGTTTTCTATATAATGTAGGTCTGTGTTCACTCTCAAAATGTTACTAAGTGTGAATAAATAAAGCAAGTATTTGCATGAGAGCAAAAATAGGCAAGTGCTACACACATGGCGCCAGCAGATGCAAAGAACAGGCAAATAGGATGGGAAATATAACACAAGTACGCATCCACAATGTATAGATAATCAGAAAGGACGACGGCTGACGGTCGGTTACACACAAGCTACACAATACTCATCGTAGATATAGAGCAATAGTATTTACAGGGATAAACACAAATATGAATAAGAACGAATACAAAATGTCGTGGGCGTTTTGGAACATCAAACAAGTGCAAAGCAAATATTGGCAGGACACACACAGGATGCATTCCGAGTGGCAAGGTGGATGCACAAGCAATGAATATAAAACGATACGTCCAACACGAGTTAAGGAAAGTACAGATAAATTACTTACAGCAGGGACATAAAGGGCTAATGCAGTTGCATATGTACGTGTCACACTGCACATTTCGCATGCACATATCAGATATAAAGCAGGCTCACACGGCAGGTATGTGGAGAAGCTCCCCCGCCTACACCTGCCATAAAGTTGAGGTGTGGCAGTCGGTACGCAGGTCACGTGATGCCGCTGGGATCCTCCTCGGACACGCGGAAGGAATGTGATGTAAAGCCTGATATATGTGCACGTATACGGTGACATCTAAAAGACCTGATCCCTTATCTCCGACAGCAGGAGCTCCGTAAGCTACTCATTAACTTCATATTTGGATTCACGCGAGGCATTTTGTTTGCGCTTTAGCTGTGGCATTGGGCCTGGAAGGACATTTCGCAGGACCATACCAGATGGCATTGCAATCAAGCTGCTGTTGCAACACATTTCAGCTCTCAGAGGCAAATGTTGTTGATTCTCCAACATCCCAAACTTCCCTTCATTCTCCCAAACATCCGAAGTTTCCCTCGATCGCCTCTTGCAACCATCTGCACTACGGCCTCTCTTACAACCGGGATATCCCTTCACTCACAACTCAACACGGCATGTCATCTGCAGCGTGACTCATAGCTCTTGGTGGCTCCATCACCGACAGGGTTATTCCCGTCGCGCCCCTGATTGATATGAAAATTTTGTGGTCCGCAGCGCCTCCCCATAAAAGGTAAACATTAGTCACATTGCAGAGGAATGGCGCGGAGTGCTAATGTAATGGAGCATCAAAACAGTATGGGCTGAGTCGTATTATGATGTTCCAATCATGAAAGAGGCATAACTCCCCGCCTCGACGTACGTAGTAGCTCTGGGAGGACCTCCACTAACGCTAATGGCTTGGGGAATAGTTTTGTGGCCGTCAAGATGTGCCTGAGATCCCCTGCTCTAAAGCGTGCTGGCGGCGCCGAGGTTGGGAAGGGAGGGGAGGGGAGAGAGGGGAAGGGAAGGATGGGGATGGGAGGGGAGAGGAGGGGAGGAGAGACGAGGAGAAGAGAGAGGAAAGGAAGGAAGGGGAGGGTAGTAGATGGCGCAAGCCCGACCTTCCTTATGAGAGAGGGTCATATGTCTCCAAGAAGAGGAGACTTATTTTACTGAGGGATGTTTTCTACTCAGTTCTGAGGGCTGTCTAACTTTCGATGAGATACTGAAGAATAGATCATGGTGATGTTAACTGAGCAGGCGATCTATTTCTTAACTTGCTGTAGTAAGAATACTTCAAATTGTAAAATCCTTAAGTTTTTAGATCAGCTGCTTAGCCATCTGTCTTCCGTATTGGAAAGCTTTTCCATTCGGAGGGCATTCCGTTTGGCTGCGTCCGGGCCTGCTTGACCAAACCCTCGTCGGAATAGGGGGAAGGGAGGGTATGGGGGGAGCACGTCTCGCGGCGGGGAGGGGATGTCCGTCACTTTCAAGAGGGAAGAGCAATCTCCATCAATCTCATCCCAAATATGATTGACTCGGAACGTGCTGATCTTATTTCACAATATTCAAATTCCGTGAAGAAGAGCTATTCAGGGAAGAAGCTGCAGCCATGTCCACAAAAAATCAGAATACGAGTTGGAGAAAATGGAACATTGGACGTGGAAATTAAGCAGGATTTTTTTTTGGTATAAAGTAACTGTAAAAGACGGGAATATGTGCAACGTCTTTTTCATCTGATAGCTGCAAAATCCTATCACTTCTCCATTCTCTGTATTCACTGCATATCGAATTTTATATGTGCATAATTCTGAAAGTTATCTTTTCCTAATATCCCGGCCATAATAACGGAACGTGAAAAGGTACACAATGCAAGAGGAAATCTTGGTCCAAAGGAACCAATTCAGCCTTGAAAAGCGGCGTGTCCACCTACGGTAGAATGGTCGACCTCATTTCCTGAGCCACTACATCGGCCTCGAACTCGAGAATTTTAGTATTTCCATCAAGGTTCTTCATCTGGTATATAACCAGCCATTCGTACATACAAAACGTGCTCCGCCATGGCCAGG
>NC_061829.1:15761021-15771021 GCF_019202785.1 Penaeus chinensis | reverse complement strand
ATGCGGGCGCCTTCAGTGTATGGCTTTGATGACACGCATTAGCTGACGGCGCGGTCACCCTCGGGATCCCGTTAAGGGTCAGCGCGGCGTAATGAGGGCTCCGGGGCACGGCGAGGCTGACTGCTATGATGATGCATCGCCGATAAGAATGACGTCAGCAGGAATCTCCGACGTAACGGCACTATAAATACCATAAACGCCATTTACATGCTGCGGGAACAAAGCAAATGATGTTAGGCCAACACCTTATTACCTACACAATGGCCACCTCATTAACGACGCAGTTTGAAGGGATCATTCGGTAATTACATCCCCGCCAGCCTTAACTACCTTTCAGTCGTCAGTGTTTATCTTGTGGAAATTTTGACGCCGGGTAATTACCCCTGAAAATGAGTACTGTCAATGTTGAAAGTAATGGTAGGTAGGGAGAGAAAGAGAGAGGGAGATGTAATACTAAAAAAAAATGTATATATATATAATGATCACTGAAGTCTCGTCCCTTTGTTCAAAAGCTAGCGAAGCAGAGTCCACATTCCGGCCACGTGAGGGGGACGTGCTAATCCACTTCAACGAGAAGGAAGGAAGAGGAGCGAAGAGCCGAAGCTGGAAGGGTGATAGAAGATGCCTTGGGAGAAGGTGGGTTGCATCCGGTGAAATATAAGGCGGAAATGTAGCCATCAATGTAAGGAGAAGAGCGAGAGAGGGCGCTCAGGGGGCTTTGTGCCGGCCCTACACACCGGGCTCTGCAATACGTTAGTCTGTCCTCGGATGAAAAAAGTGTTGCAGCAATGAGTAATGCGCCGACATGGACGTACATTCGGGGGATTACGGGGCAAATGGACGGAGCTAAGAGGGCATCATGCAGTCCGTGCTGGTAATTAGACTGAGCTTGGCTACACTGCGTCAGGTCCAGGCGGGATGTCTAACAAATATTTGTGTCATGGCTGAGAAAGTCCGCTGCACGACTCTCCTGCCAGGCCATTACTGAGCCTTTTATGGGCTACGGGAAGCATGCGCATGCGCCCGCTGGCATGTATGCTTCAGAATATAATTACAGGCGCGTAAATTGCGCATGAAAAGGGACGAAAATACAGACACATGTGAGCAAGAGCATGAACTGATGCTTATCATTGGTTCAGCTAAGTCCATACGACCTGTTGTGACCTGAACGTGAAAGTGGCACGAATATGAACACCAGAGTTTTGCCATTGAGTTAACTAGGTACGTAAAAAAGACAAGCAAATAACAGCTAGCAAAGAGAACACCAAAGAAGCGCTCTGGAAGAAACTCTGATGAACGGCGTGCAGTTAATCCAGAGCAAATAAGTGTCAGTAATGAGGAAGCGAGGAGGTGAAGGGGTGACTCCCTTCATAATGGAAATCGATTCACTTTTTTGTTGATCTCCACAAAGAATTTGATAGTCAACGCTGGGTTAGTGAGCGCGATCCCTTCTCCGCACCTGTGTATGACTCTAGCTTGATTATTCGATACCCAATTTACCTGCGAGCCTCATTAATTACAGTGATGATGATCCCGCTGCGGCAGGTAGGGGGGCGGGGGGCGGGGGGTAAAGGGGAACGCCTGTTATCTCGGAGGGAAGTGATCGAGATACAAAGGGAAAGAGAGGGAGAGGGAAAGAGAGATAGGGAGAGAGGGAGGGAGAGGTAGTGGGAGG
The DNA here is from genome assembly GCF_019202785.1 of Penaeus chinensis. Classification (NCBI taxonomy): domain Eukaryota; kingdom Metazoa; phylum Arthropoda; class Malacostraca; order Decapoda; family Penaeidae; genus Penaeus; species Penaeus chinensis. The sequence continues at coordinate 15,769,346 of NC_061829.1, read as the reverse complement.
GAGAGAGGGAGAGGAAGGGAGAGAGGGAGAGATGGAGAGGAAGATAAAGAGAGGGAGAAAGAGAAGGGGAGATGGAGAGAGAGGAAAAGAAAGGGAGAGAGAAGGAAGACAGACAGAGAAAGAGGGAGAGGGAGATGGAGGGAGAGAGATTGAGAGGAATTTAGATAGATAGATAGATAGATAAGAGAGAGAGCGAGAGAGAGAGAAAGAGAGAGAGAGAGAGAGAGAGAGTAAACCTAGACGATCAAAAGAAATACGGTAATCACAAATCTGCAATTACTAGTCTTGCAAAATAATGAATCTAGCGATTCCAAAATTCTTCAGTTTGTATGCGACATTATCAAGCTATCTACCAATCGATTCACCTATCGGTATATAAACACATACAGACACGCACACACACGTACACAAAATTATATAATATTTATATATACACATATATCCAATATATATATATATATATATATATATATATATATACATAGTAACATATATATATATATATATATATATATATATATATATACATATATATATACACACATCTACATATACATATGCATATATATACATATATACATAAATACATATATATACATATATATACATATCTATCTATCTATCTATCTATCTATCTATCTATATAAATGGGTAGTCGCCGCCGTGGTATAAGTGAACCGCGGTTGATTACGAAAGGCATCCAATCAGGCTAGGATGGTGCTGACCAATAACCTCTCAATAGGCAATTTAGAGAGACCTATGTCCTGCCGTGGAATGAATAGCTGTTGAATAATAAAATGGTGATAATAGTAGTAATAATAATAATAGTTGTGTATATACATATATACATACATACATACATATATATATATATATATATATATATATTTATTATATACACCCAGTTATGACCTATGGATCAGAAACACAGACCACAATCTAATTCCTGGGGAGGAAACTTATAAGTGCCAAGAGAGGGATGGAACGGTTGATGCTGGAAATTAGCCTAAGAGATCCGATGAGGGCGACGTGGATCAGGGAACTAAAAAGATATGGCAATGGGCAGGTCATATATGCCGGAGACAGGACGACAACATGGAGTGACGAAAGATTGAAATTCGGGGGCCAAGACTGGAAACAAAAATCGCACGGCAAACAAGGTTGGAAAAGATTGGGAGAGGCCTACGTCCTGCAGTGGATTGATTCAGGCTGATGGTGATGATATATTTATGTAACATATGTATACAACATATGTATATATGTATGTAACATATGTATACAACATATGTACATATGTATGTAACATATGTATACAACATATGTACATATGTATGTAACATATGTAAATATATGTATATATATACATACATACATATACATATACAAATATATACATATATTTGTATATACACCTATATTTATATATACATACATACATATATATATATATAAATATGCATATATATATATATATATGTATATACATATATATTTATATATGTGTGTGTGTGTGTGTGTGTGTGTGTGTGTGTGTGTGTGTGTGTGTATGTGTGTGTGTGTGTGTGTGTGTGTGTGTGTGTGTATCTTGATTCCTAGGAGCGAGGTGTTGCTCCTTGGTTCCCCGCAGGGAGTCTAAGTGGACTAAGGATAACACGTAAGTCACGTCTTCAGCATGTGACAATCGCTGATATTGGTATGTCTAGTGTGGCAGGAAATGGGTAAACAGTCAAAGCAATGGACATGCAAATTAGCATGTATGTGTGTGTGATGTGAATATATGTATGTGACAATATATGATCATATAACTACACACACACACACACACACACACACACATACATATATATAACTAATGTATGTATATACATGTATATGAATACACACACAGCATACACACACACATACACACTCACACACACACACGCACACACACACTCACACACACACACACACACGCACACACACACACACACAGAGAGAGAGAGAGAGAGAGAGAGAGAGAGAGAGAGAGAGAAAGAGAGAGAGAGAGAGAGAGAGAGAGAGAGAGAGAGAGAGAGAGAGAGAGAGAGAGAGAGAGAAGAGAGAGAAGAGAGAGAGAGAGAGAGAGAGAGAGAGAGAGAGAGAGAGAGAGAGAGAGAGAGAGAGAGAGAGAGAGAGAGAGAAAGAGAGAGAAAGAGAGAGAGAGAGAGAGAGCGAGAGAGAGAGAGAGAGAAAGAGATGTAACCATAGAGGCACCATTTCGTCCGACGACGTTGATCAAGACTTCAGTTGGTCGAGGCGGTTGGCGAAAATCGAGACCGGTCCTGGAGGAGGAGGGAGGGAGGGAAGGGGTAGGGAGGGACACGCTTTCGGGGGAAAAAAGTATGATTTAGGGGTAGATTAGTCAGTAAGGGTGAGGCGAGTGTGAGGGACGGTGTGAGGGGGTGGGAGGGGGTGCAGATAAAGTAGAGTTGGAGGAAATGATAGAGGGAGAGATAATGGGAAAGGGTGCTAACGGCCGAGCTGTCATTACAAAAAGAACGAGAGGGAAGGGAGGGCGAAAAGGAAGGGAGCAACGAAGGGGAAAGGGAATAATGATAGGTGAGGAATGAGTGATTCGGGAAGAGAACTCGGGAAGAGGAAAAGCTCGCAAGGAAAAGTTGACGAGGCGACAGGTGGCGCAGAGGCGGCGGGACTGACGTGGCGAACGGAGGGTGAAGGATGGGAGAGAGAGAGAGAGAGAGAGAGAGAGAGAGAGAGAGAGAGAGAGAGAGAGAGAGAGAGAGAGAGATAGATAGATAGATAGATAGATAGATAGATAGAGAGAGATAGAGAGAGAGATAGAGAGAGAGAGAGGGAGAGAGAGATAAAGAGAGAGAGAGAGAGAGAGAGAGAGAGAGAGAGAGAGAGAGAGAGAAAGAGAAAGAGAAAGAGAAAGAGAAAGAGAAAGAGAAAGAGAGAGAGAGAGATAGATAGAGAGAGAGAGATATAGAGAGACAGATAGATAGATAGATAGATAGATAGATAGAGATAGAGATAGAGATAGACACACACACATACACACCATATACATGTATGCACACACACACACACACACACACGCAGTGTGGAGACGGGGGTCCTAATGCATAAACAAATATATGGGCATCAAGAATAAAGAAACAGGCGGGTCGGAGACCGCAACAGGAAGGGACAGAAACACAACAGATGTCAGGCAGAGAGCATCTAATTTTATGGGAATCCTCAGAGAATCAGGTTTAATTGTAGTCTCAAAAGGCATAATTATGCAAAAGGTCGAAGGTCATAGTACTTACACGAGAAATAGGGTCGTTAGGATTACGAGGGTAAAGCAATTAAAAGGAAAATAAAAAGCACACACACAAACAAAAACAAAAGAAAATCAATTTTCACAGATTATAAAGAAAAAGAAACACACACACACACAAAAAAAAAACGGATTTCCACAGATTTAGGATTAAAAGGCAAAATAAACAGATAAAAAAGAAAAATCCACAGATTTAGGATTATAAGGAAAAAGAAACAAGAAGAAAAACAACAACAACAACAAAATAATAATAAAAAAAGCGAATTTCCCGATTTTCCCCCGCCAAAAACAGAAACAAAGATGGCTGTATGGCACGGCCTGTAAGCAGTCAGGCTCGAGCAAGTGAAAAACTAATATGGATCACGAACATTATGCCATGTCAGCGGTGTAATGAGCGTCCTATCCACACACGCCGCGCACCCTTGCATGATCGCGCGCATGACGTATGATTCTTGTTCTTCGTGTCTGTTTACGGGGTCGAACTAAAACACCTTTGACCATATTACGGCGGTGAAGAAGGGATGGCGCAAGGAATACTGAGGACCATAATCAATCTCATCATTATTCTTTCTTTATTATGTAATCACGCGATGACTGTGTCTATAAACACAGACACACACACACACACACACACACACACACACACACACACACACACACACACACACACACACACACACACACACACACATATATACATGTATATATTAAATATGTCTGCATATGTGTGTGTGATATTAGATATACATGTGTGTTTGTGAATAGAGATATATATTTATACATATATTCATTCACCAATTGCGTGATTACACAATGAATAATGAAATATATATACATGTTTCCATATATCTTGTATCATCATTCACATTTCTGATATTCTTCTCCATTCATGCTTGCGTTTCAGACCTGATCCCCGCAGACGAAGGACCCGCTGAGCCTACGCGGACCGAGGGAGGCGGCGAAGGAACGAGGCGAAGCGAGCGCGCGCAGTCTCGGAGGGCGCAGGAGCACAGCCGCTTGATGGGCCTAAGGCTCTTTCTCGGATTACCTTCCTTTATTGTCTCATAAGTCAGGGCGAAGCTTCGAGCAGTTGGGAGCCAGTCTCGAACCTCCCTCTCGCGTGAAGCTTCGAGCGCGGCGTTCGAGCTCTTTCGGGTCGAGCATTAAACCTGGAATGAGGCTATTTCGAAGGGCGGCCGCACCTCAAGACGCATCTCAGGCCCTTAGTATGGGCGATGCTTCGAGATTAGCTTGGCGGAGGGCGCGGAGGGGAGCTGGAGCAGTAGCATCTTAGCCGCCATTATGTTTACGGGATCTACATATTTCTTTTCCTGTGTTGGGGCTGCCGACTATAGGAAGATGCGCGGTGCTGTTCGCTGGGAATTTGTGGAAAGAAAATTCAAAGGCTGAAGGAAGGAATTCTGTGTCGTTAAACATACATACATACATATGTTTATATACAGGCGTATGTATACACACACGCACAGACAGACAGACAGACACACACATAGACAGACAGACAAACAGACACACACACACAGACAGACAGACAGAGAATATAAATATATATATATACATATACTATATATGTATATATATTATTCATATACATATGTATATGTATATATATTTATTTATGTATATATACATATATTTTTTGTATGTGTGTGTGTGTTTATCATTAAATATATATATATGCATATATATTATATATATGTATATATATATATACATATATACACATATATATTCACACACACACACACACACACACACGCGCGCGCACACATCCACACACACACACACACACACACACACCTATATATATAAACATATATATGTATATTTATATATACATATATATATATGATATACCAAAATGGATACGTATCCATTTTGGTATATCATTCGTCTGAAGAGGAACTCGTGAAGAGTTCGAAACGTTACGATTCAATTTAATTTCTTACTGCGGCAGTTTTTCCTTGCATTTTTGTGTACACGTTACTGTGTTTGTGTCATACATATATATATATATATAATACATATATGTATATATATGTATACGTATGTAAATGTGTATATATATGTATAAATATATATATATATATATATATATATATAAATATGTGTGTGTGTGCGTGTGTGTGTGTATGTGTGTGTGGATATATATATGTGGATATATATCGTATATTCATATATATACATATACATATATACATACATATATGTATACATATAGATAGATAGACTGATTGATAGATAGATATAGAAATAGATGTACATATATGCATATATATATATTTGTATATATATGTATGTCTATATATATTCATATATATATACACACATATGTATATATATATGTATATATATTATGTATACATATTTCTTTTTACACAGACACACACACACACACACACACTCATATATATATATATATATATATATATATATATATATATATATATATATAAAATGTATACCATGTTATTAAGATGACAGAGTGAAACAGGTTAATTACAAAGGTGATATATGTGTTTGGCAATGTGCGTGAACATGTGCGTGCAGAGGAGCATAAGGAATCGCGTGTGTACGCGCTTGTATATTACTCAATTCGTGTATAGGGAAGAGCGTGTGGTCCGGTGTTTCTGTGATAGCTCAATGGAACTCGCATTATAACCTATCGAGCCCTGATGATGGATTTGTCCCCCGGTTTCCGCCCTTCCACTGCGCCCCGGACACCTATAGCGTATCGACCGTCAACACCTGGAGGGAAATGAACTGTGTAAATTATAAAGTTTCGTCCCGGTAATGGTACGGTGACGCCTAGGCCTATAATTTTCCGTAGTTTCGGCGCCTCCACAGACAAAGGCAGATGGCGTTGTTGGGGGTCATTACGCGCCCAGCCTGCAGTCCCCCGGCCGTGTAAACATCGGGTGGCCTCAGGGCAGGGCGGCGCTCCCACACCTTCTCGCGGGACCTCGGGGTCACCTGTCGCTCCGTTGCCCCATTTCACACTCCCCTGATGAGCTCGCAAGTAAAGAGCTAATGATTTATTAATCACTTCATAGCCGAGCCATCAGGAATCGATGTGGTGTATGAAAAACAGTCGGGAAACCAAGGTTACGTGACACCACAAGTCATCTGCTTTCACTTTTCAAACGCTTAACACAGTTAATGGCTTCTAGACTGCTATTTAAGTATAGTAAAGAAGACACAGGTACGCCAGGAGCGATGACGAAATTCGTTGTTTCAAAAACTGTATTTCATATTGGCTGAAAACCAGTCTCCCGCGAGTTTCAGAAACCCGCCGTCTGTCAGTCTGTGAAGGCTCTGTGTACATTCCTCAGAGACGATTTCTATTTGTAAACTATATGTAAACTCCGCGGCTGGACGGCTGCGTCTCTAAAACGCCGACGGTACACAATGGCGGGGCACCTCAGCCGTGAAGGGTGTTTCGCAATATCCATTTCTTTTGTGTCTTTCCCCTTTCTCGTTTGTTACCTGATGATTTTTAGACTTTAGGCGAATATATTCCAGATTTCGAATGCGGTCGCAACCTAAAGCTGAAAAAGAAAGCTTTGAATGCAAAAGGTTTCGAAGCGAGAAGAAAACTCTCAGATGAACGTTACGAGCCTGACAGTCTGTCGGGGAAGACTGACGTGGGAAGCAAATGTCCGTTTTAATTTCGTTGCTCAGATGTTCCCGTCGTGAAGTGCAGGCAATCCCTGCGAGGGAGAGAAAAGATTGGACTCAGTTTTATATAAATATACAAATGTATTTTCAACAAATCAAAAATAAAAACTATAAAGTATCTGGTAGTCTGGTACTGAGGCGCGGCCAGGTAAATATTTGTCCCCAGCCTGCAGCGCTGGTTTACCACCACCTTCATGTTGGTTGAGCGTAAACAACCGCTCAAGCGCTCAGGGCTAATATTTATGTAATATTTCCTTATCAGTTCCGCCAGGGTCACGGAGCCGGTTCTTCCGTCGAAGCCATGTGTTTCCCTGCATCTTTTATATCGTTTTGTCTTTTGTTTCCGGGACAGTTTTGTTCCATTTTTAAGGTATAGAGAAACCGGCAAACGTCTGCAAAACCTTTTCTTTAGCGGAAATATCTGCAGACTTTATCGCGAGATCAGCAGTTCGTACCACCTGTCGTGGCGATGGCGTGTGACTTGGCTCCACGTGGTGGCGCCTGCCAAGAAATTGATTATATAAAAGGGGCGAAGGACATGAACTTCATCAGCTACAGACGCAAGGCTATATGCATGAATTAATTTACTATAAATATGACCCTGGCGACGGGTTGCACAATGGGAACCACGTATCTGATCAAGCTACCATCCGGCTGTAGTTGGAGTCCCTGCCAATAACGCCTCCCCCACTCTAACAGATAACACTCGCGATGTTAATTAGTCATCCAGACCACGAATCGTGTCCATCATCTTATTTGCATTACGGTTAATGCATCCGCAAAGAAGATACACATCATTACGGATATACGCTTCCCTCCCCCGTGCCTCGTTTGAGCTACGCCCGTTTTCATTACTAACATTGGACCAATCACGGCACAGGACTCGTAGGACCTATCACGATCAAGGACTCTGAGGCCCAATCATGACCTAGTAATTTCCCTCTCGGGTCCCCACTAATCGGATCGTAGAGGCGCACTTTTATCCACTTTTCTTGTTCCACTTCTTCAAAGATTTTCTCTTCCGAAAGTTAAATATGAACGAGTCCTTAGTGGAGCCTCTAGGAAAGGGACGAGTGAGGGAGACAGACGGACGAGGTCCAGGGAACAGGGACCTGACAAGACCGAGGGAATCGGCCAAAAAAATCTAGTAAACAAGTAATTAAGCGAACGGAAGGGACAAGGGTGGGGGTTGGTCAAGGTATGAGAAGAGGGGTGGAGGGTGTCTATGAACCTTGTGTGATTAGAGGAAGCGAAGTGGAGAGAAGGGCTGGCGGAGGAGGAACCGGAACCACTTTGTTAATGGGTGATGAAACATTGTGTTCATA
>NC_061829.1:15731021-15736021 GCF_019202785.1 Penaeus chinensis | reverse complement strand
TATATATATATATTTTTTTTTTTTTTTTGGGGGGGGGGGGGGGTCAGAAAATTCGAGGAAGGTGGTAAATCAATGAGTAGGTAGATAGATAGATGAGTGAAGAGATAAACAGATAGATAGTTGAGTGTACACACACACACACACACACACACACACACACACACAGACACACGCACATATTGATAGATATATGAATAAAGAAACAAACAGACAGTCAAATAAAATAATAAATAAATAGATAGGTAGGCAGACAGACAGACAGATGGATAGATAGGTAGATAAATGGCCGCATCATTCACACAGACACTAATTCGCAGTTTCTTCTCCATTCTGGAAACAAACGCTACTACGCACTGATTTCGGCGACTCATTCCGAGCTGCAGATATCTGTCTCCGTCCCTGTCAACCCTATAGAGGCTCCATTCACCGGGACCACAGACACTCGCCTCACCTGCCTCGCCATCTGCCTTGAGACACATTCATCATTTTGTGAAGATTCTTGATCACTCTTCAGGACTCTTTCTGCCTACTAGAATGAGTCTGTGCAAAGGCTCCTTTGACACCGCTGTGTTGCTATGACATGACAGGATGATGGAGCTGTAGTCTGCTCTGCTCGATGCCGCTTGAATCCCAATCGGCAGACGGCAAGGCGAGCGCCCCTGAAAGATTACGATATAAATTCCAGACGGCGAGGCTGCTGTGACAAATGGAGTAGCCCATAATGGCGGCGTAGTTGCCTGAATATCAAAAAAAAGTAATCTGAATATCGACGTGATAAATTGCCTTCGTTGGAGACACAGTGATGACAGGTTGCCGAATGCGTAATTAATTAAATGAATAACAAAACTACTTTCGGAGAGACTGCGAAGAAAATCAGATGATTTTCGACCGGCTGGAAATGAGTCAAGCCCTGCGACTAATGCCACAGGCATAATGCACTTACATAATGCCCAAACACTCTCGCCAACACGCATATTATGTTACCTCCTCTCACAGCCTGACGGGTTGACAAGGCTACATCAACTTTACATTTGCACGCACACATACCATGCGCTCGCCGGCTTGGAACACTGAACGGCCGTTGTCATCTCTCGGTAAGAAGCTTTTCATCCCTTTGTTGCAGAACTTGTATCAGGTGCAAGTTGGATTTGCTTCTTCATCTTTTTTCTTCTCTGGTCTCGCGCGGGAGGCCAGTGAGTTCGAGTCGCGGCTGTTGTTTTACCTCTTCCTTATCGCTCTGGCTCTTAGGGCTCCGTTAAGCCCGATTTCGTCGTTATACTGATCCTCTAATGTGTGTGTGCATATGTGTGAATATATGCAAACACACACACAGACACACACACACACGCATATATATATATATATATATATATATATATATATATATATATATATATATATATATATATATAAGTTTTCATATATATATGTATATATATATATATATAGATATATATATAAGTTTTCATATATATATATATGCATATATATATATATATATATATATATATATATATATATATATATATAAGTTTTCATATATATATGTATATATATATATATATATATATATATATATATATATATATAAGTTTTCATATATATATATGCATATATATATATATATATATATATATATATATATATATATACACACACACACACACACACATATATAAATATCTATCTATCTATCTATCTATCTATCTATCTATCTATCTATATATATGTACATGTGTATATATATTTATATGCATGCGTGTGTGTTTAACATGTAGATATATGTAACTTACCCTATGCTGATCATCACAAACAGAACGACATAAAAAGCACAGAGAAAAGGGAGAAAGGAAAAAGAGAGGAAGAGAAAAGGGAGAAAGGAAAGAGAGAGAAAGGAGACCGTCCCTTTCATATCATGTTGTTTTTGTCTTGACTCAATGTTCTTACAAATAATTCTTTGTGATCTCCGTGTGATCTTCGGTGAACTGTGCTTTCCTCGCTTCTACGTGTTACTATCGATGTGTATCGTTGTTTTTCCCTCTCTTTTGTGATCTTTCAAATTGTCTTTTCGTTTCTTCGTATATCGACTTTTCTATATATTTTTGCATCTGTTTAAATCTTTTTGTTATTATTATTATTTTTTTTGTTTTGTTTTGGCTTTCGTATGAGGATATGTCTAATGGGTTTTGAGTCTCCAAAACTGTCTTATTTTTCTGTCTTGTTTTCCATTCTCCCGTCTTCCATATCTTATCGCTTGCCAGGCTCTTGTTTGCGCGGCCTGTCGTGGCGATGGGTGGGGGTCGGTTGGGTGGGGGAGGGGGAAGGGGGCGGCTCCCTTATATCTTTTCTCTCATCCTCTTGTGACTCCGCCCCTCGGTGACGTCATTAGTCAGGGTGGAGCTGTTTTTTCCCAGTCACGGGCTTTGCCAGACAGGTTTCTTTCCTTCACTAACATGTAGTCTCTTTGTGTTTTTAATTTCTGTTTCTGATTATTTATTCATTATTATTTTTATTATGTACGTCGTTTATTTTCTATTTTCAATTGCCCCGTTAGTCTAGTCACTTACCTCACCTTCCCGTGAAGCCAGTCATCTCTCATACCTTTTGTTCGTTCGGACTCCATACGCGTGCTGATTCGAAGTCTCAAGCCATTGTATCCTGCTTAGAATCCTCCCACTGTGATCTAGATGCGGAGCAGCCGTTGATTCCTTGTTCTTCTCTGGGAAGATGCATAGAGGTTTCATCTCGCTGCAGGACCGTTTGGGATTCTTGGGATGGTATGTCCATCACGAGATGAGCACCTAATGTCCTGCGGTCGAGTGGGATGTTGGAGTGTTTCTTCTTGGCACCCTCAAATGGTGACCCTCCGTCGCTCTATGGCAGCAGTGATGGAGAAGACCCATAAGTATAGTCTGCTTTATTAGGGTCATCCATCACCGAGTTCCCTTGCTTTTATCAGTGAAGGCATTGTTGGTACTCTTGGTCAGTGCGCTGGGGAACTATGCTGTAGAAGTTATCCACTGTAGGCATATTTTTCTATAGAGGCCGCGGCCTAATGTTGTGTTCCTGTATAACTGTGATTAGATTATTGAGTCTCCCCACTGACTCTGTAGTTGTATGCAAGAGGTGATATGCAGAAGTCGGCTCTCAGTGGTATCTATTTGGCCACCTGTCCCAGTGGCACTCACTTTTAACAATGGATACTTCTGGTGGCGGATAGGGCTCTCAGTCAGAGGAAGGCCACCAGGGAATGGGCACCTTGTTTTAGATGATGGCCCGGTGTCATATCACCTTCTGAGAAATGCAAGTAGCTTAATCCAGACTTTTTGTCTCAGTATTACATCTAAGAATATGACTACTTGTCAGTCGTCTTCAAATGACACCGAAGAACAGATAGTATCATCATAGGGGTTTCACCTCAGAGTGGGCACAGCCAAACACTAAACTTATGCTCATGCTGAACACTGTGTGGCCGTGTTCATACAACACCTATGTGGATCAAAAGTGACTATACCAAAAAAAACAAAAAAAAAACAATTATATGAGGAAACAGGTGACGTGAATACACATAATGAACGAACTCAGACAAAGGCAAAGAGACAATTATACATTTCAAAGGAGATACGAAGCTGGGAGCGCACAAAGACAGTACCTTTGTGTCTCAGGTCCTACAAATCGCCCCCCCCCCCCCCCCTTCGCACCTCCTTCACAATAAGACCGATTTCCCCGAACTCAGGAGGATTAATGTACCAAGGTACTAGAGCAGAAGGTTTCTCAAGCCTTATTTTTAGCTTCAGTACCTGTTTCATTGTCAATTTAGGTGTCTGTTTCATCATGTTTAATGCTAGTTTCAGCATTATTCTCAATGTCAGTTTCGGCACCTGCTTCATGATCTACATCTGCTTCAGTTCCAGCTTTTACACCTGCCTCGGCGCCACTGTACATTGTTCAACAACAGTTTGGTCAGGAACTACAGTTCCAGGAAGAAAATATTTACAGTTAACCTCACTACAACCTGTAGATGCACTTGGGAATCATCATTTGATAGCTAATGGAACAGCAAGAGTTTAATTAAACTGTCAGTTTTTTATGAGTAATTATGTAAGTGAGTCTTTCATCTACTAAGTAAGTCTTTCAATCATTTGTATCTAATATCTGAGTAGAGTCCTTAACTCAGCACAAAGGAAGCCAGATTTTAGGTAGGTGATTGAGCATGTTCCCTCAGTTATTTTTCAGGGCACGTAAAAAAAAAAAAAAAAATAATAATTTTTTTTTCAAATAAATTAAAGGTCAGTATGTCAAAGATCCCAGCCTATGATAAAAGCTCTGTCACTTTTCTAGGTCTTGTACATTTTATCCTGAGTGAAGCACACTTCCGGCTTCTCCTTGGCCCTGATATCTCTGATGGCAGCGATGAACCCTCCTCTGCGATTCATGTCTCCTGCTATCCTGCACAGCTCCCTGCCATCGCCCCCATTCGCAGACTCTCTCCCCGGCCATCACGCCATTGCCTCTCCCTCGCCGACTCTCTCCCTCACGCCATTGCCTCTTCCTCGCCGACTCTCTCCCTCACGCCACTGTCTCTTCCTCGCCGACTCTCTCCCTCACGCCCCTGCCTCTCCCTCCCCGACTCTCTCCCTCACGCCCCTGCCTCTCCCTCGCCGACTCTCTTCCTCACGCCCCTGCCTCTCCCTCGCCGACTCTCTCCCTCACGCCACTGCCTCTTCCTCGCCGACTCTCTCCCTCACGCCCCTGCCTCTCCCTCGCCGACTCTCTCCCTCACGCCCCTGCCTCTCCCTCGCCGACTCTCTTCCTCACGCCCCTGCCTCTCCCTCGCCGACTCTCTCCCTCACGCCACTGCCTCTTCCTCGCCGACTCTCTCCTTCACGCCACTGCCTCTTCCTCGCCGACTCTCTCCCTCACGCCCCTGCCCTCCCTCGCCGACTCTCTCCCTCACGCCCTGCCTCTCCCTCGCCGACTCTCTCCCTCACGCCCCTGCC
>NC_061829.1:15723521-15726021 GCF_019202785.1 Penaeus chinensis | reverse complement strand
AGAGAGAAAGAGAGAGAGAGAGAGAGAGAGAGAGAGAGAGAGAGAGAGAGAGAGAGAGAGAGAGATACACAGACAGACAGAAGCTAATACTCAAAAAGACACAGAGACAGACAAACAGAGAAAGGGCAAGAGCGAGAGAGAGGAAGAGGGGAGCGAGGACGAGAGAGAGGGAGAGGGAGAGAGGGGGGGTGGGGTGGGGGTGGGGGGGATGGAGAAGAGGGTTCCAGCCCCTTCATCTCTTTCTTGTGTAGACGTCTTTGTTGGGCACAAACGCAGGGGAAGGTCAAGCGTCTTATCGATTGTTGATACTTTTTGATGCAGGTGACATTTCGGATAATCTACCCGACCTTACCGAGATGCCAAAGAAAAATCAATATCTAATATCTTTTTTTTTTTTTTTTTGGTCTCTCTCTTCCTTTTTTTTATTTTCTTCCGTTCTCTCTCTCTCATTTTTTTTTCTCGCTCTCTTTTCTTTCTTTCTCTCTCGCTCTCCCTCCCTCCCTCTCTCCCCCTCTCTCTCTCTCTCTCTTTTTCTCTCTTTCTCTCTCTCTCTCTCTCCCGTACTTTCTCTCTGTTGTTCGTACATAAGACTCTCTGAATTCTGACGCCCATGTAAAGGGTTTGAAGAGTCCGCGTCGCCCGCGGCAGCGCGGATGATGCCGAGGGACCTTCTGTCGGGTGGCGTGGTGTCCTGGTAGTTGGGGAGGGGGGGGGGGGGTCCTTATTTCAGGCCTAGTGTTGTTGGTGTTGCTTGGTATTTAACTGGTTTATTCGTGGTGTTGACTGAATAGCACGTATTTAGGGCTATAGGCTCTGTTTATCTCTTACGTGGCATTTATGTGGTGTTAAATGACTTTCTGTAGTGTGGATGTACTGGCCTTTATATATATATATATATATATATATATATATATATATATATCTGTTAAACAGTATTTTTATGAATATGATTAAAGAATATGTGAAGTAATAAACACGCGTATTGGTCTTTTTTTGAGGGAATATAATACAGACGAGAATATATACAGTGGATATGATGTCAGCCAACTGGCGACAAAATATTATCAGACCTAAAGTGTCAATCAATTGTCAAATATAAACAGCTGGTCGATAAGATGTAGTCCTATGTCCTCTGATGCGGATGCGTGACAGCAAGAATTAACACTAATAATAACATATTTTCTAAGCTACACATGCGTCATTATACAGAAACTGTTTTGTTATCTACTGTTTCTTTATGTATATACATATATATATATGTATATATACAAATCTACATACATACATACATACATATATATATTTATATGTGTGTGTGTGTGTGTGTGTGTGTGTGTGTGTGTGTGTGTGTGTGTGTAGGCATATGTGTTCGCGTCTATAAACAAGAAATGTATTCCTTTATCTTTCCATTTCCTCAGCCCCTCGCCGCCCGAACTATCGCCGTCCGTCGTGCTCACACAGCCCCAAAAAGATGGTCCTGGAAAATGCCATAATATCAACTGGCTTTCGTCGATCGCATCAGTATTCCCTGGACGCTTCAGAAACCTCCCGTTGGAATGCCAAGGAGCGACGCGAGGAAGTGTAATTCTCTCACCTGGCTGGCTCTTCCTGGTTCGGCGGCGTCCGTGTCGGAGTGCAAGGACGGACCTTTTTTTGTCGTTGTTATCTGTTGTTATTATTGTTATCATTATTTATTATTGTTATTGTCATTCATCTTCTTCTTCTTCTTCTTCTTACCATTGTTATTAATATCATTGTTATTAATACTGTTATTATTATTATTATCATTTTTATCATTATTTGTTATCGTTATTGTTTTTCTTCTTCTAATCATTGTTGTTATTATTATTATTATTATTATTATTATTATTATTTTCATTATTATTATTATTGTTATCATTATTATTATTATTATCATTATTACTATTATCATTATTATCATTATCATTACTACTATAAATATTATAATTATTATCATTATCATTACTATTAACATTATTATTATCATTATTACTACCATTACTATAAGAATAATTATCATTATTATCATCATTATCATCTTTCACATTCTCATGTATGATATTTGGACTGTTAGCATAATTTAGTTTCAATGACAATAAGACTGATAGGAGAGAGAAGGGGACGATGATGATGAATTTGGGAGACCGAGCAAGGTTCCGCTGTTTCAGAGTTGAATGATACTTAACTTATCCGCCCCATGTGGAAAGGATACATGCCATGCCCACTGTAATACACGTTTACTTATTGTATTTACACAAAGATGGCTCTGCAAGTTCTTAATCACCAAATAGCCAGTTATCAGAACTACCTATCTCACCTGTTTACCCTTTTCCTTCACTTTAGGAAAGGGTCTTTTGTATCATTTCATTGTCTAAAATATGTGGCGCCATCTGTATGTAACAAAATTCACCAAAAAATAAAGGGGGCAGAACATAAATCCGGGGCGAATGGGTTAATATGCAACAGAATAAGGGAAAAA
>NC_061829.1:15716021-15718521 GCF_019202785.1 Penaeus chinensis | reverse complement strand
TTGATGGTGTTTTAATGATCCTCTGGCCAATAGAACGCCCGCATGTGATGCCGCATTCACCACAGCTACTGAGTGTATGTCTTGGAGTGATCTTGAGTGCTGGCGACGGCGTTTTCATGTTGCCGTTAGAGGGCTTTTGACGGCATGGGAAGTAAAGCGGAATCCTGCGGTCGTGAATCCCGGGGACATCCTTCGTCGGCGACCTCGAGACTGCGTGGAGCCAGCCGGTCGTCGGGGGGTCATATTCTCAGGTTTCAGAAAAGCAGGAAGACCGTCCGAAAAGAGGAGGAAAAAATGAAAGAGAAGAAAAGAAAAGAAAAAAAAAAAAAGAAAACCGAAAATAGGAAGAAAGAAAGACAGAAAGAGAGAGAGAGAGAAAAAAAAAATACGGCCATTCTTTTGAAGAGGTTCATGTTGAGGAAGTACAGGAGACCTTTCTGGTGACGGGTCTGCGCCTCACCGTTATTGGCTGCGGACACTTTCTACGGAGTGAGGGAGCCTTTATATGAGAGCGGGCGTAGGAACTCCATATGGCCCCCAGCCTCCCTAAAATAAACATGGGAGGAGTAAATGGGCGGCGAATGGCGATGGGCATAAGTCTATGTCTGTGAGGAAGGAGGGGAGGAGGAGAGGGGAGGGAGGCGAGGAGATGGGAAAGAGGGGTGGCGAGGGGAGATGGGGAAAGAGGAGGTGGGTGGGAGGCTGAGGGGTGAGAGTGGACGAGGGAGGAGGGATGGGGAGGATGGGAGGGAAGAAGGGGATGGGAAGAGGAGAAGGGGGATGGAAAAGAGGAGAAGGGGGATGGGAAAGAGGGAGAAAGGGGGATGGAAAGAGGGAGAAGGGGATGGAAAGAGGGAGAAGGGGATGGAAAGAGGGAGAGGGGGATGGAAAGAGGGAGAAGGGGGATGGAAAGAGGGAGAAGAGGGATGGAAAGAGGGAGAAGGGGGATGGAAAGAGGGAGAAGGGAGATGGAAAGAGGGAGAAGGGGGATGGAAAGAGGAGAAGGGGGATGGAAAGAGGGAGAAGGGGGATGGGAAAGAGGGAGAGAAGGGGGGATGGAAAAGAGGAGAAGGGGGATGGAAAGAGGGAGAAGGGTGATGGAAAGAGGGAGAAGAGGGGATGGGAAAAGAAGGGAGAAGGGAGATGGGGAAAAGAGGGAGAAGGGGGATGGAAAGAGGGAGAAGGGGGATGGAAAGAGGGAGAAGGAGGGATGGAAAGAGGGAGAAGAGGGGATGGAAAGAGGGAGAAGGGAGATGGGAAGAGGGTGAAGGGGGATGGAAAGAGGGAGAAGGGGATGGAAGAGGGAGAAGGGGGATGGAAAGAGGGAGAAGGGGGATGGAAAGAGGGAGAAGGGGGATGGAAAGAGGGAGAAGAGGGGATGGAAAGAGGGAGAAGGGGGATGGAAAGAGGGAGAAGGGGGATGGAAAGAGGGAGAAGGGGGATGGAAAGAGGGAGAAGGGGATGGAAAGAGGGAGAAGGGGGATGGAAAGAGGGAGAAGGGGATGGAAAGAGGGAGAAGGGGGATGGAAGAGGGAGAAGGGGGATGGAAAGAGGGAGAAGGGGGATGGAAAGAGGGAGAAGGGGGATGGAAAGAGGGAGAAGGGGGATGGAAAGAGGGAGAAGGGGGATGGAAAGAGGGAGAAGGGGGATGGAAAGAGGGAGAAGGGGGATGGAAAGAGGGAGAAGGGGGATGGAAAGAGGGAGAAGGGGATGGAAAGAGGGAGAAGGGGGATGGAAAGAGGGAGAAGAGGGATGGAAAGAGGGAGAAGGGGGATGGAAAGAGGGAGAAGGGGGATGGAAAGAGGGAGAAGGGGGATGGAAAGAGGGAGAAGGGGGATGGAAAGAGGGAGAAGAGGGATGGAAAGAGGGAGAAGGGGGATGGAAAGAGGGAGAAGGGAGATGGGAAGAGGGAGAAGGGGGATGGAAAGAGGGAGAAGGGGGATGGGAAGAGGGAGAAGGGGGATGGAAAGAGGGAGAAGGGGGATAGGGTGAGGGAGAAGGGGGATGGAAAGAGGGAGAAGGGAGATGGGAAGAGGGAGAAGGGGGATGGAAAGAGGGAGAAGGGGGATGGAAAGAGGGAGAAGAGGGATGGAAAGAGGGAGAAGGGGGATGGAAAGAGGGAGAAGGGGGATGGAAAGAGGGAGAAGAGGGATGGAAAGAGGGAGAAGAGGGATGGAAAGAGGGAGAAGGGAGATGGGAAGAGGGAGAAGGGGGATGGAAAGAGGGAGAAGGGGGATGGGAAGAGGGAGAAGGGGGATGGAAAGAGGGAGAAGGGGGATAGGGTGAGGGAGAAGGGGGATGGAAAGAGGGAGAAGGGAGATGGGAAGAGGGAGAAGGGGGATGGAAAGAGGGAGAAGGGGGATGGAAAGAGGGAGAAGGGGGATGGAAAGAGGGAGAAGGGAGATGGGAAGAGGGAGAAGGGGGATGGAAAGAGGGAGAAGGGGGATGGGAAGAGGGAGAAGGGGGATGGAAAGAGGGAGAAGGGGGATGGAAAGAGGAG
>NC_061829.1:15688521-15691021 GCF_019202785.1 Penaeus chinensis | reverse complement strand
CAAGAACCACCATACAAGACAGAGAGAGAGACTGACAGAGAGAAAGGATAAGCCCACCACAGTACATCACAGTGGTGGCATAACGCTGGGATAAGACCACCACATCATTACATTGGTGGCACCGCACTGGGATTATCGCACCACACGAACCCTCCGAAGATATCGCACTACGTGAAGCCACTCTGAAGACAATCTATCGACTCCTGCAAGCGGGGACACCTTTGTCGACTTCTGTCACTGAAAGATTTCATCTCACGAAACAGCTGCGATTTCCTGACATCAAGCACGAAGCCAGTCTTCCCTGCCGAGCTGACATCCACCCTCAGCGCACAGTACTTCAACACCTGTCGCAGTCTTCATCAATTCCTGCAATTGCCTGACGCCTGCAACATCGATCAACACTGCCCTGCCAGTACCTCAAGGTGAGTTTCTTTATCCTCGCTGTTCTCATTTGTTTAGGAAATCCCCTGTGAAGTGAAGTGTCTGATTTCCCCTCGCGAACACCTGTGTTCCTCCCCTCATAGAAAACGAGATTTCCCCTCAGCTAACATCTGTCTCGCGCTCACACTGCGTGCGCCTCGCCTCACTCATGCCCTGCGGTTTGCCTAACCTTATTCTTTGATACTCTAATTCCTCTGTATTTTTTCAACCTATGAGTACTTAGTTTCATATTAATTTACGTCGTGATGATTTCCGAATCCACACGATACTGAATTCCAGTTCATTCATTATGAACTATTTCACAGGAAAATCTTTCCTGCGTTTGTTTGCATGTTTAGAATAATTATCTTCATAGGAAAATCTCCTGTTTCCTAGCATGCTACTAACCTTAATCAACTCCCCATTAATCCTGTATTTAGCATGCAGCTACTCTCATCTCCCTGAAGGAAATATTTTCTATGATCTAACTACATTTTCATGAGAATATCTGTTGACCTGCATCCTTGCACATGAATTCTACATATTATTTTCGTGGAGAATCATTACTATATTTTACATGGTTCTGTAAGCTCATAATTTTCTCGAGATTTTATCCTACAATCTCGATTGTTCATTACTGCATATAATCTCTCAGGTAATGTTGCAATTAATACCCTATTCCGAATCCCTGACACGTTGCTTCCAGTCATTTCCTGATCATTACGAGTTCGTGTTGATATTGTAACTCCCTGAGATATGGCATTACGTCTTCTGTCACCAAGACATGGTACTGTTGTTCTCGTTTGTTGTCCTCAGAAACAGACGCCCCCAGCTGAAGCCCACTCCTGACCTTGACTCTCGGATCACCACGTCGCTGCCCTCGCCGCCGATCCCTGGCGCACCAAGTCTCGCTCGCCCCGCTGACGAGACCATCTCACGGACGTTCTCGCTCACGCATCACCTGCCGACGCCCTTACGTTCTCCACTGCACGTCGCTGCAACTCAGGTCGTGTCCGCTGGTGACTGCCGCCTGACGTCCTCGTCGCATCTCGCCGTATCTCGTCTCACTCACCACACTACTACCCTGTGCTGGTGACCCTGGCAAGAGTGGTCGTACCTTGCCTGTCGAACCCCGTGTTCTTCCTCTCCCGAGATGACGAATCCTCCCGCCAACGACGTGATCCTGATCCCTCGAAGACCTCGGTCTCACGATTCTCTGCTCAATTCTTGTCTCCTCGCCATCAACTTAGTCCAGAATCTTCTATACCGGTGTGCGTGT
This sequence comes from Penaeus chinensis, assembly GCF_019202785.1. NCBI lineage: Eukaryota > Metazoa > Arthropoda > Malacostraca > Decapoda > Penaeidae > Penaeus > Penaeus chinensis. The sequence continues at coordinate 15,689,322 of NC_061829.1, read as the reverse complement.
CACTCACGACTAACACGGCGCTTGACAAGTTAACTGTGTCTTCAAGCGATCCTGTGGAACGATTGACGAGCTCCATGACTGATCATCACTGCTGCTCCCGTCAAGACCACCTGCGCTTCGGAACAGTGACCTGTGCGAACAAGCTCCCTAAGCCGCCAACCTTAGAAGTTACCTGTGCTATCTACCTTCCTGGTCATCTTCAAGAAACGAGACTCGTTGTGTCGCTGCCTCTGTCACCTAACTCCTGTCATCCACCTGCATCGTCTACCCAAGAATCGAGGACGATTCTCTCTAGGTGGCCGAGCGATTTAGTGACCTGTTCTCGTGATCTCTTTCGTCTCACATACCAGAAAAGCCATGTGTTCCTTATCTCACAGTAACTCCACTGTCCTCAGCCGCCTCCAACAGGCCTACAGCTATCATGATGACAAAGTGACCTTAGAACACGCTAATTCAACCCTTATTGCTTGTGAACAATTTCCATGCTATTATTCTGATGTCTATGTGTATAACTATGTGTTGTTTATACTCAAAATGTTCGTTAGAAAATGCTTATTCTGATACACAAAGTATATTACTGCTATCATTGTTGATATTCAAATGTTCTTATGTTTTGTGAATACTCAGCAATATGTGTCTCCTTATCACGAAGCTTTTTAGTCCTGTAAACACCATAACTCTTCTTACATACATCCGTATATAAGGTACCCTTGTTCCTTCACCACCATGTGACCATATGTATAGGACCTTTATGTTCATTCAAATTATTTCATGTTTTCCATTATGAAATGTTCCAAAACG
>NC_061829.1:15671021-15683521 GCF_019202785.1 Penaeus chinensis | reverse complement strand
CTCATCCCAGTCTCTGTCCCTTTTTCCCTCTTTATCCTGCGCTTCATCTCCGGTTTTTCACTAATGTTTCCCCTCTCCCCTCTTCTCCGGCCTTCTATGACGTCACAGGGGATACTGGGGACTTTTGGGTGGTTTTCCCAGAACTACTCTTGGGTAACTTTTTGTCTTCATTTTTGATGAGTGTTTGTGAGTGTTGTGTGTGTATTTGTATTTGATGTGTTTGTGTGTGTATTTGTGTTTGTGCGTGTTGTGTTTGTGTGTGTTTTTTTTGTGTGTGTGTGTTTATGTGTGTTTGTGTGTGTGTTTATGTGTGTTTGTATGCACCTACATGCCGTGATCGCAGTGGTTCACGCAGGCATTCTCTACCCTACCCTGCTCCTCTTACACACACACACACACACACACACACACACACACACACACACACACACACACACACACACACACAAACATACACACACACACACACACACACACGCGCGCGCGCGCTTCCTTTCCCTTCAGCGAGGCACAGCATCTCCCTCCCCTCGCACTCCGAGGCACAGAGCAGGAAGTTTTAACTCCACAACGGAAACTATTTCTTCAGAACAACAAACTTCTTGATAGTTACGCATTTTCCTTATGATCGCCTATATCTCTTCCTCCATTGTAAGCACACTGGCAGAGGGCTTCGAATACCCACAATATTTCCTGCTTCAGGATTCGAAACTCAAGCTTCGTTCGGAATCGGCTTCGGACTCAGCTTCGGATTCAGCTTCGAACACACACGCTGCTGCAGTGAGTGTATTTTTTCCCCAGAATCTGTTAGGCTTTATTTTTTTTTTTTTCGTTTTTCTTTTTTTCCCGTTTTTTTGCCTTGGGTAAAATACGATTTGGTTGAAAGTTAAGTTCTGATATGCTGTCGTGTCTCGTTGTTGTTTTTTGTTTTATTTCTGGCGTCTGTGGTTTAAATGCGATAAAATACAAATTGGTTGAAAGTTAAGTTCGTTTAATGTGGACTTCTGGAACTTTGGTTTTGTAGTTATTTCCATACAAGCATATAAGGTAGAAGTAGACAGTGGCAGAGGTAAATAATAGGTGGTAGAGGAGAGACAGAGTAGCAGAGGAGAGGTAGAGTGGCAGAGGAAAGGCAGATAACAGCGGAGGGAAAGCAGACAGAGTAGCAGAAGGAAGGGATAGACAGAGTGGCAGAGGAGAGACAGAGTGGCAGAGGAAAGGCAGATAACAGCGGAGGGAAAGCAGACAGAGTAGCAGAAGGAAGGGATAGACAGAGTGGCAGAGGAGAGACAGAGTGGCAGAGGAAAGGCAGATAACAGCGGAGGGAAAGCAGACAGAGTAGCAGAAGGAAGGGATAGACAGAGTGGCAGAGGAGAGACAAAGTGGCAGAGGAAAGGCAGATAACAGCGGAGGGAAAGCAGACAGAGTAGCAGAAGGAAGGGATAGACAGAGTGGCAGAGGAGAGACAGAGTGGCAGAGGAAAGGCAGATAATAGCGGAGGGAAAGCAGACAGAGTAGCAGAAGGAAGGGATAGACAGAGTGGCAGAGGAGAGACAGACAACGGCAAAGAAAAGGAAGACAGAGTGGCAGAGAAGAGACAGACAACGGCAGAGGAAAGGCAGACAGAGTGGCAGAGGAGAGACAGACAACGGCAGAGGAAAGGCAGACAGAGTGGCAGAGGAGAGACAGACAACGGCAGAGGAAAGGCAGACAGAGTGGCAGAGGAGAGACAGACAACGGCAGAGGAAAGGCAGACAGAGTGGCAGACAAGCACGCTCACCCTGAGCATCTCCCGAACCTCCATTGCACCAGCATAAACACCAGCTTCACCTCGCTTAAAGGAAACATTAGAATCCCATCCATTTAACGTAGAAAGTAATTTCCTTTCAATCATGATATTTTCAATTCATCTTCCATTCTAATTTCCTGATGCCAATCTTACCAGGATTTCATCTATTAACATCATTAACTCTTCGCTAATTTCGCCTTTAATGACCGGGCCACAAGCTGCAGCTTTTGTGGGTGAGGAAGGAGCCTCGCTTTATTGGGAAAAGTGTTTTTTTGGGGGGTGGGGATGTGTGTGTGTGTGTGTGTGTGTGTGTGTGCGTGTGTGTGTCTGTGTGTGTCTGTGTGTGTGTGTGTGTGTGTGTGTGTGTGTCTGTCTGTGAGTGTGTGTGTGTGTGTGTCTGTGTGTGTGTATGTGTGTGTGTTTGTTTGCGTGTGTGTGTTTGTTAGTGTGCGCGCGTGTGTGTGTATGTTTGTGTTTCTGTGTTTGTTTGTTTGTTTGTGTGTGTGTGTATGTGTGTGTATGTGTTTTTCGGATGTATGTGTGTGTATGTATGTGTGTTTGTATGTGTATCACGTGTACGAGGAGACCCACATAGCGCCGTTCTTGTCTTGCGTCAAAGTCCTCAAGCCATCTATCTTCCCTGCCACTCCACTCACACTCGCCGCGTCTCCCCTTCTCTAGAACAGACGGGTCGCCCCCCCCTCCCCTCCCCCCATCACCCTCCTTGTACTCTACCCTCCCCACCTCCATCATCCCCCCCCCTCCCCCCCGTCTGTTTCCTGCCGCCCCTTCTTGGTGCATCCCTCTATCCCTCTGGCTCTGTCGAGGTCCCCCCCTCCCCTCCCCCTACCCTTTTCTTCTATTGCTCGTCCCCCTCGTCTCACTTTTATGTTCCTCTTCCCACTCATCACCTTCTCTTATCCTCTGTTTTCTCTTCCTCGTCTCCCTGTCACACCTACGCCGATAACTAAGTTTTTTACCTTTTCGTTTTGTAGTGTTTATTTAAATATCCTGTTTCTAAGAACACACACACACAACATATAAATATATATATATATATATATATATATATATATATATATATATTTACACACACATATATACTCACACACACACCACACACACACACACACACACACACACACACACACACACACACACACACACAGACACACACACACACACACACACACACACACACACACACACACACACACACACACACACACACACATATATATAATACTTATGTGTATACTTTTTACACACGTGTATGTGTGCGTGTGTATATAATATGCACATAAGTATGATGTACGTGGTATGGAACGTGAATATGAGTGTAAGCATGTAAAGTATGTATGCATATGCATGTATATGTATATATTGCCAATATAAAAGTCCATATGTACCTTACATACAGCATACTTGAGATCTTTTTCGTTTAGGCACCTTCCCTAAGGATAGACTATTGAGTAAGGTATGAGAGTAGGGAAATCTTCCTGACCTGTTGTGTGCGAGTGACAGCCGCTGAAATGCCAAGATAAACTCCTGTCTAGAGCGTCCACCTCGCTCTGAATACCTTAAATACAGAATTCCTGTTCACGTCCCTGCATTTTTTTGTGTTTTTTTGAGGTTAGTGGTATGAAGTTATGTAAACGTATGCGTATTTTAGCAACGCAACGTGATGTAGAGTATATGAAAGGCAGGGACGATGATAATTATGCAAACCGAAAGATACGTGAATGAGATAAAGGAGAAGACGGACAGGAATGCAGACAAATAAGCTGGCAGAATGACAGGGAAAATATAGATAGACAGCTTGGATGACAGACATAAGAATGTGCATATTCGTCCTGTTTCAGCTTGGTACATGATGTGGTTTGTGCCTGCCACAGGGTATGGTTGGAGTGCATGCAACTAGAGAGCTTGCTAATGCTTTTCTCAGTTCCACAATTTCAACTGAGTTACCATTTTTTTTTCTCTTTTAGTAAATGCCATGTTATCGGAATCTCAGAAACTCTTACTGTTGTATCAATTGCCTATTATAAAAGTTTTCCTAGACTTGAATTCAGGATGCCAGTGTTCCTATCTTTATCCAACTAACTACTTTAATCATTCCCTTATCTGTTTTACCACTTTCACCCCTTTCATTCAAGTTTATTCAACCCCCACGAGGCTGGTGGGTGCGACCTGCGTATCGGACTGACTGGGCACTGACTCCACTTCTCCCTCGCGATGCCAGAGACCCATGTTGTGTTATAGTGTCCTCCTATGGCGTAATGGAAGTCGATACCCTGTTAAGATTTCGTGTCTAAAGGAATGCAGTTTGGGAGTTTTTATTTCTATCGTTGAGTTTCTGTTTGACTTTCTTTATGTTTTGAATACGAGATAAAAGAAGGAATGGAAAGAAAGATAAAAGGAATAAGGTAAAAAAAAAAGAGATAGAAAAAGAGAAAAGAAGAAGAAAGAACGGCCGGAAGAAGAAAAAGAAGAAGAATATGAAGAAGAAGAAAAAGAAAAGAAAAAAAAGAAACAGTTTGCAGAAACTAATACCCCTTCCCTCTTTCAGTAATCTCAGTGCGGCCCTTGGATATAATGAATTTTGCTATCACTAATTACGGCTTGTTCCTGCCCTGTAATTCTCCCTACTTACTACCGTGATTAACAAGCTAACCGCCGGGAATCTCCTTCACATCAATCTTTTAATATTTAAATCCGCATATTCAGGCCATTTATTTCGGTGGCGCGTTTCCTTTCTAGGCGAATATTCGTCCTTTGTCACAGACATGTCGTTTTTTTGTTTTTGTTTTTTTTTCGTTTTCTTTGTCTCTCATGGTTGACGTCTGTCCCCTTCTCCATTCTCTCTCTTGCCTCCATTTTTTCTGCCTCCTTTACCCTCTTCCTCTTTCTTTACCTTCCCCCTCCTTTTCCCTTCTCTGTCCTTCCCCCTTCCCCTCCCTTTTCCCTTCTTCCTTATTCCTCCTCTACCCTTTCAGGTTCTTTCCCCTTCTCCCTCCCTCCCCCTTCCCCTTCTCCCTTCTCCCTTCCTACCCCCTTCCACCCTTCTCCTTCCCCTCCCCCCTTTCCCTTCTCCTTTTCTACCCCCTTCCACCCTTCTCCTTCCCCTCCCCTCCTTTCCCTTCTCCTTTCCTACTCCCTTTCCCCTTCTCCCTCCTTCCCCCATCTCCTTCCTTCCCCCTTCTCCCTCCTTCTCCCTTCCTTCTTTACCCCCTTTACCCCTTCCCCTCCCCTCTTCCCCCACCCCTCTCGACGCGAAACTCCACCCCCTTCGTCCAACGTAAACACACACGTGCACTCGCTAAATCACGCACTAAACGCTGCAACGCCCCCCAGTTTCACGGCGGGCGGAGCGAGGAACGGTGCCACCCACCTCTGCTGTCACGCCGCTGCCCCCTCTCGCCCCAATCTGGCAGCGCGCGGGGTGTGGCACTGCGTCTGGATGTGTCAATTAGCAGGGTGTAGATGCGGAGGCGTGCGGCAGCCATGATGAAGATGCGTGGCATGCAATAGCGCCGTCATGCAGCGTGTATGACAGGGTAGAACGGGGGAGGAATGAGAACTTGGCAGGAGATCCAACTCCTTTACTGCCAGGGCGAAAGAAACGGAATATGTCGTAAACAGAGGTAATGAGTAGGTAGATAGTTGTGGATGAAGATGTTGATAGATGGATATGCTAATGGATGATATAAAAATTATGTGGCATATATCTATCTAAACACACACACACACACACACACACACACACACACACACACACACACACACACATACACACACACACACACACACACACATATATATATATATATATATATATATATATATATATGTGTGTGTGTGTGTGTGTGTGTGTGTGCATGTATGTATGTATGTATGTATGTATGTATGTATGTATGTATGTATGTATGTATGTATGTATGTATGTATGTATGTATGTATGTATGTATCTACGCACGCATGTATGTATATATATCTTATATCTGTCTATCTGCCTATCAATCTCCATACTATCTATCTGTTAATCTATATACTTACATATATCTATGAATGATAATAATATTGACAAGAATAACCACAACAATGAAAGTTCAACCAGACCACGAACATAACTCTTCATACCCTTGGAGCAGTAAAAACGAAAGAAGAAAAATCCGAATAAAGTCGAACACACAGAATGAAGAAATATTGGAAAGAAAATATATGACAGAAACAAGTGAATTAGAAAAGGTGACAGTCATGAAATAACAAGTAGATATGTAGATGAATAATCGAACAAATAAGGAAAGGGGAGAATAGAAAACGAAGAGGGGAAGTGTTAATGAGGATAAATTAAAAAAAAAAAAAAAAAACGAAAAGAGAGATTCAGAGAAAAGAAGGATTAAAAGTAGAATTATTAAGTATTCGAAACTGTATAAACAGGACTGAAAAATCTCCCAACATGACCCACAGCAAGAGGTTTGACCCACCGTTCAAAAATAAATCAAAATAAGTGAAACTAGAGACAGGTATAAATACAAGGCAATAGTACAAGGGCTTTTCGCTGGTTAGAGTGAGTTTTAAGAGCCTGGTTATTTTAGCATTAATGTGACACGGGTGTGGAAAATGTCCTGTGCAAAGGAGGGTGGAGGCCCATAGTACAACGAGTACCTTAGAAATGTAGTATTAGTGGAGGTTTAAAGGTGTTGTGATGGCGTGGTCGCGTAATATTCTCAGCTCCAGGATTATATATCGCTTTGTTGGCTCTCAATGTACTAGTTTGTAGTCTGCTGGCGTAGAGATGTGGTAGCACGGTTGCTTCGGCGTCTGGGGTCTGGTTGCTGTAATGCTGTTGCCAAAGTGCAGGAGCGGCGAGACACAAATGATTGCAAATCTCGCGGGGATATTGCAGAGCAATTGTGAAGCAACGGAAGAGGGACACGGCATCGCTTTTTCTTTATTTCTTATGTTTTTGTTTCTGTTTCTTTCTCTGCCTTTGTCTCCGTCTCTCCCTCTCTCTCTTTCTCTCTCTTTTCTTTTCTCTCACTCTTTTCTTCTCTCTCTCTCTTTCTCTCTCTCTCTCTCTCTCTCTCTCTCTCTCTCTCTCTCTCTCTCTCTCTCTCTCTCTCTCTCTCTCTCTCTCTCTCTCTCTCTCTCTCTCTCTCTCTCCCTCTCCCTCTCTCTCTTCCTCTCCCTCTCTCTCTTTCACTCCCTCCCTCTCCCCCCCTCTCTCTTTCTCTCTCTCCTTTCCTCTCTCTCTCACTCTTTCTCTCTCTTTTCCTCTCTCTCTCTCTCTCTCTCTCTCTCTCTCTCTCTCTCTCTTTCTCTTCCTTTCCCTCTCTCTCTTTCACTCCCTCCCTCTCCTCCCTGTCTCCGTCTCTCCCTCTCTCTCTTTCTCTCTCTTTTCTTCTCTCTCACTCCCCCCCCTCTCTCTTTCTCTCTCTCTCTCTCTCTCTCTCTCTCTCTCTCTCTCTCTCTCTCTCTCTCTCTCTCTCTCTCTCTCTCTCTCTCTCTCTTCCTTTCCCTCTTTCTCTTTCACTCCCTCCTTCTCCCCCCCTCTCTCTCTTTCTCGCTCTCTCTCTCTCTCTCTCTCTCTCTCTCTCTCTCTCTCTCTCTCTCTCTCTCTCTCTCTCTCTCTCTCTCTCTCTCTCACTCTCTCTCTCTCTCTCTCTCTCTCTCTCTCTCTCTCTCTCTCTCTCTCTCTCTCCCTCTCCCTCTCTCTCTCTTTCCCTCTCCCTCTCTCTCTCTCCCTCTCTCTCTCCTTCTCCCTCCCCCTCTCTCTCTCTCTCTCTCCCTCTCTCTCTCTCTCTCTCCCCCCCCTCTCTCTCTCCCCCTCTCTCTCTCTCGCTGCCATTTATATTCACATTCTCTCTCTGCTTGTTTGCTTGACTCCCTCTTTCTGTCTCTCTTACATTTCCGGTTCTTCGCAGCGCCAGGAGGTGTGCGATAAGATCAAACAGCGTGCAATAGCAAAATAAAAGAATTTACGATGATGTTTCAATACCCGAAACTGTTGGTTAAAAGAGGTGCGGGGGAAGGGAGAAAAGGGAGAGACGGAGAAAAAAGAAGCAGAAAAAGAAGAAGGGGGAAAAAATTGCTGTTACAACCGGCGGCCAACTCACCCCCCATGCTCCTCCCCCCCCTTCCTCCCCCTCTCTTCCCCCCAACCCCCACCCGTACACATACTGAGAATCCCCACTGAGTTAAAAGCGAGTCAGATACATATCTACCAATTATTCATACACAAGTGCGTGTATACATGTGCACACCCACTGGCACGGACTCAACACGTACACAAACAAGTACTTACACGGACACGCCCACTCCCACCCGGGATCCTTTACAGTTCTCGTCCGTGTGAGTGTTTATATGTCCTTCTATCGGCGAATCTTGATATATGGCTTTACCGGTAAATGTGCGTGCATAAACGGACTGACATGAAGAAAACACGTACGGGACACGCGCGCTTACAAATGTAGCCTGAATCTATCATTGTACGTATGCGCATCTCTTTGTTTCTTTGTTTGTCTCTCCTCTCTTGGCTCTCTCTTTATCTGTCTTTCTACCTGTCTACATGGGCACCGAGGGAGCGAATCGGACGCAGGAGAGAAGCAGAGGAAGAGATAAAGACGGAGAAGGAGAGGAAAGAAGGACGAACGAGAGAGAGGCAGAGGGAGAGATCAAAACGGAGGAGAGCCAAGAAGGGCGAGCGAGAGCGAATCGGACGAGGGAGAGGGGGAGAGGAAGAGAGAAAGACGGAGAAGGAGAGCGAATCGGACGAGGGAGAGGGGGAGAGGAAGAGATAAAGACGGAGGAGAGGCAAGAAGGGCGAGCGAGAAGGGGGCAGAGTCACGCCCGCGGAAGATAGAAGACCCGCCTCCAACTCTTTATCAGCTTCGGTTGTCAGCGGGTATTACCTTGTAGTCCCAAAGCCCAATGTTTTCCTTTCTGGCGCTGTAAAAAAATGTAATTAGTTAAGTGGGGTGACAGTTGGAGGAGGGGGGGATAGTTGGCACCCTAAGCCGGGGCACTCATCTTGTGGCACTTGACATCGTTCAGTGTGGATTCTTTTTTTTCGTTTTTTTTTTTTTTTTTTTTTTTTTTCGCAGAGAGGTCGTGTGCTCATCATGAACTTATTTACCACGGGCGTTCGCTGCCAGGTCGGGCGCTTCCGTCGGAGTTCAGTAGTCGGGAGTTATCTGTCCCTGAACGAAATCCTCCGCAACGCAGAAGGAAGAAGCGCACGAAATCAAAACAGTTCGGCGTTGTCCCAAACAGTTCGGGACGTTGGCACCGCGAAGGGAAGAGGCAGCGGCGTGTCGGGTGTTTAGAGAACCGTGGCACCTCGAATGACTCTAACGTTTAGCGCGTCGCTGTAAAATTAGAAGCTGATGTCTTTTGGCAGTGTCAGGGTGACGAACACACCGCGGCGTCAAAATATTCATAAATTCTCCTCCCGCGTCGGACGGGCTTCCTTTTTGTGGGCGCGGGGTACAGGTGGCAGTACTCGCGGCTCGCTCGACGTCTGGCATCCGGAGGAACGGGAGGTCTCCATCGGCCGAAGGAAGGGAGACGGAAATCGGCGAGGGACGAGTGCAGAAACAAAGTCTATTTGTAAGCATTTATGTTTAAAGGGAAAGGGAACTGAGACAGAAACAGAGACGCACGAAAGATATGATAAGACAAAGTTGAGGGGAACTCAAATAAAATAAAATAAAAAGGACCATGAGGACGAGGAGGAGGGAAATGTTAAAACAAAGAATGAATCTCACGGCGAATTCTTTCGCTAATTCCCACGTACATCTCACTAAACAATATATGCATGACTGCACATATTGATAGAAGGAAAGGACCACAGAATGTTTTATTACCTGGAGATTACTAGGTGCACATTCACAGGACGGAGAGTGTGCCGGCAATTCTATGTATAAAACTTGAATTCTTTGTGCAGGGAGGACGCCGAGATCACAGCAATTGCCATTCGAGGAGCTTTGTGCATCATCTCTTTGTTTGATCATAATATTTCTCAAGATGATCATCATCCATCAGCCAGGGAGAGGACGAGGGTTAGACGCGCGGAGAGAAATAGAGGAGGCGGATATAATTAGATGCAAGTGCACAAGATCGGCGAGGCAGCTCCCGAAAGGGCCTGGGCTCTCCCCTTTCCCATCGTGGTTAGAAAGAGGGATTGTTTACAAAGCAGGTGACGGCGGAGGCTGTTAAGGGAGATTTAAGTTGATAGCCGGAATGGTTGGCATTCTTCTGTTCCCTAAGAGTTCGTAAATTTGTTTATCACATTTTCTCTGTGCACTATTAAGGTTTCTGATGACTTAGAGAGTCGGCGCAGGGGATATCATGTCTGCCTAATTACCCCCGAACACCAGGATGCGGCCGGTGATTCTGCGGTGCCCACGAAAGGAAGCATGATTAAATACAAATTAATTTCTTTCGTTGTGGTTTTATATCAAGTTAGCTCTTTTTTTCTGTTTTTATTTCTGAAGTTCATGTAAATTACTTATAATGAGTTTTGTGCACAATCCAGCGGCGCAGTCACAAGATCTTGCTTAATTTCTTCCTCTCTTGTTCATCTATGAGAAAAAGAATTGCGCTGGGGGAGGGGGAGGGGGAGGGGGTTGAGGTAATCCTCGGTTTTGCCTTGACAGATTTCCATAATTTTAGACTTAATCTTTCATATATACTTTTTCTTAATATTTTCTCCCCACGACTAGATCCCGTGTTTTTTTTTTTTTTTTTTTTTTTTTTTTTTTTTTTTGATCGAATGCGCTTTTCTCTTGTATGCACTCTCTGTCGCCCCACCCTTACATTCCTGTTTTCTTTTCAGTTAGTGCCTGTAGCATTTATGCAGACCGTGTAGCCCTTCTTGTAGCCCCCTTCCGTCCTCATTCATCTCGACTCCCTCCCTTATCCCCCCCTCCCTTCCTCCTCCTCCTTCCTTCATCTTCCTCCTCCTCTCCTTCGCCCTCCTCCTCCCTTCCCCTTCCCCCTCCTCCTCCCCTCCGTTTCCCTTGCCCCTCCATTCCCCTTCCTTTTCCTCTCTCTCTCCTCTCTTCCCCCTCTTCCCCTTCCCCTTCCCTTCCTTCTCCCTCCTCCCTCTCTCCCTCCCCTTCCCCCTCCCTTCGCCCTCCTCTCCCCCGTCTCGTACCAACCCCAGAGTTCTTTCTCCAATGCTGATCGTACGACACTCAAACCCCAACAATGCTACTAAGCCACGCCGCCCTACTCCTTTCACTTATCTTAAAGGCTATGAATTTAAAAATATAGCAGAATTATATCGATTATATGACCCTCTCGGAGCGCTGGAGCTATGTAGGATATGCACGACCACCGCATAGTTATTGCTGGCCGTTGCAGATGTTCGTATGCAATGAGCCTTGTATTGAGTCATCTGCAACGCCTCCGAGACGCCCCCAAGATGCATTCCTGGAGACGTGGACGTTCCCTAAGCTTTCTTATCACTTTCTTATCACTTTCTTATCTCTTTCTACTTTCGCCGGATTCGGCTTCGACTCCTCGTCTTCATGTTAGGGATTTTTGCTTTGTTTTTGGCTTCGTTTTGTTGTGTTTGTCTTTTCCAAGGGTTTCTTGTGATCTTGTCCCTTTTGCTTTTGTTGTTGCTGTTATTATTTTTGTTATTGTTATTATTACCATTATTATTATCATTATTATTGTTATCATTATTATTCTTATTCTTATTCTTATTCTTATTCTTATTCTTATCCTTATTTTTATTCCTACTCTTATTCTTATTATTATCGTTATTATTATTATCGTTATTATTATTATTATCATTATTATTATTGTTATTATTATTGTTATCATTATTATATTTTAATTATTACTATTAATACTATTATTACTATTATCATTATCATCATCATTATTATTACATATTATACATTACTATTATTATCATTACTATTATTATTATTATCACTTTTATTATTATTATCATTATTATTATCATTATTGTTATTATTATTATTATTATCATTATTATCATCATTATCCTCTATTTATCATTGTTATTATTATTATCATCATTGCCATTATGATTATTGTAATGATTAGCATTACTAATGGTAGTAGTAGCATTATCTAACCTTTACTGTCTTTTCTATTCATATCTCAGTAAGTTATAGTAAATACTGAACCGAAACACTTTACTTTTATATACCTGAGAGTAAATCCTATTTGACAATGTACCTGGCATAGGTATACTGTAAAAAAAGAAAGAAAAAAAAAAATATTCATTAGTGCATCAAAGCAACGTGGCATAATTATCTCACACTTTCCTTTAGCTGTTAGTGCTAATCAGTTCCCCCCGCGACACATGTCACATTTAATACATTACGCCACCTCAAGCATACCCGAGAAGGAATAAAGTGAATCTAAAGAACGCTTTTCTCTATTTCTGTTACCTCCATTTGTCTTAATTTCTATCATCTGTTGTTTGTTTCTCCTAGCTTCTTATCGAATATCTATTTCTATCTTTTTTTTTTTTTTTTTTTTTTTTTTTTTGTTATCTATATTTCCATATTTGTATTATCTTTAATATCAATTCCTTTCGTCACTGTTTTTTGAACTTCATATCGATCATATATTTGTTGGGGGTCTTATGGCTTCGCTATGATTAATCGGCAACTTTACACTGAGGAAATCTATGTGGCAGGCTATGCGCAGTGTGGCATCGCGAGCT
>NC_061829.1:15646021-15648521 GCF_019202785.1 Penaeus chinensis | reverse complement strand
GGAAAGATGCTGCGGGATGTGCATCAGGCCAGATGCTAGATCCGTGCAAGATACAAGCTATACAAGAAAACTACATTAAGGCAAGAAGTAGGTTTCTGACGTAAATTGATAAAAAAAAAAAAAAAATCTGGTTTTCATATGCGTTTTGGTTGTCCGCCCTTCTCTGCCTGCAGCCAGCGGGGGAAGGAAGTGTTATGGATGAAGTTAAAGGCAAAATGTAGAAATTGCAATTAAAAAATAGATATATCAATAACATCAACAACAGGAACAAAACAAAAAATAACAGCATCATCACAGTCATCATCACCACCATCTTCAAAAACAACAAAAATCCAAACACCTCGACGTACAATCCATTTGCTCAGAGGAAGAAATAAGTACAGAAGCGAAACATGCAGCGGGTTCCTGCAAGTGTCACAGCTTCCATATTCTTAAGACGTGGAAGGTCTCCGGTAAAAGTTTCCTCGTGAGTCTTTTGTTTGCGTCCCGTAGTAACTGTTTTTTTTTACTGTGTGAGAGAGAGAGAGAGAGAGAGAGAGAGAGAGAGAGAGAGAGAGAGAGAGAGAGAGAGAGAGAGAGAGAGAGAGAGAGAGAGAGAGAGAGAGCTGCTTTGCATCTCGCATATCGCCTCGGGACTGATTTTTCAGGGACTATTTCTATCGTCACGAATTCTCATTTCATGTCTTTCCGCAAGGGATCTTAAACACGCTGATTTTTTTCCCCCATGAATGACAAAGTTTACAAAAGGAAATCTATATCTTTGTTAAGATCTGGAGATTCTTATATATTTATATATTAGAGACATAGCTCAAAATGATAAATAAGAATTAATGGTGATGATAAAAAAAACAAATATATTTCACACAAAGGTGACACCTCTGTGGATCGTACATCGTACACTTCATCATATTCATATATATATATATATTTTTTTTTTCAATCAGTTTGTCATATCTCGATTTCTTTCTTTCCTTTTTTGCGATCCGAAACCAACACATTGTTAGTGATCAATAGCACGCCACTCCTGAAAATGTAGAGGAATATGTTTTGCGAAATAAGAAGAAAAGAGAAGTCAGGGAAGGATGAGATCAGGACCGACGTGCAGCCCAGCCTTACATTGTTATTCATAAGGGTCGTCGCCAGGGTGAGGAGGTCCCACCCGCGTCATGCCTCAGTGTCACGGAAGAAACTCGGCCTCACTGCAGCATCTTGTGGGCGTGAATTACCTTCCAGATATCATGGGCATGAACTACTTCCCAAATACCATGGGCATGAACTACTTCCTAAATACCATGGGCATGAACTACTTCCTAAATATCATTTCTTTCTAAATTACTTTTTAGACCTCGTTTCCGTATATATATGCAAATTAAATATAGTGTTGTTTACGATTCGACACGAGTTTACGAGCGTAAATATTTCCCATTCCGCATGCAGTAGAACAAATATATGTATATAGTATGAAAACCGTTCTCGCTTGCTAAAAGTTAGGGATTAAATACTTTTGTTTGTGGATTTACACGCGATAAGGATTACATGTAGGGGTCGTTTTGACAGACCTAGTACATTCACCCAAAAACATCGGCAAGTCCCATCCCCTGTGGTTGGGATTATTCCATACAGCTACGGATGATACAGCATTGCGCACCTTTATTTAACTCTTGCTTTGTTTTGATACGTTGGTGTTTATGGTCGTTTGATTACTGAATCTTCGTGTTTGATGTTAAGCGTGAGGTGATGGTCCTCGAAGTTGGTTACATTCTATTTTCTATTTTCTTTTCTTTTATATTTCATGCTTTGCTTTGTTTATTATCGACTCGGATCCGAGCCTTTGACGAATCCTCCGGGAAAGCGGAATCACGTTAATATGCAGTATCCCTAGCCATGGCGTACAGCTTAGCACTGTAGGAATGCGCGGATGACAGAACCCTCTGTGTTTGGCGTATTATGTCGTGGGAACACCAGGCAGGATCATCCTGCCTGGATGTTTGTCGAGTGGGCGATTTTATTTTTGAACTCAGTGGTACCGGATATTGAAAGAATGATAATGCAGCAATTATCGGATTATTTTAGCAGTGCTATAAATCAACAGTGTTAAAAAAAAATGGTAGAAATATATGTATATATGTGTACCGGCAAGTGCGGCCTTCCATGCGTGCTTACACAATACGCATTATTGTTATTTTTTTTTACTTATGCAGTTTGAAACAGACTTTCACGAACAACATTTTCACTCAGATACGATACTCATGATTATTACAGTGTGTTTCTTTACAATTGTTATACTGTACTTTTCGCTGCGTTACTGCTAGGACTGGAATCAACTAGTGCAAAGGGCATTCTAATATACGGTCATTAGAGGAGAATTAGCATGACTACAAACGTGAAAGTATGATTGATGTTGTGGTTGCCTTCAGGAGGGCGCGTCCACACAAAAGTCGCTTTTCATTTGATTTCCTTACCTTTTACCGACATAGAGGAGGTATATATATATATATAT
>NC_061829.1:15638521-15641021 GCF_019202785.1 Penaeus chinensis | reverse complement strand
TCGAAAAGTTGAATATGATATGATTATAAGGTGCAACGTTTATAGACACGATAGCATGCAAAAATTAAAGTAAGGTGTTGAGGGAAGTAATGTCAAATTCTATACTCTTTGTTGCAGTGGAGGTGAGCTATTGCAGTCTAAGTACAGTGCAAGATACTGAATATATAGCGTGAATCACACGGGAGTATTGCACGTAAGATATAATGCTAGGGTGAGCCAGGGAGGAATGCTGAAGTGTGAATATACTGCCATACTCTAATGCGGTGCGGCGACCGGGTAGCTCGGAAGACGAATAAAGAAATCTGACCAAGCTTTATCATAGTAATCTTGGTGCCTTCCCTTGTAAAGGTGTCTTCATTTAATTTCTAAATTCAGATGATCGGCTAAGGATTAAGGACCTGTCTTTTATCAGTTTCTAGTGCATTTTATCCTCGCATGAAACCGTGTGGGTCCGTATGCGTTCGTTATTATAATTAATTTCTGTGTATTGCAAAGCCTTTGATTTTGCTTTATGTATTGGAGTCACGGTTATATATATCTGCTTCTGTATGGAGCTTTGAGTCGTGTACATCATAATGCTTATTTAGTTTTTACATCATTGGATTTCCCATTTAAATGCATGGATGTTGTAATGGATTTACGTAAGGATTACTAGGGTGTTGATCCTTGTCAGAGTTTGTTGGTGATTTTATTCATTTAGTTTTTTCCAATTTTTCACTTATTCTTTTGGATTTTTAGCAACTGTAATGTAATTTTATTCATAGATAGTATGTATCACAGACGTTCGAAAATACCAAAACTTGTATATTTTGATCTTATATGCAGTTACAAGAGAATGTGTAAGTCCGTTTATCTGACCGTAACGTGACGTTTGTAAGCTGAACTATACTACACGTTAAACCTAAAATACTGTGAGTTGCAATTACCGATGGATCTGCTATAATAATGGGCAATGTATACACTACTGAGAGTGAGAAATGGTGATATACTATCCATGGGGTTATACAATACATGGATAATTATGTTAGTTACGTAGTGGCTAAAATCTATACAACAACATTTGTATCCTTACGTTGCGAAACAGCGTCCTCTATCTCTGTCTTTATAACCTGGCTGTCTGCAGTGATGGCGATTGTAAGCACCGGGCCCAGATGGATGTTGCAGCCCAGATTAGGTATTTCGATGCGTCTGGCGAACAACCTATCAGATGAGTGTAGACTTATGATTCACAGAGGACACCTTAATTAGAGGAGAAGCCTTAAGTGACATCTGTAGCGGGCGAAGGTAAACAACTTAATGCGGATCTTAATCATAACTGACACTGCGAGTCTTGAAATACCTCCAATTTGAAAAGAAATATAATATAAGGGGAGTTAGTGCAAAGTACAAGTGACACCGAGTCATCTCCGAGAATTTCCTCCTCGGCGTCGGAGAGTGAACTTGGGATAAACAAATAAAAAACAAGCACAAAAAGAAGACGGAAGTGCTGCGTCGGATGCGCGAGAAACACACCCAGAAATGACGTCATCAAGTCATGAACGAACAATGCCAAGCGAGAAAAGAATCGGTGTTTTTTTCCATCTTGAACACAGATTTCACGCACAATACGATGCTTCTGGAGCGAAGACTAATCACAAGAACGATAATCCACGCATTTCGGATACGACGGCAAGCAAAATTAAGCCAATGGTAAGGCATGCGGTCGGCGAGGTTACGCCACGTTGACTTTAAGGGTTTATATAGGATTTAAATTCGAATTGCGCTTTGTATCCTGGTCCCACTGCCAGGTTGATGGTCTCTGTGCGAGCGGTGCGCAGGCCCTTCTTCCCGGAGATTAATGTAGCTGCACGGGGTGATGCACGGCTTGTGGGACTTGTAAAAGCTGGCATGTCGTATGTGCGCAGTGCCTCAGACATACGGTCGACGCGCGATTATGTAACACATTTACGAGCAAAATGTAATAAGACGTATATTCATGAGCGGTGTATAGTGACAAGATAGATTTACGACGAGAATCTAACAACGCTGAAGGTATACCACCAGATACTTCGCTTACATATATATATCTCGTCGGAAACCCGAGCTGTTGAAGTCCTTGCTGGTCGGGTCATGATGCCATGCAAGGAATCCATGATCGCTCCGTGATAACAACAATAAACGAGTTGGCAAGACTGAGGTCGCGGCCGTCAGAGTTTCAATATCAGGTAGTCGCCCTGCCTCGCCATACTAAGCGAGCTCCGTGGGCAGATCAGCACCGCGGGGCTAGGGCGCTTGTCTGCAGCAGCTGACAGCGGTGCCTCTTGAGCTGCTGCTGTCTATGGGCACATGTCAGTGTCTGTTCATCGGGACAAATCTAATCATATTTAAAAGGGAAGTACTTCAACATAAAGAGGCTCAACACAGCTGATCGAAACCACGGTACAGGTACAGTGAGGACAGCGAGTTCTCGTACAAAGACAGACCCTCACGGACAAATTTTACCAGACTTTTATGTATCGTA
>NC_061829.1:15631021-15633521 GCF_019202785.1 Penaeus chinensis | reverse complement strand
CGAAGGAGGGGAGAGAGAGGAGAGAGTGAGAGTTGGGGGGGAAGGGAAGAGAGAGAAGAGAGAGAGAGAGAGAAGAGAGAGGAGAGGGAGAGGAGAGGGGGAGGCAGAGGTAGAGAGTGGAGAGAGAGAGAGAGAGAGAGGAGGAGGAAGAGTGAGAGAGAGAGGAGGGAGAGGAGGAGGAGGGAGAGAGGTGAGTGATGAGATGAATGGAGATGAAGAGGATCAGAGAGAGGAAAGCGGGAAGAGGAAAGCGGGAGAGCGGGAGAGGAAAGAGAGAGGAGAGGGGAGTGGAATGGGAGAGAGAGAGAGGAGAGGGGGAGGAGTGGAAGAGTGAAAAGGAAAGAGGAGGGAAAGAGGAAGAGAGAAAAAGAAGAGAGAGAGAGAGAGAGAAGGTGGAGAGATGGAGAGGAGAGAGGAGAGAGAGAGAGAGAGGGAGAGAAGGGGGAGAGAAAAGGTGAGGAGAGGAGAGGAGAGAGAGAGAGAGAGGGGGGAGGAGAGAGAGAGAGGGAGGGAAGAGAAAAAAGGAGTGGAGAAGAAGAGTTTTTGGAGATTTGAGGGAGAGGGATGAGAGAGGAGGAGAAGGGAGAGGGGGTGAGGGGAGAGGAAAGGATGAGAGGGAAAGAGAAGAGAAAGAGGGGAAAGAGAAAGAGAGAGCGAGAAAGAGAGCGTGGGAGAGAAAGCGAAGAGAAAGTTGAGAGCGAGGAAAAGAGAGAGAGAGAGAAAGAAGGAGAGAGATAGAGAGTGTGAGAGAGACGATTTGAGTGAGTGAGAGTCGGGAGTGTGCTAAGAGAGATGGAGAGTGAGGAGGACGAGAGAGAGAGAGAGAGAGAGAGAGAGGGAGAGTGGGTGAGAGAGGGAGAGAGAATGAGAGAGAGAGAAAGAGAAACGTGGGGAGGAGAAAAGAGAAGAGGAATGAAGGAGAGCGAGACAAGAGAGAGTGAGAGACAGTACGAACGAGAAGGGAGTGCTGAGGAAAGAGAGAGTGAGAGAGAGAGAAAGAGAAAGAGGAAAAGAGGCGAGGGAGAGAGGGGTGAGAGAGGGAGAGAGGGAGAGTGGGAGAGAAACAGAGATGAGAGAGAGAGAGAGAAAGAGAAAGAAAAAAGAGAAAAGGAGTGAAGCGAGATAGAGAGATGGCTACAGACAGGAACTTGGTTCCATTTTGAAGATCCGGGAGGAGAGAAAGACAGAAAGGTGGGAAAGGGTGGAGGGAGAGATGCGGAGAAGGAGAGAGGGGAGAGGGTAAGCAGTAGGGGGAAGGGAGGGAAAGATAGGGAGGCAGTAGGGAGAGGAAGTTCTCCACGCAGCAGATGAAGCAGTCATCTGCTAGCGGTCTTTGATGTCTATGTTTAACCTTGACACAAAGGGTCCACAGAGCAGGACGAGGGGAAAGGGCGCTGCGTCGGACGAGGAGGGGAGAGGTGAGAGGGAAGAGGCTTCGACAGAAAGGAATTAATAGGTGAAGAAAGGTGAGAGAAGATCGGAGGAGATATAAGGAGAGTGAGTGTATAGGCTCGGACAAGGGAATAGCTGAGGCAAAGGCGTTGAAATACTCAGACAAACGGACGGGTGCAAGAGGTCAGGGAGATCACAGGGTATGGGGGAAAGGGTGGGGGGAGGACGGGGGCCCCAAAAGGTTTATGAGACTAAGGGAAGGGCCCGGGAGGTCGCTGGGTATGAAGGTAAGATGCGAGAGCAAAGGGAAGTCATAGGGTATGAGGATAAGGTATAGGAGGGCAGGGAGGTTACAGTGTATGAGGATATGGTTTTCCCCCAAAGGGGGGGAGTCCCCAGGAAAATAACGATAAGATATGAGATATAAAAAAAAGGGGCAAAAAAGGCCCGGGAGGTCATGGGGATGGGGGTTTTTATGCAGGAGGCCCGGGGGAGGGCCAAAATAATTTGAATAAGGTTTCAGAAGGGTAAGAAAGGGGACAAAAAGAATAAGGACAAGAAAAAAAGGCAGAATGGTAGGCTAGAGGAGGCATTACAAAAACAGGGGAAGGGGAAAAGCGGGTTTTAATTGAGTGAAAACTTTTTAAATGCCTTTCCTCATAATGAGGGGGTTAGTGGGGGAGGGGGGTCAAAGGGTTAGTCCCAAATTTTGACCTTTCGTTTATGAGACCGGAAATTTACCCAAAAAAAAAGAGGAAGAAAAAAAATTTAAACCCAAAGGGGGAAATTGGAAAAAAACAGAATGAGAAGGGAAGCGAAAGGCGATAATGCATCAGGGTTTTTTTAATTTCCCCCAAAGGGCGAAAAAGGGGAAAAGGGAAGAAAAAAAAGGGGAGAAAAAAATTTTAAAGAGGAAACGGGGGGAACAGGGTAAAGTGTCAAATATAGATCATTAACGAGAGAAAGAAGGTGCATTTACCATTTATTCGATCCCGTAATTAATAAAACCCCAAAAAAAAATAGACCAAAAAAACAAAAACCCAAAAAAGCCCCCTACCTTGGAACGGCTCTGCAAACATCTTTCCCCTTAAACCCCCTTCGAAGGGAA
>NC_061829.1:15603521-15608521 GCF_019202785.1 Penaeus chinensis | reverse complement strand
TTTCACAGTGGGCACAAGGTCCTATCACAACCAAAGGGCGTGACAGTAACGATTTTGCCGTGAATTAGTGTCGGGGTGTAGCGTAGCCATCGTGCAGGACAACATATGGCCCGGGATCGATGTCGCAGCCACGCGGGACGAGCAGGCAGACGAACATTGCTTATGGCAATTTGGTTCATAATGCACTTTTGGTGTCCAGTTACTCGGTAATTGATTTGCTTTGAGGCACTAATCAAACTACATTCCGCCACCTTTGTGTCAAAGATATTGTTGTATATGCACAATTGCAGCTTTTTGGGTAATTACGTTGTTCTGTTATGTGTAAATGGAATAGAAAATAGCATCCCCGGTAAAGGAAAAAAAAAAAAAAAAACACAGCTGATCTTGTTATATTCACCTCCTTTCTGTCCCTGTGTGTTGTTATCACAAGGGGGAGGATGACATTGACTCTGTTTGCACGAATGAACGTATACGTGCCAAACCAGACATCTACACATTTCTAGACTGATTGAGCATACGCACATAGAGTAAGTATATCAAAGAGCCTTTGGGTATATTACATTTTCGGGATTATATTACCGACGATCATATTCCTTGGCGACATGAAGGTGTGAAATTTACTAAAGGTGCCTATGCATGGCGCTGGGGCGGACCGCGGCTTTAAGAAGTAAAGGTAGAGAGACCACACGGCTCTTTCCTACCTTAGGCTAAGTTACGCTACGTAGTAAACCCAGCGAAGACGGATTTGGTTATCAGGGTATCTCTGCGTCTGTCTCTTTTTCTCACTCTTTTTTCTCTGGCTCTCCCAGTTCCTTCTTCCTTTCATCTCTCTCTCTCTCTCTCTCTCTCTCTCTCTCTCTCTCTCTCTCTCTCTCTCTCTCTCTCTCTCTCGCTCTCTCTCTCTCTCTCTCTCTTTCTCTCTCTCTCTCTCTCTCTCTCTCTCTCTCTCTCTCTCTCTCTCTCTATCTCTCTCTCTCTCTCTCTCTCTCTCTCTCTCTCATGGCTAGTGGCATAGAGGTGGGGTGGGGATGGGGGGGGGGGGGGCGATTTCTCACCGGCCTGAACTCATCTCTAAAAGAAGGACTTTTACTGAAGTAGATGAATAAATATACCATATATTATCTGTTTTATTTCTGACTCTTACTCAGATATGTAACCATGTTTTTTTTTTTTTTTTTTTTTTTTTTTTTTTTTTTTTTATATTAAAAAGTTTTTTTTTTTTTTTTTTTTTTTTTTTTTTTTTACAGGGAAAAACAAATATTTGTCATAGTTCAAATCAGTAGACACATTTCCTCTTAGCCGAATATACATTTTCTTCCAACCTTTAAACGATGTAAGGGCCAAGCCAGGGACGCAGTGTCTGGAGCAGAAATAAAAATGATGATGATAATAATAAAAATGATAATAATAATAATAACAATAATAATGATGATGATAGTAATAATAATAATAATAAGGATAATAATTACATTGATGATGAAATGATAATGATAACAATAATGATAATGATAGTAATAATAGTAATAACAATAATGATTATAATAATGATAACAATGATAATGAGAATGACAATAATGATGCAAATATTAATAATAAAAACGCTACTAATACTACTAATGATAATGATAATAACAATAAAAATGATAAAGAAATATAATTACTATTACCGTTATTATTATTGTTACGATAATAATCCTTATTGTTGATATTATTGTTATTATTATTATGATAATTATTATTACTTTTATCATTATTGTTATTCTTCCCTTTCTTCTTCTTCTTCTTATTATTATTATTAATATTGTTGTTGTTGTTGTTGTTATTATTATCATTATTATTATTGTCGTTATTATTATTATTTTTATTATTATTATCATTATTACCATTGTTATTATTATTATTATTATTACCATTATTAATCATTAATATCATTATCATTATTATCTTTAATATTATGACCATTTACAGTATTACAAACGAACAAGTAAGAGAAATAGGTATGATCAGTTTAATGCGTATCATTATAAAAACCCGTGGAACAGTTGATACTTTTTCAAGTATATACATTGATTATGATGATAATAATAATGATAATGTTGATGATGATGATGATAATAATAACAAAATTATAAAATTATGGTAGTGATGGTAATAATGCTAATAATGGCGATAATTATAATAATGATTATGATAATAGTATTAGTAGTAATAGTAGTAATAGTAATAATAATGATGATGATAATAATAATAATAAAAATAGAATAATGATAATAATAGAAAAATAATAATGATAATAATAATAATAATAATAATAATAATAATAATAATAATAATAATAAGATGATGATGATGATGGTGATGACGATAATGATAATGATGATTATGATTACAAAAACATACATTATGACTGTAGCACCCCTGTTATCCAACTCCTCAAAAAAAAAAAAAAAAAAAAAGGAATAGATAAATAAGATAAAATAGATAAAAAGCTAATAAATGAATAAATAAATAAAAAGGATTTGTCTTCTTTGAGACATTCTAAGACTTTTGGCTTGTTATCTTGTTCCATAATGTTTGATGGCTATTGTGCAAGTCTCCGTCATGTACAATATCGATCATTATTCTTCCGCTGACAAGCATCACCTGATTGTAAACAGAGCGAATTTTATCTTATATGATGTTCAAAATCACGCTTCAGAAATCTCTGACAGAGCGAGGAAGAGGCAAGTCAACAATTCAGTCAGGAACTAGGTTATTATTTACGAATTTTCTTTGTTGCATATGCCACTGCATGCAACGCTTCAATTTGTAACAAGTCAGCACCTTGCTGCTTGCTCACCGCCGCCAATTTCGAGGATGAATGGTTTGACTGAAGTTGGGTCCCCTGAAGGCGGTCTTGCACGCCTTTTGGACATTGAATTTTTCTAAGGCTTTTTAAAACTCTTTCTTATTCCAGTTCCTGGTAGATTTAGCCAATAATAGATAAATAAAAACAATCTCAATTCTAACATCTCTGTCGTCTCAATGTTTTTTTTTTTTTTTTTTTTTTTTTTTTGGTATTTTTTTCCTTTTTTTCAAATTGTAGTCACGATACGTGTTAATTGGATTGACACATGGTCTTTTTCCTGCTGGAGTAATTCGTTCAAGTAGGAGCACAACGTTCGTTCACGAGGCTTGTTCCGGAAATTGTAGTAACTGGACAAATCTCTTCAGCTTACAAGAAAAGGGAATTTGTATCCATTCCGCAGTTAAAATACTCAGTAATGGCCTCATTTCCACTGCTATCTTTCTTGCAGCTATTACCATGAAATAATGTGAAATTGGTGTGATCTAATATGAACTGTATCCCACTTGTGAAAGATAATTTCCAGATGAAAGAAGGATAGTAGAGTTCGTAAAGCATTAGCTAGTGTGTGCCGAGGGAGCAGAATTTCACTGACGCAAACAAGTCTCTCTCACACCGGAATGCTTCTTCTTGACACCTTAAACACCACGCAACCAGTTATAGAGCAAACCTAGGCTTGATCCTCGCCTTGCCCTCATTAATCCTCTTATCTACGGAGATTAATTAAAGCCATCAGAGAGAGAGGGAAGCATACGTTACTGCCTCCTGGTGGCAGTACCTCAAAATTATGTACAGCGCCATCTAATGTGAGTTGTGAAGACGAAGGAGAAGACGAGATAATGCATAGAGACAGGAGTAACGGAGGAGGACGTCTTTGTTTAAATTTTTAAAAAGGTACCTGCTTACTGCTAATATTCATGAAGGGGAGACACTCACAGAATCCTTATCGTAATTTTATTTGATATTAATGATAACATCAACCACAAAAAACAAAGACAACAACAACAATAATGCTGATAATGATTGTGCAACTGATGATGGCGATAATGACAGTGACACACACGCACAGATACTCACACACTTACACACACACACTCGGTGTCAGATTCTGTAGTTCATTGGACGGGAAAAGTGGCAACGCGATGAAATCAATTCATCAGTGATAATCCATTGTCTAAGTCAGTTTCCGTTTACAATAATACGCTTTCGTTTCCGTGTTTTATAAATTCTGACAGATGACAAAATGATACATGGAGCTGACGGCGACAGCACACGGAATTCGGTTGATTAAAACTACACAAAATATATATGAACTGTTCCTTTACCATTTTGGTTCTCATTTAATTCTAATGCAACATACTCCTCCCGAGATTATTAATCCTAGCAATGATAATAATAATATTATTAATGATAATAATAGTATTGATAATAATGACAATGATAATGATAGTTATGATAATGATGATTATAATGATAATAATGATTACAATAATATCAATAACCATGAAATAATGATAATGATACTAATGATAATAATAAAAATAATAATGATAATAATAATAATAATGATGATGATAATAATAATGACAATAACAATGGTAATGATAATGATAATGATAAAAATAATAATAATAGTGATAATGATAATAATGACAATACTAACAATAATAATGATGATGAGAAAAACAACAACAATAATAATAATAATAAAAATAATAATATTAATAATGATACTGATAATGATACTACTACTACTAATAATAACAACAACAACAATAATAATGACAATAATGATAAAATCCAACTTAATCATCCCAACAGTAGATATAATAACGAAATTCAATAACAAACTTCCCCTCCCATCCCAAGCTAAATGAGCAAGCAGGCCGAGGCGAGGGGCGTGGCCTCCGCCCGAAGACAGAGGAGCGCGGCGATGCGTCTGGCAGTTTGGCCGAGGCAGCGATGGAAGGCGGCCCGCTACAGCCCACTGACTCCACGGCGACGATTCCAACTATAAAGTTTCACGCATGAGCTTTAATGTTCTCGAACTGACTGGCTTTATAGCGACTATCACGCACGCAGCCGACACAGAGGGAGGGGTGGAGGGGGACGAAGGGAGGGGGTGAGGGGAGGCGGAAGGAGGGGGTAAGGGGAG
>NC_061829.1:15596021-15598521 GCF_019202785.1 Penaeus chinensis | reverse complement strand
GATCGGAGGCCGAATTCAAGTCGTATTTTCCTCTCTTTTTTATTTGTAACCGTTTTATTTTCATTTATTTTTTACCAGTACTATTATCCAGTTTCATTTCATCCATTAGGTTCTGTGTCTTCTTCTTCGTCTTCCCTCTTCCCTTCCTCCTCCTCCTCCTCCTCCTCCCCCCCCCCAAGTCCTTTTCTCCCCCGCGCCCCCTCCTTCGAGAGAATGATTTATGCTCCGTACACTGACAGTCCTCCCAAGTCGCCGCATTTTCCCCATTATTATTTTTTGTAAGATGTTTATATCTTCTATTCGTCCGGGATAAGAAGCTCGCCTGGAGGATGGTAAATGTGAACATATGTTACGGTATGTTTTTTGTTTTGTTTTTGTTTTTTCTTTCTTTTCTTTTTTTGAGGGGCTTATTTTCGTGTTTTTTTTTCCTTTTTGTTTTTCTTTTTAAAGTGTGTTTATGCCAGCAGTCTATAAGAAGACGACGACCCGTGACCGAACTCTGAATGGGGAGGTTGGTTATTCGATACCACCTCCTCTCACCCCACCCCTTCCCTCTCTCCTCCTCTCCCCCACCTCCCTTCCCCACCCTCCTGTCACTCTCCCCTCCCCTCCTTTCTCCTCATCTCCTCCCCTTCCCCTTCCTTCTCCCCTCCCCCTCCCCTCCGTCCTCCCCTTCCTTGCCCTCTGACACCTACACGCACTATTTCTTCTGTTACACTCATATACACTCATTAGACCTTTAACGCCTCACAAGGGTAGCAAATGCCAAACAGCACTAAACACAACTTTTATCTGTAAAGGATGCATGAGATTTTGGAAACTAGGTACGCGACATTTGTGACTGTGTGTGTTGTATGTGTGCGTGTGGTTTGTGTTTGTGTGTGTGTGTGTGCGTCCGTGCGTGCGTGCGTGTGTGTGTATTTGTACATAAAGATAAACAGATCGCTGACCAAGTAAATGAATAACTAAACCCACCCATACATTGCCAAACACTCTGAACAACACCCAAGCGCCACTGAGAAACTCCCAACGAACACACGCGTCTCGCATTATCCGAAAATCAATATCAATGAAACTGCTCTCCATAGCGGCAGCCGAGCCTATAAAACTATCGCATCGTAGCAGATAACCGCTATTACTGCCAGGCATCACCACTGCTGCCATCCCCCTCCCACCTCCCCCTCCCCTCCCTTCCCCCACTCCATACCACATACCACATATTGCTACATTATTCTCGCCATACCACAATACCATATCTTCAGTCTATCCCGCTGCACGTAACCGATACAGAATTTTTGCATTGCATTTAAACTCCCATTTCACTGCGACAATTTCCTCCTCTTCCTCCTCCTCCTCTTCTTCCTTGTCCTCTTCCTTCTCCTCCTCTTCTTCTTCCTCTTCTTCCTTGTCTACTTCCTTCTCCTCCTTCTCTTCTTTTTCTTCTTCCTCGTCCTCTTCTCCTTCTCCACTCTTCCTCCTCCTTCTCTTTCTACTTCTCCTACTCCTCCTCGTCTTCCTCGTCCTTTTCCTCCTTCTTCTCCACTCCTTCTCCTGCTTTTCCGCTTCTTCCTCTTCTTACTTGTTCTTTTCCTCCTTCTCCATCTACCTTTTCTTCTTCTCCTCCGCTTCTTCCTCTTCTTCCTCGTCCTTTTCCTCCTTCTTCTCCATCTACTACTTTTCCTTCTTCTCGTGTCGCCAGAGAGTTCTGATATTAAAGAATTGTCATAATCAGTGCCTCTAAACTACTGTAGCCTGCTGTATCCTGCTGAAGTGTATAGCCTTTCGATTGTTCCTACCTCAGCTACCCGTTACTCAACCGTGAACCACTCTTCTTAACACTATCAAGGGACCAATTTCCCCTTTACCAACAACGAACCAATTTACTCACTGCCAACAACGAACCAATTTATTCACTACGAATCGATTTACTCACTACTACCAAAGAACCAAATTTATTCATAACTGCCAATTTAGTCACTACCAACAACAATCCAACTTATTATCTACAACTACGAATCAATTTGCTCACCACTATCAACGAACCAATTTACTAACTGCCAACAAGGCTCCAATTTCCCTCGCAACTACCACTGAACAAAGTACTTGACCTTCGAATCTACAGAACTACATCCCTCATCACCCGCGGCGAGCACCTAGCAGATATGTTTGTACTGCAGCCCTGGCCCCCAGCATTACTCTGAGGAAATCATTGACGACCCTCGGACACTGCCAGAACAGCTCTTCTCCTCAAGTGCGAGGTAAGACGTGATAGTGACCGGGTCGAGTGTTTGTTGACTCAGACAACATCTTGTACACTCGACGGCTTAAGGTGCTACGATAGAGCGACTCAAAACAAATTATTCCGAGGGAGCACACATACAACACTAACTTCTCGGGGATGGAAGTTCGGCAACGCAACGTAAGTCAGATCGCTAATTAGCCTCGGATACCAACTTAAACAATTATAAAGTTGTTTTGGATACCGCTGGGGCCGGCGCTG
>NC_061829.1:15571021-15578521 GCF_019202785.1 Penaeus chinensis | reverse complement strand
AAAATTATGATAATAATAATGATAATAATAATAGTAGTAGTAGTACTGATAATAATAATGACAATAAGGATAATGATGATAATTATAATAATGATAATAATGATAATAATGATAATAGTAACAATATCAATAATGGCACCAATAAAAAAATAAAAGAATAACAATGATAATAATGATAATAGTATTAATAATAACCATTATAGTGATAATAATGACAAATAAAAAAAAGAAACAACAATAATAATGATTATGAAAATAACAATGATAATAACAAAAATGATAACGATACCAGTAATAATGATAAAAATTATAACAACAACAACAATAACAAAACAAAAACAACAATAATAATAATAATAATGATAATAATAATAATAATGATAATAATTATAATAATAATGTTGATAACAATAATCATCATTATCATCATCATCACAATTATAACGATTGTTTTTATCATCATCATCGTCATCACTATTGTCATTATTGTCATTGCTATTATCATTATTATCATAATCACTAATATTGTTGTTATTATGGTCATTATCACTTATTATCATCATTATAAATAATGTTGTCCTTATCGTCATAATTAATGATAATAATATTATTATCATTATCCTCCTCCAGATCATCATTATTTCTATATGTAATTATTATTATTATCATTATTATTATTATCATTATTATTATTATCATTATTATTATTATCATTATTATTATTTTCTTTATTATACTATTATTATTTTCTTTATTATACTATTATTATCATGATCATTCATCATCATCATTATCATTATTATCATTATTATTATTATTATTATTATTATTATTATTCTATTTATCTTTTATTATTATTATTATTTTCATTATTATTATTATTATTATTATTATTATTATTATTATTATTAATATCATTATTATTATTATTATTATTATTATTATATTATTATCATTGTCATATTTGTCACTGTTACCATTATTATGATTATCATTATTACTATCATTATTAATGTTATCATCGTCATCATCATTACCCTTATCATTATTTTCAGTATTCAATATAATTATTTTATCATCATGATCCCTATTATCATTATTATTACAATTATCATCATCAACTGCGATAATATTACAATTTCTAACATTAAAAAAACTGCTCCATAATTCCACAACTTTTAAAAGAGATTTCATTATGAATATCAATAAAAGGATATAACAGCTGATGTTATATCCTTGATAAAAAAAAGAAAAAAGTAATCCACTTTGATCTATAATTCTTTCGTTAATGTTCATTGTTGAAAATATGGCTTACAAATGTGTGAATGACAGAGGCTATGAAAGAGAATGATGTTTAATGACTCGCGTGTTATTATGTAGCTTGAAATAACGTAGAAATATTACGACAATTAACATTAACGACGATAACTTTTTCTTAGAGCTATCGAACTAAAAAAAAAAAAAAAAAAAAAAAAAAAAAAAAAAAAAAAAAAAACAGAAACAACAACAACAAAAATAAAGAAAGGTTTACAGTGAATAAAAAAAAAAAAAAAAAAAAAACTTCCACGAGCTCATGCCAGAGACAAGAGAAACTCGTTCATAAGCTCTCATCAAGTACCATTAAGGAATATTCCCGAAGTGCCATTGTTCTCGTGCCATTACAAGCCCCTGTGATGTAAGACCCGGGTGTTGCTTCCTTCTCTTAGGCAATTGAACATGTAATGGCCCGTTGCTCCATTTGATGCATGCTCAACTTGGCCTCAAAATGTTCTTCCTGTCAGGGGGAACTCCTTTTTTATTTCCTTTTTTTCTTTTTTCTTTTTATGATATTCTTATTCCTCTTATTGTCATTTTCTTCTAAGACTCCGATTAGTCCTCAGTTCGTATGGATATGAATATGGTTGTAGAGCCCTTCCCATTCTTTTACTATTTCTATCTTTTTACTTATCTCTACCATCTTCTTCTTCTATTCGTTTCTTCGATTACTTTTCGTATTATTCCGATTACTTCCCTAGTTCATGTGGGAATAAAATGGCTGTTTTATTTTACTTTATCTATTTATTTTTTGTGACGAAGAATGAAGGGCAACTTGCCTCGCCAGCCATTCTCAGCTGATAATTGTTATTACTTTCATATACTGACATCAGACGTCTTCCTCTTAT
Source organism: Penaeus chinensis (assembly GCF_019202785.1). NCBI lineage: Eukaryota > Metazoa > Arthropoda > Malacostraca > Decapoda > Penaeidae > Penaeus > Penaeus chinensis. The sequence goes on along the minus strand of NC_061829.1, from coordinate 15,576,359 downwards.
TTCTTCCTTCCATTATTCAACACCCCACAAACCAAAAATTGAAATCTTCTAGTTTTCTATGTTCTGCATATCCATACAATTATCAGCATATGAATAAGACTGAGACAAACAAAATGTGATCCACTTGCATTCGACATGAACTAAAAATTATGATACTCGATTCTCCCCGTCTTTCATAGCTCAACCATTATTTATTCTGTGTAAGTACGCATTGTTTGCATTATCAAATTCTAATGCAGTGATCGCTCAGACGTTCACAGTTGGAGAGGAATCGAGAAAAGCGATTTCGTTCACTCCGCGAATGAGTTGCGGCGATTGTTAGGGAGAGGAAATTCCGGATTCATCGTTATGCTCGAAATGCTGCGTGAACCAAGAAGAATGATCCCGCTAATGTAGCCTTGTTTTCGTACTGAATTTCACAAAGTTGATAGCCCGAGTGAAAAAAGGGAACACAATACGTACCTGAACAGCCTAAGTTAAAAATTATTAGCACTCGTCCTGATCGAAAGCGTTTGAAGCAGCGGTAACCAACGGCGCCTCAACGAGCATGTAACAGTCACCCGCCGTGATGGATGAGGCGTTAGAAGATCATCAGCATTGTATCGAGCGTAAGTGGGTGATTGAGAAGTACTGTAATGTAGCCCTGTTAGCTCTGAACTCTGAGTTATACGTGCAGCAGATCAACATAATGGCGGTGTCTGCAACGGGCCGACATTAACACGGATCTTGCATAAGGGCTGCGTTATGATGCGTGCAATAGGCCAGCATAATAATGGCATGTGCATCAGATAATCATGATGTTGACATGTGTGTTAGAACGAACTTCCACGTGGTCTTCCGTACGTGTGAGTTGCATCGTGCAGCTGAACCCCAGGTGTGGCGTCATCACCTTCGTTGCGATATCAGTATGCCGAAACACGGCTGTGCTCGCCGACCAGCATGAAGAGATTATCAGTAACACTCTCTCAATCATATCTGAGTTCTCGTGCCCACTTTTCGTTGCATATTTATTAGCAATGGGTTCATTTTTTAATGCTTTCAATCCAACTACCAGCAGATTTAAAGAAAATCCTATAATAACAGAGATTAGTTTTGCCGCTCAGACAGAGCTGAGTTTTACCCATCTTTCCTTGCGTACTGAGTACTAATGTGTTCATTTAAGACTTTCAATGCAACTCTGGTAGATTTACTTACAGAGTCTTATAATACCAGCATTTTATTTTATCAATAAAACTCTCTCAAATGTATCCGAGTTCTAGCCTCTTTCCTCGCGTATTTAGTACCCAATGTGTCATATGTATCTCAAATATTTCAAATGACCATTTTTCCTTGTGTATTTAGTACCAAAGAGCACCTATTACTGCTTCCAGTCCCACTCGAGCAGACCTCAAGAAAAATCCTTAAATAACAGATTGTTGCGTTACCCATGTCCAGCATAATAGCACTGAGAGACATTCCAGGCGTCAGTCAGGAAGCGAAACAACCGATTCCACGATAGAGGGTTTACGACTACGACCGGCTCTTCTAAGCGATTGTACAGGCCTTATTAATCCGTCCGAGTCATGTAATCTACCATTAACTCATCTACTTAATGTCGCCTATCTATCTCAGTTTTTTGCCTCTTCGCTCGCACTCTGGCTTACCTGCTCTCGTTTGTTCTCTGTTTTTCGTCCACGCCCAGTAGTTGGCCAAAAATCTAGGGATGTTAGTTGTTCCCTTTTTTTTAAAGATTATTATCTATAACTTGTTGTTATGGATTCCAAATTTCAATCAATTTCACTTCGCAGATTTCGGCAAGCATCTGTATTTTCAATTCATTTTATTTTATGATCAGTTTCTGTCATCAGTATCATCACCTAGATGTCCCTTTTTTAATACTCTTATTTCGTCAGTCAGGAATTATATCTGTTCATAATGTGGCCTCTTCTTATTCATTTCTAATTTCGCTTGGGCAGAAAGGAACATATGTAGCTAATTATTATATGGCATTGCAGTCAAAACAGCCAAGTTTTAAAAGGAGAAGTAGTAGTAATAGTAGTAGTAAGAATAGTAGTAGTAATAGTAGTAGTAATAGTAGTAGTAATAGTAGTAGTAATAGTAGCAGTTATAGTAGTAGTAATAGTAGTAGCAGTAAGAATAATAGTAGTAGTAATAGTAGCAGTTGTAGTAGTAGTAATAGTAGTAGTAGTAATTGTAATAGTAGTAAAATAGTATTAATAGTAGTAGTAGTAGTAATAATAATATTAGTAATAATAATAGTAGTAATAATAGTAACAGTTGTAGTAGTAGTAATAGTAGTAGTAGTAATAATAATAGTAGTAGTAATAGTAGTAGTAGTAATAAGTAGTAGTAATAATAATAGCAGTAGTAATAGTAGTAGTAGTAATAGTAGTAGTAGTAATAATAGTAGTAGTAGTAATAATAGTAGTAGTAATAGTAGCAGTTGTAGTAGTAGTAATAGTAGTAGTAGTAATAATAATAGTCGTAGTAATAGTAATAATAATAGTAGTAGTAATAGCAGTAGTAATAATAATAGTAGTAGTAATAGTAGCAGTTGTAGTAGTAGTAATAGTAGTATTAGTGATAATAATAGTAGTAGTAATAGTAACTGTTGTAGCAGTGGTAGTAGTAGTAGTAATAATAATAGTAGTAGTAATAGTAGTAGTAGTAATAATAATAGTAGTAGTAATAGTAGCAGTTGTAGTAGTAGGAGTAGTAGTAGCAGTAATAGTAGTAGTTGTTGTTGTAGTAACAAAGAAGAAGAAGAAGAAACTCAAATTCGCTCCTCAACAGCAAGAAATAAATCTAAAAATACAATATCTAGGCATTTGACAAACTTTTGGAAAGATCATCTCTGTTTACGAAAAAAAAAAAAAATTAGACTAATTTACCTTGCATTGCAGAACGCAATATCACTATCTCTGCCATATCATACTACTTTAAAATCAAATTCCTTCTTCCCGTTTCCGAAGCTTTATCGAACCTTCGTTGAATGGCGTCGATAAGAATTAGTATGTGTTGTACCCCGACAGTTATTTACTCTTTGTTTGACAAGTTCATGAAATAAATTTTTGCCTTGACTTTGTGAAATGACCTGCTCTCCATTACTCCAAGCACCTTCTATTATGTTTATTTGTTTATTGTTCCATTACTTTCTGGTTATACTCTCTTTCATTATGATAATGTGAAAGTCTTTTTTTTTTTTTTATTAAGACTTGAAACATTTTTTTTTTTTTTTAGCCCCAGCGGAATTGATAAAAGTATATGGTATGCATTAATAATTGGAAAGCATATTATTAATCTTTGGCTTGATAGTGAAATAAATATGAAATTGAAGCATTAGGACCTTTCTTATCTGTGACTGAAGGAGAAAGATTGTAATATATAGGTTTAGTTATTTACGTTTACAATTCAAATAATTTTTCACTCACTTTCTGGATGTATGCATCTGTGTGTATGTTTGTAGGTAGGTCGGTATATGTACATGTATGTCGATAGATACCCAAATAAATAGATGCACACACACACACACACACACACACACACACACACACACACACACACACACACACACACACACACACACTCCCACACACATATACACACACACACACACACACACACATATATATATATATATTTATATTTATATATATATATTTATATTTATATATTCGCACACACATACACATATACGTGTGTGTGTGCGTACTAATTATATAAATTCATGCATATATATATATATATATATATATATATATATATAATATATATATATATATATATATATATATTAGCATATATACATACATATATATATATATATATATATATATATATATATGTGTGTGTGTGTGTGTGTTTACATATATGTGTTTGTGTGTGTGTGTGTGTGTGTGCGTGTATATATATATATATATATATATATATATATATATATATATATATATATAGAGAGAGAGAGAGAGAGAGAGAGAGAGAGAGAGAGAGAGAGAGATTCATATATATGTATATATATATATATATTCATATATATATATACATATATATATATATATATATATATATATATATATATATATGCATGCATTTCTGTATATGTATGTGTGTGTACGTGTATTTATGTTTGCGTGTTTGTGTCTGTGTTTGTGTGTATGTATGAAAAATGTGTGTATGTGTTTGTATGAAACGGTGCCAGTCTGGCGTCGCGTTGGTTTCGTGCCAGCCTTATTGTTCTGGGTTTTATGCTCATTCTCCTTGCCTTGCTATTTCTTGCTCCAGGTTCGTGAAACTAGTGATGTTACACTAGAAAAAGAAAATGACATCCGTAACATTTTTCATATCCAGAATTTTGTGTGATAAACTGGAAATAGAGGAACTGCATTCTTATCGTGTCAGCTCCAAAAAAGAATGCCGGTTATTTTTCATGAATTTCCAAGTGGTTCTAAATTTCAAATTCTGCTTTATCCAACCGGCACATTGGAGAGGGAAGGCCAGGCGGGGTTTGTGGCGAGGAAGGTCAGAGCGAACGAGGTGGCCGGCAGCGAGGCGGGTCACGTCGGAAGGAGTAGTCTGCCGTTAAATTGTTAGAAGCAAAACTTTTCTACAACAAAACGTTAGCAGGGGATGATGCTAAGGCCTTGTAGTAGTAGTCGCCGCCACGACCTTGCGTCCGTGTTAGACAGATGGACACTGCCCGTTCTCTGCTCTCCCAATGGCCGAACTTTTTCGAACGTTTTTTTCTTTTTTTTCGCGGGCTTTGTGTTGGAGGCGTCCGATTCCGTCTGTTTAACTGATTAATCGAATTAGTCACTGGTAATTGCGGCTCTAAGTTCACAATCTGTTCGACATCCACGCGGAGCTGAAGAAGATATTAAAAATCGTGATTGTTCCATCCATCTGGTAAATTGCATTTTATCTGTTTACCCGTAATAGTTTCTAATTTACTTAAACGCAGCTTATACACAAATGCATTCGAATGATACTAATAAACTTAATGGCCTTAAAAATCGTCAATTTTCAGGTTAAAGTATTGTGACTGCTATTGCCGTTCTAAAACTGAATAATGATTTTGAAAGTCTAAATTGACCAATATATTTTATTATGCGCTTAGTTTAATGAAGGTTGATATGATCATTCAACAAAACTAATCTTTAAATGTCTGACAAAATCTTTTGAAAAATAGCAGCTTGATAAATTAATGCAATAAAGCGTTAATAAAGTAAGTTCTTTACGTTTCATTCAAGATATGATTATTACTAGTACGAAAAAATAACTGCAGTAAAAGGCTATCTTTATCAACGACAATAGTCATAGTGATCTTGATGATAACACCAAT
>NC_061829.1:15556021-15566021 GCF_019202785.1 Penaeus chinensis | reverse complement strand
CAAACATAAACACACACACACACACACTCACACAAACAAACAAAAAAACAGACAATTGGTATTTAAAAATAACCCTGGTCCTTCGTATCGATTTGGTCAAACACCACGGAGATAAATGGCCATCAAGGAGTCGATACAAATGGCCTTTTCAGTTCCATTTTCAGACTCACTCCTTGCGCTTACAGAATGTGTTATTACGGCTTTTTATCTTTTAGACTAAATATTCGTCCTGTCTCGTAGCTGTTGCAAAGAGCTGGACATGCCATTAAAATCACTTAGTACAGAGGACTATGACAATCGAACAAGAGACCCCGTTCCAATATTCATATTCGTGTTAAAGAAAAAAGAAGATCGAAACCGATGTTATAAGAGGCTTCCGGGGGCATAATTGAACAGCATGACATATTTATAGACGATGCTGATACATGGACGTCAGCCCTGACAATCGCGGCCGCCGAATATTAAGGGAACGATCATTCATTCGCCGTCGCTTCCAAGACAAAGTGTTGGACGTCGTTGATGTTTGGGCAAGAGAGGTGAGGCGCCCGTCTGGGTGGTCCGAGATCTCCTTTTGTGTGAAGCTTCTCTGTACAAGAAGATGCGAGCTATTTTGGAGCAATTCCTAGGCTGATATATGACAGCTGCAAGGGGCAAAGACCCATCAGAATGCCATCAGAATATATACCGTTTCGTTTACATTTAGGCTGAGATAAATGCAAGATAGTGTAGGCTCTGTGACGTTCTTTTACCATGTTGCCGTGGACAAATTATCATGTGAAGTTAAGATATTGTTATTAGCTTTTCTCGTAATATTTCTGCTCTTCTCAATTCTTTCTTCTCCCTTTTTTCACTTTCCCTTCGGTTCGCTGTCTCTGCTTCCCTTACTTAATCTTCCTTAAGTTCCCTCGCCCTCTTCTTCTCACAGGCTCTCTCATCAAGCCGGTTCTTCTCCCCCTTTCGTTTTTCTTCCTCTTGCTCTCTTCCAGACTGTTTTTTCTTCTTCTCTAGAGCGATGAATCTCAGTCTCCCATTTTCCTCGCCGCCTCGCCCTCCCTTCTCCCTCCCTCCACTCTCCTCCCTCCCCCATCCCTTTTCCTCCATTCCCCCCCTCTCTCTCTCGCTCTCTCCTTACTCCCTCCCGCCCCCATGCTCTCGCTCATGCTCTCATGACCGTTCCTGTATCCAAAACGGTCGAGGGGCGTCCATGGGGCGAAAAATTAGGTCTACATCTTATTTATTTATTTATTTTATTTTTTACTATTATTACCATTTTTTTTTTGGTCATCGTGGTCAAGAGAGAGATGCAAGTTTTGCAGTTCTTACCCGTCTAGGCTGTGTTTTGTTGGTCTCTCTTGTAAAGTCTAGAACAAACTTGTTAGCACTGATCTCCGCAGAGGCAATTGTGACGGGAGGGGGGAGGAGGAGGAGGGGGGGGTCGGTTGAGAAAGAGAGGGGGTGGGGGGAGGGGGTGGGGGGAAACTCATGCAAAGGAGGAGGAAGAGGAGCGAGAAGGATGGTCATAGAAGGTGGAGTTGAGGAGAGAGAAAAAAAAGGCTTAAAAGGAGAAAGGAGGAAAATATATATAAATATATTTTAAAAAGTGGGAGGAGGCAAGGGAACGAGAGATGGGAAAATGGAGATGGATGGAAGCATAAAGTCGGAAAGAATGAAAGGGGAAAAGAACAATGAGGAGCCATAATGTGATATTATGATAAAGACGAAGAACGGGAACGAGGGAAGGGGGAGAGAGGGAGAGAGAGAGGGGGGTAGCTGGGGGGGGGGGGCGGCTTAAATGGGACATGAAAAGAGAGGAATAAAAATAAATCAGAAAAATTAGAAAGTAAAGTCATAATTACAAAACGATGATAGAGAAAAAAAGGGGATTAAAAAAGAGGGAGACTGAGAAAGCTATTTCGGGAATAAACACTCGCAATGAAAATAGTGAAAGAGAAAGTTTCTGAGAGAACAAAAAAAAAAAAAAAAAGAAGAAAGAAATGAAACGATGTGCCATTAATAATGCCATCCTCTCCCCCCCCTCCCTCAAAGAAAGAAAGAAAAAAAGAAAAGAAATCAAAGAAAGATAAAAAAAAAAAAAAAAAAAAAATGGAAAGAAAGAAAGAATTAAAAAAAAAATGTATATAAAATAAATTAATCTCTATTTACCCTTTTGCTTTTGAGTAGAATAAATCACGCAACAGACCCCCCCAAGTAGCACAACGGACAGAAGAGTGCCAATCCCGAACCGCTATCTTCCTCTAAATCCTCACTTCCTATGACATCTTAATCACTTGGAGATAATGAGGCTGGCGATAAAGAGGAATTAAGAGGCGATAAAAAAGGAGAAAAGACGAAGCGAGAAGTTAAAAATGGGCCTTTCGCGTCACCCTATGTATTCTCTCGGGGATGGGACGAAGAGCCTCAGAGCGATATAAATAATAAGGGAATACGGCCAGGGGCGCCGACGAGGCTCCGGGTACACCGCTGGCCTTTGCGTGTGTGTATGCGTGTGTGTGTGTGTGTGTGTGTGTGTGTGTGTGTGTGTGTGTGTGTGTGTGTGTGTGTGTGAGTGTGTTTTATTCGTATGTTTGTTTATAAATCTATCTTGTTTATAAATCTATCTATTTGCCCGTCTATCTGTCTCTCTTACTATTTTTCTACGTCTCTCTCTCTCTCTCTCTCTCTCTCTCTCTCTCCCTCTCTCTCTCTCTCTCTCTCTCTCTCTCTCTCTCTCTCTCTCTCTCTCTCTCTCTCTCTCTCTCTCTCTCCTCTCTCTTTCTCCCTCTCTCCATCATTATCTATCTCTATCTCCCTCCCCTCTCTCTCTTACTCTCTCTCTCTCTCTCTCTCTCTCTCTCTCTCTCTCTCTCTCTCTCTCTCTCTCTCTCTCTCTCTATATATATATATATATATATATATATATATATATATATATATATATATATATCTCACTCTCTCTCTCATTCTCTCTCCAATTCCTTCATTCGACATAATCACAAATTGAAAGTGATAAACCAAATTCCCAAGCTCCATCGCGTCCTTCCATTATGATTTCATGTTGCTCCATCATCGGACGCTGTGCTTGATTGCAATCTGCCTGCCTGATGTCAAACCCCGTGACATGCACAGATTGCAGGCTTCATGATCGCTACTACTGTCCAAAAAAATCGAGTCACTCAAAACATCAAGCTTATAAGAACTTTTTTTTTGGGAGGTTAAAGTGATATACACATGGAATTTTATCTTGTACGAATAGCTCTCTAAACTCTCACGTAAATATAGATTTAGGAATGCGAATTAGGTACGAGGACGAGGGTAAAAGTTCATAAGTTTTGAAGTTTTCTCGAGTTCGTTTCTCTTAAGTTTTCATTCTCCTTATTTTGCAGAGTTAACTAATCTCATTTCTGTTTCTCTTGGCCTCGGGCGTTATAAAAATGACACTGGATTAAAAGGGAGTCTATTAATAACTCGGGAGCATTTCTGCGTCATCGTAATTATCATTATCATTATTACCGTGAGATTATTACTATCACTGGTGTTTCTGTTTCTGTGATTACATAATATTATTGTTGTTATTATCTTTAGAAATAATTGGTAATTAGTTTCTTTGATATTATCATTATTAGTTTTATCATTACTGTTATTGTTATTTAGTTTGTGTGGTATTCGTTAACTATATTATCATTTGTAATATTATTATCATTCGTGTCAATTTTCCTCATTGCTTTCATTAATTCATCTACTGTATCAGAGAGAGAGAGAAAGAGAGAGAGAGAGAGAGAGAGAGAGAGAGAGAGAGAGAGAGAGAGAGAGAGAGAGAGAGAGAGAGAGAGAGAGAGAGAGAGAGAGAGAGAGATCAGACTGAAATAATGTAAATATATACAAACCACATAATTTTTTACCGTCCTCTTTAATTCTCCCTTTAACATCTATACCCTCCACCTCTTGAGCATCTCTCTTTTTCTCTCTCTCTCTCTCTCTCTCTTTCCCCTTCCCTCTCTCCCTTCTCGGCTGCCTTCGTCTAATCTTTGACTCCCTCTCGAACACGTCTGTCCACTCGATTTCCCTTCCCTACAACACTTCCTCTATCTCCCCTTCCGTGTCATCAGCATCCCAAATCTTCCTAATCCTCGCACCACGGCCGTGGCTTCGACTTCGCAATCGCTATGTTCTCCTCTTTTTTCCTTTTTCACCTTCTCATTTTTTTTCACTTGTTTGCAATATGCGCTTCCCTTGTCTTGCTTCCTCCCGCATCATCGCTTCCCCTCTCTCCCTCTCCCCTCAGCTCCGGCGCCATTCCCCTCTCATCCCGCCCCCCGCAGGTGGCAGCCCTATCTCATTATCTCCATCACCGGGAATCGCAGCGGGACCGCCCGAGCCCAAGTCAACGGAACCAGCCCGGCCGCGTGATTGATAGTGAGAGGGAAAGAGGATGTGAGAGAGAGAGAGAGAGAGAGAGAGAGAGAGAGAGAGAGAGAGAGAGAGAGAGAGAGGGAAAAAGAGAGGGAGAGAGGGAGAGAGAGAGGAAGAGAGAGAGAGAGAGAGAGAGAGAGAGAGAGAGAGAGAGAGAGAGAGAGAGAGAGAGAGAGAGAGAGAGAGAGAGGGGGGGGGGGGGGGGGGGGGGGGGGGGGGGGGGGGGGGGGGGGGGGGGGGGGGGAGAGAGAGAGGGAGAGAGAGAGAGAGAGAGAGAGAGAGAGAGAGAGAGAGAGAGAGAGAGAGAGAGAGAGGGAGAGAGGGAGACAGAGAGGGAGAGAGGGAGAGAGAGAGGAAGAGAGAGAGAGAGAGAGGGAGGAAAGAGAGAGAGAGAGAGAGGAGAGGAGAAAGGAGAGAGAGAGAGGGGAGAAAGAGAGGAGAGAGAGAGAGAAGAAGAGAGCGAGTGATGAGAGGGAGATGAGAGAGGAAAAAAGATGAGAGATGCGAGAGGGAGGGAAGAGACGAGTGAGATGAGAGTGAGAGGGAGTAGAGAGGATGAGAGGGAGAGAAAGAGAGATGAGAGAGGAGAGATGGGAGATGTGATCGAGGAGAGATTGATGGAGAGAGAAGAATGATTGAGCGGAGAGGGGAGGGAGGGAGGGAGGGTGGAGGAGAGAGAGAGAGACGAGAGTGAGAGTAGATGAATGAGGATAGAGAGAGAGCGAGAGAGAGAGAGGCAAATGTAATACTAATAAACTCTTTGCTAGTTTACTGATGCTGAAGTTAGACTAAGTATGATGGTGGTTGTCAAGGCGTTTTTCTTTTTTTTGGGGACTGCTAATTGATGCAGGCATGGGCTCGCTCGCGCGCGTGGCGTCGCTCGTCTCTCGCGCGCGAAGCTAGCGACAGCCCGACCGAAAGACGACGTCGTAGTCGAGGCGACGAGCGGAGCGCGAGTCAAGTGGCAGGAGCGGGAGCAAGCGCGAGAGACAGAGCTCGCAGAGGGCCAGCGAGTCGTGCGGCGAGAGAGAGAGCGCCGGAGGCGGAGCGCGCCAGCGCAAGATGAGCCGAGGATCGAATACGGCCATACAACGAGAGCAGGGAGAAAGCACGCGGGAAACGCGGAAAGAGAGAGCGGAGCTAACAGAGAGGGCCGCGCGAGCGGAGAGCAGAGAGAGGAGAACGAGCAGTGCTCTCGCTCTCTCTTATTATTCGCGGCTAGCGCGCTCGATCGCGCGCACGACGAAGCACTCCGCTGCGATGCGCTCCAAGATCTGCCGCAGAGCTGAGAGCGCTCGATGGCTCGCTGCGCGCTGGCTCTGATTGGTCTCGCTCGAGGGTTGTCCGGTCTAGTGTCTTGCAGACTCGTGGGGGCGCCCTTGCTCTCCGTCGCGAGCGCGATATCTTCTGCTGCTCGCTCTCTCTCGAGTGTTTGTAAGCGCGCGCCCTCTCTGCTGCGTCTCCTCCTCTCTGCGTGCTCCTCATGATCGCCGCTCTGCTCTCCTCTATATATATAATAGCGTTCGCTTTTTACTTTCTCCCGCGCGGAGAGCCGCTTTCTCTGCTGGTTTCTTCGGGCGCTTCTCTGTCGCCTCTCTATCTCTTTTTTCTTTTTCTCGTCTCTCTCCCTTCTCTTATTCTCTCTCTTCCTCTCTCTCTCTCCTTCTTCTCCTCTTGTTCTCTGCTATCTATTCTCTCTTCTTTCTTTTTTCTTTCTCGCGTTTTGCGTCCGCTCTCTCTCTTGTTATTCTCGATCGAGCTACTCTTGCCCTCTTCTCCTCTTCTCTCTCTATCTATTCTATTATTGTTCTCTTCTCTCTCTCTTTGATCTTTTCGCGCCCTCTCCTCTTTCTCTTTCCTCTTCTTTTTTTTCTCTTTTCTTCTTTCTCTTCCTCTCTTCTCTCTCCTATTTCTCTGTTTTATCATCTCTTCTCTCTCTTTTCTTTCTCTTTTTCTTTCTCTTTTCTTCTCTCTATCTCTCTTTTTTCGCTCTCTTTCTTCTATCAGTTTTCTCTTCTTCTCTCTCTTTTCTCTCTTCTCCCCTCTCTTCTCTCTCTCCTTCATCTTCTCTCTCTTCTCTCCTCTTTCTTCCTTCTTTTTCTTCTCTTCTCTCCCTTCTCTTTTCTTCTTCTCTTTCTCTATCCCTTTATTTTATCTCTCTGTTCCCTTTTCCTTCTTCTCTATCTTTCCTTTTTTTTTTCTTTCTCTTTATTTTTTGCCCTCTTTCCCCTCCCTTCTTTCTTTTTTTTTTTTTTTCTTTTCTTCTTTCTTCTCTCTTCTCCTTTTCTTTCTTCTCTTTCTCTTCTTCTTATCTCTCTCCTCTTACTCTCTTTTTTCTTCCTCTTTATCTCTCTACTTCTTTTCCCTCTCTCTCTCACATCTTCTCTTTTTTCTTCTTCTCTTTTTCACTTTTCTCTCTCTTTATCTCTCTTTCTATCTTTATTCTTTTTTTTCTCCCTCTCTCTTTTTTTATCTCTATTCTTTTCTCTCATTCTTCTCTTCTCTTTCTTCTTCTTTCTCTCTCTCTTCTTTTTTGTTCTCTTCTCTTCTCTTTAAATATATATATTTATTATCTTTCTCTTTCTCTTCTTCTCTCTCTCTCTTCCCCCCCCCTCTTTCTCCTTTTCTCTCTCTCTCTCTCTCTTTTCTCGGCCTCTTTCTCTTCTCGCTTCTCTTCTCTCCTACTCTCTCTTCTCTCTCACTCGATCGGCCAAAGCACCAAAATGCTCTAATATTTTGACTTAGGCAATGTACATTTACTAGGGAAACTTTGTTCTTGGCTGGATGAAAGCGGGTCAGAGAGTTCGAGGAAAAGTGGTCTGGACTGAAATAAATTGACTGAAACAAATTGACTGAAATAAATTGACTGATACAAATTGGACTGGAATAAATTGAAACTGAAATTAACTGGATTGATTGTACTGAAATATACTAGACTGACTGAATTGAAATAAATTGCACTGAGATAAATGATTGAGCTGAAATAAATTGGTCACATCTCACCCTACGCGGGAAACAGCTGGTCCCGTCGTGTAGAATGCATAATGGTAGCATGTACGTTGCATGTGCTGCGAGGGGGAGCATCGAGAGTATCGTTGAGCTGTTAGGGGAGGGATAAATGGATAGATAGGCAAATAGATGAAGAGAGAAATTGACAAACAGACAGATAGACAGATAGCAGATGTTTATATATTTTATATTATATATTTGTTGTTTGTGTTTGTGTTGTGTGTGTGTGTGTGTTGGTGTTTTGTGCGTGCGTTTTGTGCGTATACTCAATATAGATAGATAGAAAAGATAGATAGATAGATAGTAGATAGAGAGAGAGGGGGGAGGAGAGGAGAGAGAGAGAGTGAGGAGAGAAGAGAGAGGGAGGGGGAGAAGAGAAAAGGGAGGAGAGAGAGAGAGAGAGAGAGAGAGAGAGAGAGAGAGAGAGAGGAGAGAGAGAGAGAGAGAGAGAGAGAGGGGGGGGGGGAGAGAGAGAGAGAGAAAGAGAGAGAGAGAGAGAGAGAGAGAGAGAGAGAGAGAGAGAGAGAGAGAGAGAGAGAGAGAGAGAGAGAGAGAGAGAGAGAGAAAGAGAGAGAGAGAGAAAGAGAGAGAAAAAGAGAGAGATAGAGAGAAAGAGACAGCGACACACAGACACAGACAGACAGACAGACAGAGGAAGAGAGAAAGAAAACCGGAGAAAAGACCACAGGCAAGCGAGACCCTCCCTCCGGCACCCTTGACCAAACAGATTTTTAAATGGCCCTACGAGAGAATCACAGTCCACGAGCAAACATCCACACGCAAATCGAACTATTCCCGCCTCTGTTTCCCGTCACACATGAGAAATGGCTATAAACCAAACATCATAAATTGATGCTCTTAGCACCCGGGTCCTGACACTATACAAATGACTTCAGCGAGGGTGACTTCCCCGGACGTCACCGCACTCGTCCACGGAGCGGCACTGGCAAAAAAGGGGGAAAAAAAAAGTGTTTTGTGTATTTGTGCACGAAAATTGAGAAGGTATTTTTTTTCTATATGTTTTAGATAAGTGTATTTATTGTCATAACTAGGTGTGATTTTGTTTGCTTATTTATGTATCTGAAAATGGGTAAATAATTTGTAATTTATTAATTCTGGGGCACGAATATGGAATCAGGATGATACCAATGACTTTAGATATACCTATTAATTGTCAAAATCATGCATCAATCTATTACTTGAATGTATCTATATATCTGACAGCAGCTAAAAAATATCTGTATTACATTTATATTTGCATGCAAAAACAAAACAAAACAAAAAAGAGTAGCGTTTATGCACTTCAAATACATATATTAATCAGGCGTGAATTTGTTTACTTGAGTAAATATATAATTGAAAATAGATAAAAAAAAAATGGGTGTAGCAACAGGCACCATCAGTCACAATGATATTCACAGGAACACACACACAATTTAACGTGTTTATTTGTTATTAGTCGGTCAAATTGCAGTCCCGTTCCATGCCATTTGCAACTGTCATTTTTAGTATTACATACACCCATGACACAATACAGACTGACGTTCAATTCCAAAAAGTTGACATCCGGACATAAATTATCCTTTTGCGAAACAGATGACGACTGCAACATTATACTGCAATATTATACTTTGACTGTTTTGCATCTCTCTCTTTCTCTCTCTCTCTCTCTCTATCTCCATATCTCTCTCTCTCTCTCTCTCTCTCTCTCTCTCTCTCTCTCTCTCTCTCTCTCTCTCTCTCTCTCTCTCTCTTTCTCTCTCTCTCTCCCTCCCTCCCCCCCCCCCAATTTTTCACAGACCCAAGTTTTGATTTAATCCTCACAAGGCACAGAGCGTGAGGCAAGCAAGGAGAGGTGTGGATCCTCTAGCCTCCTTAAGATGCCATGCAGGAGAGGGCGAAGGAGGGAAAAGGGAGTTGGAGAGACGCCAGCCATCGTAAACCCTCGGCAACCTCGACTTAGTCATGGACACCCCCCTCCCCCCCCCCCCCCCCCCTCAATACACACACACTACCCTTTTTTATCTGACACACTTGTCCGATCATGCACAATGTCTGCCACATTTGTCTGACTGTGCAACACACTGCCTGACACTTTTGCCTGAATGCAGATTTTTCAGTCTACAGTATCAGCTGAGTCGCAGCAATTGTTTGCACGAGAATTTACATATAAATTTTGAATAAATATAGGACTATTAATTCAGCATCATCAGCATACGCCTCTTTGAGAACAACGTGCAAGAACACGGAAGAAGAGAAGAGAAAACAAACGATAATAAAATACCAAGAACGAGATACAATCAGAAAAAAAAAAAAATGGTAACTAATAGACACATATACAAACACACGAACGGCCATACAAGGAACACACAAGCAAGCAAGGCATAATAATCCACACAGTCGCGCTGGCAGTATCTAAATATAAAATCTACCCTGTGCAACTTCTTTATTAAAGATTAACTCCTAAAATTTCGCCATTCTTACAAGACAAGACAACGTCCACAGGAGTATAAACTGATGCGAAAGGGGGTGAGGAGGGGGGACTGAAAAAAAATCTATTAGGTTTATTTTTTTTTCCCCT